>NC_142590.1:83351172-83655477 GCF_965207765.1 Zootoca vivipara | reverse complement strand
CTGAAGCGGTGCAGATTCAGGAAGGACTTCTCTTTCCTGATTTTCCTGAGTGTCTAAATCAAGGTAGCCATGCATCCTACTTTACAGAAATCAGCCCTCTGTTTGAAGCGATGCCCTGCCCAAATCCAGCTAGTTAGAGAGCATGGCGTTGACAACACCAAGTTCGCAGGTTTGGGTCCCCATACAGGACAGCTGCCTATTCCTGCATTGCAGGGGGTTGGACTAGAAGATCCTCAGGGTCCCTTCCAACTTTGCAATGTTATGATTCTATAAAGAATCTGACATAAGCAGAACAGGAAGGGTCTTGAAGTTGCCTGTTCAGAATCACTACTTAGACAGCAAACAGAGCAGGCACACAACTCGGGTCGTCTCTTCCCCACGATGCTGAGATGTACGGGACTTCTATTTCATTTATAGCTGTTATATCCAAATTTCGCCCAAGCAGATATATTGTCCTAAACTAATTAAGGTGATAATTACTTCCCCCACCCCCACAGAACCAGAAGACAATCTATAAGAACATATGAAGACCCCCAACATTAAGGCAGAGACAGAGAGAGAGAGAGAAGAGCAACATAGATCAGACTGCGTTCAGAATAATAAGAATGAACTCAGCACATGTTCATTCTAAGAACTATGAAACAACTAAGCAGAACAATATTTTACAAGCTGAAGCAAAGATGGAAAATAAAATTTGTGTAAGTGCTCAATCTCCCTTATTCTAATAAAAAAAAAACCCCATTAGAACAGGGATAGCCAATGTAGTGCCTACAGGACGCTGTTAGGCATGACTATGGGTTATGTGATATGATATGATATGATAGCCATGTTCAAATATATAAAAGGATGTCATATAGAGGAGGGAGAAAGATTGTTTTCTGCTGCTCCAGAGAAGCGGACACGGAGCAATGGATTCAAACTACAAGAAAGAAGATTCCACCTAAACATTAGGAAGAACTTCCTGACAGTAAGAGCTGTTCAGCAGTGGAATTTGCTACCAAGGAGTGTGGTGGAGTCCCCTTTCTTTGGAGGTCTTTAAGCAGAGGCTTGGCAGCCATATGTCAATAATGCTTTGATGGTGTTTCCTGCTTGGCAGGGGGTTGGACTGGATAGCCCTTGTGGTCTCTTCCAACTCTATGATTCTATGATGGCTGTGGTTGATGGGAACTGGGGACAAACAGCATGTGGAGAACATCATGTTGACTACCCTGCCCTAGATCTAATGGTGAGCAGGTCAATTTTGTTGGTCCCAGAACATTTCTCTTTTATCTCCGTCGCCATAAGCCCTACTGCCCATTTTTCTCAATAATAATAATAATAATAATAATAATAATAATAATAATAATAATATCATTTATACCACACCCATCTGGCTGGGTTTGCCCAGCCACTCTGGGCGGCTTATAGCACATATAAAAAATGGTAAAACATCAGACATTAAAAATCTCCCAATACCGTGTCGAGGGGGATGAATAGACCAGAGGTGAGGAGAGTTTGCAGCCGTGGAGACTTTGGGCTTAAGGCCTGGTTGCTCCTCCATTGCTACTGGTATAGCATTCTATGATTCTATGACCTTTCCACAGCTGCCCCCTTCAACTAGTTCAAGAAATGGAGACCGTAGTAGGGCTTTGAGGGTCTTGTTCCCTGAAATATACTCAGAGTCAAGAGTGAATTTCATGCTCTTTATTCAGCTCATAGTCATCAAGGAGAAGAAGAGAAGAATGGCTCTTTTCCCAAAACCATCTGCTTATATACATTATTTACACAATGGGCCTTGCGTGATTGGCTACTTCAGGGATACAACTGTGGGCCAATCAGGTTGTGGATTGACTTCTGCCTGCAGCCTGATTGGCTGCTCCTACAGGCCAATCAGGTTGCGGATTCACTTCCACCTGGAGTTGGATTGGGTAGCTCCTGCTGACCAATCCGACTGCTGATTCTGAATCCTATTGTTCTAGGATTCAGCTCAGTACATAACATTCCCCATGACATTATTGGAATGCAGTGACCTGCACTGTCAGAAGCAGTAGGCCTCTGAATCGCAGTTGCTGAGTTTCATGAGTGGGGACAGAATTTTTGTGCTAAGATCCTTCTTGCGGTCTTTCCATAGGCATCTGGCTGGCCCTAATGAGAACAGGATGGTGGATAAGATGGGCCCTTGCCTGACCAAGCAAGGCTCTTCTCATGTTCTTAAGTTCAATGGGACAGTAGCTCAAATGGGAGCAGAGTTGAAATGAGCTTATTGGAGTGAAGCCTAGATGAACTCTTCTGAAGTAGGCCTATTTCAAACTGAGCTGTGAGGAGGGCTCACCCACCACTAATTCCCCATAAGTCCATATTAGGCAAAGCTCCTGCTTATTTTTATTTTTATTTTTATTTTAAAAAAAAGCACCGAAAAAGTTAGAAGTTTTTTTTAAATTAGATCGACACAGCAGACGGCATTACAGATGGCTTAAATACAAGTTTAGAACCAACGCATTGCTTTGTTGGGACTGGGTTAGCAACCATTAGAATGGGAACATACAGCTTATTCATGCTGTGCAAACGATTCATAATTTTATATAAACCTTCTGCCAGCTGGATGAATGAAATCAAGTCACTAGCCACTGAGAACAAGTGCAATCGTAGTTCTGAGTCCGTTTTTCAAGAGCACCCAGAGTCACTTGAGTCCGTATTCAAGGCATCCAAGCCAAGTGCCACAGCTGTACCTCCTCCATGTCATTCTGATGAGATTTTGCTCCCTCCATTCTTCAACACATCTCTTAGTTTCAACCAGGAGTGGGTGAATCTGTCATTTTGGTTTCCCCCAGTTTCTTATTTCCCAGCCCTTAATTCAGTTCTCCTTGTTTCCACATGAGACTATGATTTATTTATTTTTTAAAAAAAAAATTCAGGAGAATTCATCAGCATTTTAGTGCAAACTTCTCCCCATAAATTTGTTTACAATTTTGCAAAAAATGTTCATTTTTTTGCAAAGCAATTTCTCATAATACAATGCATTTTTTGCACGCTATTTCTACCAGTATACTCATTTTTATGCACCTTTTTACCCAAGTCCATGCATTTTTGTACATGCCCCCATCCCAAGTTCTGACCTACATTTTTTATTTCTCCAAAGTGTCCACGCTTACCATAGTAGAAAAGTGGCCTAAATTCACAAATAACAACCAACACCTGAACAGCTTGAAACAGGTGGAGAACAAGCTCAGCCATAATCTTCAGGTGAACTACTTTCCTGCACTTTCTGTGTGGGATCAGTTTTCTGGAGAGTGAGTCCTTCTTGGGCACACCCACACAATTCTCAGGGTGATGCCAGACCACAGATGCCCGAAACCCAAGTGATGCTTTGCATGTGTGAAGCAACCGCATATTGAACAGATGGAGTTTTATGACACCTGACATAATCTCAGAGAGACCGCTTTTCAGGGAAGGTGGGTTCACATAACCGACTGCTTATCAACAGGCGTGATACTGCCAAGTGAAGCACATTCATGTGTGAAAAAACCCTGATTGATTTAGATCCATTGAGAACATTTCATAGCTGCAGAACAAATGATCAGTTTCTTCACGCTATGCAAGTTCTTCCCCTGCCACCTTGTCTTTACAGCACATGGGAAAATAGCAGGTGAAATACCCCACCTGTGCATACAAGGAGATCAGTAGAGTCCTGCCACTGCCACATCCTGCAACCTTCCTCTTTAAGCTGCTATAGGGAGAAGATGGTTTGCAGCTGAAATACATTTGGTCCCCGAACTTCTCCTCAAATACTCCTTTTCAAATCTTTGCTGCTGATATTCTCTGAATAGCCTCTAAATATTCTTATTGTGCCTTTCTTCCATCATGGAACCCAAGGTTCTGTACAGGTGTCTTCCAGGTAGTCACTCACCTGGGCACTGGTTCAACCCAGACTTGCTTAGCTTCGCCAAGGCAGTGGCCTCATGCAGCTTCAGATTAAACCTTAAATAAGGGGCAGTCAACGTGCTGCCCTAGATGATGTTGGACAACAACACCTGTCGTCCTTAACCATTGGCCATGGTGGAACACCTTTAGCATATTTGTTTCATTTTAATGGATTTTTATTGTGTATTGTGATTTGTTGTTCCTTTAAGCTACTCTAGACTCCAGTTGAGTGAAGCAGTGCCGTGCCTAGCTATGCCTAGCCTTGCCTTGCCTTGCCTTGCCTTGCCTTGCTAGCCTATCTAACCTGATCTGGCTGGGTCAGATGGGAGCTGGAGTCTAACAATATCCAGAGGGAACCATGTTGGCTACCTCTCAACTTAGATTTGGTTCAGCAGTAACCCTGCTCCAAAGCAAGGTGACTCACAGTGTGCAGGCATGAATGAAACCCAAACAGAAATGATTGAGTTATTGCAGCTACAGAGAGCCAGTGATGTATGCAGGGAGACGGTGGGTTTAGAAAAAGACTGAGGTTGGAAGCCATAGGTGATAGGGGGAAAGAAAAATAGAATTTTATTAAAACTTTATGTTCAATTATGTTAATTTTTATTTAATTTTGTTGTTTATAAATTAATTGTGTTTTGTTTAGAATATGATTTGGAATATGATCGGAGTATGATTTTGTTATGATTTTGATTATGATTTTGTTATGATTTAGTTAAAGTGTTTTTATTTGTTATGATTTTATTTTGTATTGTTTTATGTTGTTATTGCTGTTATTGTTTTTTCCCTTTAGTTTTATGTTGTATGTATGTGCTGTATTTTATAAGAATTTAATAAAGTATTTTTAAATAAATAAATAAAAGAAAAAGAAAAAGACTGAGTGCTCCAAAAGTTCCCAAAGTGCAAAAGGTAGAAGGCTACCTTCATACTGCCATAGGAGCCCGATCTCTTCTATAATAATAATAATAATAATAATAATAATAATAATAATAATAATAATAATATACTATTTATACCATGCCCATCTGGCTGGGTTTCCCCAGCCACTTTGGGCGGCTTCCAACAGAAGAATAAAATAATCGATTAAAGATTAAAAGCCTCCCGAAACAGGGCTGCCTTCTAACAAGCTTTGCATCTGTCCTTTAAGTTTCTACCTCTTCTGATTTTATAGAGCAGCTTCCCTTCCTCCCCCTTCCTCCCATATGGCTTCTTAGGTATGTATAAAGACATGATATTGCACAAAGACACGATATTGGCAGGTTTGTTTTCACATTCTTTCCAAATTATCCCATACATGGACTTTGCCTTTTTATCAGGTACGTGTGGTACAATATGTCCCCCATTCATGCATTTATAAGGTTCATAGCTGTCCCACCTTCCTCTTGATGTTTGAAAGCTGTCAAACACAAACCATTGTGGATCAAACCACAAGCACCTCCGAGAGTGACTCTGATGACCAATGAAGGAAGGCTAGCACCATCCCAGGTCTCCCTCACCTCACACCCCATATCAACAACAGTAGAGTCTGGGAAGAAAAGTATTTGAGCACCCAAAAATTCCACCTAGGACCTTGAGCACCCAAAAATTCCACCTAGGACCTTGAGGTAGGGCTTAGTGGATCCAGCATCAGGATGTGGCCCAAGACAGCAGCTAGCCAACAACTTAGACCCAGCTCTAAAGTGGTAGAGAGTGCATTAAGAAGCATGAGAGTTTATGCCACTCTACCATTTCAAAATATTTCAGTTGCAGGATAAAGAAACCAAAGCTAACATCAAACACTATAGTAGCATTTAAACTGGGTTCTTGCAGTTACCTATAACCTGCTCCAACTCCTAACCCAAACACCTACAAAATTTGGTTCTGGTTGGTGAGTCCCATAGCTGGATATTGCCCATTGAATGCCCCATTGTGAAGTAATGCTGGAGTGGGCTTGCAATCTGTTCCTTGCTTCATCTTTGAATCACCAGTCTACACTTCTTGGGCCTTGACACTCTTCACACAACCAAGTTTCAACCTTCCTGTCCCAAAGGCTAGGCCCGACAGCAGTTCCGAGCCCCCTCAAGAAATAAGGTTTTGATTTCCAAATCCCGAATTCTTAACACGCTTTAAAGATTTGGAACTCACAAAGTTCAAACTCAAAACCAGGTAGTTCAATTGCCCTCAACCCCACTGATTCTGCTTCAATTCTGGAATAAGAAGCAATGAGGGTACGGAAGCTGGGAGACCATTCCGTTTCATCTGTGAGTTTTGGGGGTCTGGTCCCACCCACAAACTTGCAGCCCTGACATTTGAACTCAGGGGAGATGGTGGCCCCATGACCAGGTTTATGACTGCTGAAAATGTTTGGTGTACAACAGGAATCAGACAAAAGGCATGTGTAATACACCAAAGCAAGGTAAACAGTTGGAAGTTCAGGCATTAATGCTCCCGTCTTTGTCACGATGGGAGTAGGGAATAACATGACCACTTGATCCTTTACATGTACAGCTGTACACAGGAAGGCTTCCTTATACTGAATCAGACCAATGGTCTGTCCAGCTCGGTGTTCTCCACACTGATTGGCAGTCACTTTCAAGGGTTCAATCCATGGGTCTCTCCAAGCCTTACCTGGAGATAGAACCTGGGGAGTGAACCTGCAACCCTCTGTGTGCAAGACACATGCTCGACCATGGAGCTGCTGCCTTTCTTCACAACCTGGAACCCAAATTGTGCAGGATTTGAGTTGTGTGTGTGCATCCCTTGTGTGTGCAGCTGTACACAGGAAAGTCCCATTGTTACAAATGGTCCTGCTCTTTACATGAAGAGTAGAAGGTGGGTGGAGCTTCTAGGTACATCCCTATTTTCCTTACTCCCATACTGGTAAACATGGAAGCACGGAAGCCTCAACAGGGCTTTACGCTCTACAGGACTTACTTGGAAAGTTTCATTTCAATTTGCTGCCGGATCTCCTGTCTCTCTTCGTCAGTCCTCCTGGGGAAAATGTTCCTATCTTCCAGCTCCTGTTTGCTTGGCCTGTTCCGCAACTTCACTGCCAGCAACTCTTTCTTGCATTTTCTTGGCAAAGTACCTGGAGCATACATAGAAAAAGAATGAGAACGTGTCAGACAGGCTGTTGCTAAAATAGGCAAAGGGACATCACTTATTGGATCAGGTTTTTCTCATGAATCAGAAGTGCAAGATCGGCAGGGATCGTCTGCGAGCAGAACGTGGGGCCTTCCCTTAGAAGGAGGGCAGTGACTGAACAGGAAGGACCAAGGGGGAACAGCAGGGAGGAAACTAGTGCAACCACGTGTGGTGATGATTTTTCACTTGGCCCAATCCATCTCTGCATTTCTTGTGTCTACTCTGTGTAAGCCATTTAGCAAATAAAATGAGCTCATGTGAACTGTTACAACTGTCTTATCAATGCTTTGTCACATGCATTGTATTTAATTTTATTCCAGCAGTCGGTCCTGGAGAGGAGTCACAAAATGCAATGATCATATTGTGGTTATGATTTGATAGGTAGAAGATTGGCTGCAGCAGACGGAGAGAAAGAGAGAGAGAAAACAACTCGATAGAAAAAGGGGTGGGAAGTTGACAAAAATAAGAGAAAAGACAAGATTGTATTATGGTTGTGTATTTCAAAAATGTTGAAATGTAATAAGATATAACTGGAGAGGCTTCACAAAATGTGAAATTTTGGGGGGTCAAATAAAGCATTTTCAGTACACCATTGAGATCTCCTCTCTCTTCTTCCTGAGTGGGAAGAGTGTCAGGTGATTGACCCACCCATGTGGTTCCATTTTCCAAATATTAATGATGCCTATATCTGAAAAAAAAATCAATGCAAAGGGACATCTGCACTGTTGCAGCAACACATAAGCCCCGTTCACACATAATGCTAAGCCATAGTTAATGGTTGACGCTGAGGCATCTTGCAGACAATCACTCAATCTTGGGATTGCTACATTACAGCATAATTTCTCTCACTGCCACACTATTGAATTCTGGCTCTGTAACATTTGGGTAGTGGTAGCCTGTAACTATAGCTAAGGAGGAAGTCCAGGTTCACATATTATTGTAAGCTATGGTTAAAGCTAACCAAGGTTTATAAACCAACAACACACCTTGGTTAACTAGCATGTTCTAACTGTGGTTTATAAACCATAGTTGAGTCACAGGGCAGGGTTTGGATGATCAGGTTTAACTGTGGTTAACTGAACTGTGGCTAATAAAGAGGAAATTGTGGCTATTGTAGCTTATTTCCAAACCTACAGAACTTTGATATGTATTGAATTGTGTTTCTGTTTATATAATAATATTAATGGTGCAATAGGTCAGTGTTGTTAACCAGAAGGTTGTTGTTCGAGCCCACCTAGGGACAGCTATGGGCAGGATTACTGCATTGCAGGGGGTTGGACTAGATGGCCCTCATAGTCTATTAATACGTTTACTCAAACACCGTATGCAAACCACCATTCTTTTTTTGAAAAATAAAACAGAGAAGCAGCCAAATGCTTTTGCTTTGTTTTCAAATTGCATCTCTGTTCACCGCCCTGGGCTCCCTGGAGAGGAAGAGAAGAATTTAAATTCAACAAGCAAACATGCTAAGAGATTCCTCCCACGGAAGATCTGGGTAGCGGCAGCGGCGGCGGCGGGGGGGGGGGGGGAACCACATGAAGTCTCCAGCATCATTGCCCCACCTGTTGAAATGGCAGTGAAAGCTCTTTTCCAACCAATGTCCAATGAATGCTGCACCACCCAGTGTCCAGAACGAAAAGTACATCTTGCACAGAGAACAAACATGCACAGGGAAGGCTGTGATCCATCTAGGCCCTGTGGGGATATCATAATCTTCTTTCTCGCCCCTTTGGTTTAATTAATGAATCCCTAGGCCTCTTAGCTATGATAATCACCATGGGGTCTGCCAAGTGTTCTATGAGCAGGAAGTCTAGTAGATAATTCACATTCACCATTTAATTAAAACCCTTCTCATCTACACAACACCAACTTCCCCATGCCACAGTTTTGCAGGGGGTCGCAGAATATCCACAAACAGTTAGCAGATTTGTTCACAGTTCAGAATTGTTCACTGATTAGTGTGTGTCTTCTTAAGATATGTTGGGACCTAGCTAGGGATGCATACAGAGGTGCTCAGATCGAGACCTGGAGTCCGGGTTCTTCCGAAATATCAGAGAGGCATTTGGAGACACGGTGGGTGGAATGGGAGAGAGGGAGGGAGGGAAATAAAATGTTCTGGGGTTAAGTCCTAGAGCTTAACATCTTGCTCTGGAGTGATTACCAGAAGTAACAGACCTGCAATCAGTGGCGAAAAGTCATTTTAGAATACTGCAAGGGGAAAATGGAGTTGTCAGTCTGGAAGTGACAGCCGACAGTTGAAGAGGGTTATAATAGAGAGCGGGAGGATGGAAGATGGAAGGTCAGGGCTTAGATAATGATAGGTGTTTATGTTAAAGGAAAAGTGATAGCAGCTGAAATGGTTACAGTAAAAACTCCAGAAATGGTTAGTGGTGCTGGCGGCCATCTTTCTCAAAAGACAATGGAGTGCGCCTCCTGGGGAAAAGTCAAATTGCTGGAGAATCACAGCACCTGCTGTGTTTGCAGAGACATAACTGCTGCCTCCTGTGTTGCTTTTGTTGTGTTAGCAGCAACGAAGTGACCTCTCCAGGGTGCAAGCCTGGGCAGCGTGTATAGAGGTCCTGGGCTCCCCAGATGACAAGACCCGACCCCACTCTCAGCCTCACTGGTGTGGTCCAAAGGAAAGCAGAGCAATATGAATGGCACTAGCTTGGCTGCAGGAGTTGCTGGAAGGAGGCATACAAGATCCATTCAACTGTCTTAGAGACTCATTAAAAGGGCCTGGGAGAAGACATATAAAGATTGGAAAGGATTGTGGGAAATGATTGTTGTTATAAAAAAATTGAAACTATGATATTGAGATGTACTGGTTTTGCTGGACTTATTGAACAAAAGCCAGGCCAAGACCTGATAGCTCATATAGAAGGAAGAAGCCTCTGCCAAAGAAGATAAAGAAGATTGGCAAAATAAACTATTGAACTATGCAGGATAAATAGGTCAACTTGAAACCCAAGAAAGAGAGGACTTTGAATTTTTTAAAAAGGGACAAATGTTTAATGCATATCCTTTAAGCTTTGAGTATAGTTTCAATTCTAAAGCTCATTTTGCTGATACAAAGTTTGGTGGTGTTTTGCATTTTGATGTTTTGTGTGTGTGTTCTTCCTTTAAAATAAATTTATGTGCTGCTGCTGCTACTGTTTTAAAAAATAACCCCCACAAGCTAGTTAAAGTATCATCTTAACCTCTCACATTTGTTCTTTAACAAAGGACCTTAGAAGAAGTCACGATGAATGTGAGACTGCATTACTCAGCAGTGCAGTTACAAGAAGAGTTGGAGCGGCAGCAGCTAAACACAGGCAGAGACAGAGAGAGAGTTGGCGGGGAGGTCAACGAAATGCCCTTCCTGGATCTGCTGCTGGGCAAAAGTGGCAGTAGCTAAGTGAGGTGCTGCTGACCATTCTGCTGCAGGAATTATCAACTTGGGCACTGGAATCACCAAGGGAGAGCACCAATAGGAGAGTGGCATGGGTTCAATCTGACATCTCCAGGTAGGGCGGGGAATGTCCTCTGCATGAAGCCACAGAGAGCTGCAGCCTGATTTAGTAGAAGGCGGCTTCCAAGGAACCTAAGGAGCAAACTAGGAAATATTGTCCCAGAAGGGTGAAGGTGAGCCCAGCATCAAACTCTGAAATGAAAGGTGAGGTGCAGAAGAGCAACATGGAGATGCAAAGAGAATGGACTCTAACAGAATGGGACAGAAACTGACGGAGGTGGGTAGGTAAAGGGAAGAGCTGGCAGATTTGAAAAGGAGGCCAATATTGCCTTCATGACCTTGAGCAGCAACGTAATGCACATGTATAAAGGAACAAAACCAGTGGATCAGTCCTTCAGAATTGCTCATAAAGGCTCACAAAGTGACTTTGCTTACCGGAAATGATGGAGTCATTCAAAACCTCTTCATCCTGATAGAAAACAGAGTCGTCCGTGATTTCAGAGTTCATGATCAGGTTCTCTTTGTTCTCATCCGACTCCTTGACGGAATTCCGCTTGTTCTCCGGGTCGCTGTTGTAGCTCACCGAACTTTCCTTCTCTTTGCTGTGATCAACGCTGCACGTTCTGGATGGGCGGATGTCCATTCGCTTCTTGGGAGAACCTTTGTTTTCTCTTCCCTGAAAGCTGGGGGGTTGAAATGCAGATAACATGGATTTTCTTTTTTAGGGTTGTTGTCCCCCCCCCCCATCTTAGCACCACAGGAAGGGAATCAATGTTTCAAGCTTGTTGCCTCGAGCACTTTGCTCTGCAGAGGGTTGTGAAAGAGCTGCGGTGGGATTACAATGTCTATGACAGGGAAGCCAAGAACTCAATATCTGTCACAAGGGGAAGGCACAAGAGGCCAGTGACTGACACCTTGTTTTGAAATATGTTAATGTGGGGTGCCGGGTTGACCTTTTCAAAGAAGGCAGTGTGTGCTTCTAGTGGTGGAAGACTAGAGTTCAAAAGAAACATCTCCATTAGGGCAATTGGGTGCTTTACGAAAGATTTAAAAAGTATGCAAGGGAAGCACATCATTATTGACCCTGAATAAGTTGTGGCCTTTTTGGACATTTACCAGGAATGGGTTCCATTCCTGACCATCCCTTCCACCACACATCTAAAATACTCTTTGGCATGGACAAAATACATCAATCTTTTCGAGCATAATAGACCAATTTGCACCCAGTCCTCCTCTTCCTCCTCTAGTTTACTTAGAGCACCATTCAGATCTCTGCGTATACAGGCCTCCATACAGAGAATCCCACATGGCATCAAATCCATGGTGATGTGCGCCTTCTCTTCCCTCATAAGAATTGGACTGCCATTTGGTAAGCATTTCGATCATCCTTTGTCATGGTCCTGGGGCTATTAGAACCCAGTAATACAAAGAAGTTCTCTGCAAATGGGAAAGGTCCATAGTGAGGTCCAGGGTGGATTCACCGTAAGGGTGGAAGAGCACTTTGGTTCACTTTTTAACGTGAACCTACCCAGTTTGTACTTCCTGAACTTCAGGGCTGCCTCTGAACAGACTGTTCGGAAACTTCAGGTCATACAGAAGACAGCAGCCAGGTTGCTCACCAGGGCAAGATGGTTTAAGAATATTACACTGATCCTGGCCCGACTGCACTGGCTGCCAATTCGTTTCCAGGCTCAATGCAAAGTGTTGACCTATAAAACCTTAAACAGCTCAGGACTGCAGAACCTCAAGGACGACATCTCTCCATATGAACGTACCTGGACCTTGAAATCATCTTCTGAGGCCCTTCTTTGTGTGTCCCCTCCGTGAGAGGTCCGGAGGGTAGCAACACAAGAAGGGGTCTTTTCTGCAGTGGCTCCGCATTTGTGGAATGCTCTCCCTGGAAAGGCTCACCTGCTGCCTTCATTATACACTTTTAGGCGTCAGGCAAAAACGTTCTTCTTTAATCAGGCCTTTGGATCATTGACATACTACTACTAATAATAATAATAATTAATAATAATAATTTATTATTTATACCCCACCCATCTGGCCGGGTCTCCCCCGCCACTCTGGGCGGCTTCCAACACACATCAAAATACATTAAAATATCACAGACTAAAAACTTTCCTAAACAGGGCTGCCTTTAGGTATTTTCTAAATGCCAGGTAGTTGTTTATCTCTCTGACCTCTGATGGGAGGGCGTTCCACAGGGCGGGTGCCACTACCAAGAAGGCCCTCTGCCTGGTTCCCTGTAGCTTTGCTTCTCACAGTGAGGGAACCGCCAGAAGGTCCTCGGTGCTGGATCTCAGTGTCCGGGCTGAACGATGGGGGTGGAGATGCTCCTTCAGGTATACAGGACCGAGGCCGTTTAGGGCTTTAAAGGTCAGCACCAACACTTTGAATTGTGCTCGGAAACGTACTGGGAGCCAATGTAGATCTCTCAGGACTGGTGTTATGTGGTCCCAGCGGCCGCTCCCAGTCACCAGTCTGGCTGCTGCATTCTGGATTAATTGCAGTTTCCGGGTCACCTTCAAAAGTAGCCCCACGTAGAGCGCATTGCAGTATTCCAAGCAGGAGATAACCAGAGCATGCATTACTCTGGTGAGGCAGTCTGCGGACAGGTAGGGTCTCAGCCTGCATACCAGATGGAGCTGGTAGACAGTCGCCCTGGACACAGAATTAACCTGCACCTCCAAGGACAGCTGTGAGTCCAAAATGACTCCCAGGCTGCGCACCTGGTCCCTTAGGGGCACAGTTATCCCATTCAGGACCAGGGAGTCCCCCACACCCGCCCGCTCCCTGTCCCCCACAAACAGTACTTCAGTCTGACATACAATACCCTTTTAAAATGTTCTTGTTTTTATTATATATTTTATGGTTTTATCTTGTGGTTTTATCTTGTGAACCACCCTGAGACCTGCGGATACAGGGCGGTATCCAAACAAATAATAATAATAATAATAATAATAATAATAATAATAATAATAATAATAAATGTATCAAAATGCAGCTAGCCTTCACACTTTCCCCAGAGCCAATGAAGCTACTTGGAGTAGACCCGCTGGAATAAATGAAGCGAAGGTGGCCATGTCCATTAATGTCAATGGGTCAACTCTGAGCAAGACTAGCCCTTGAAAAGTTGAGGAACAGGGAGAAATGGAAATGGTGTGTCCTGTAACCTTCCAGAATCTTACCTATCCTGCCGGTGTTTGGTGGCCAAAGCTCTGTGAAGTTCCTCGATGACTCGGCTGGGAGGTAAAGGCAGGTGGACGGCACCAAGGTGAGGGGAGCCATTTGGCGTTCTGAGGTGGGGCTCGGAGATTTTCTGGCCTGAGGGCTGGAAGGGAGCAGCTTGTCCTGAGATTTGGGAGGAACCAACAATTACATAATTCTTCAAGACAGTGGCTGGAGGGGATTTCAAGGCTGGCTCATCTACTTCACTTCCTGCTGCTGGAAACAAAACCACAAAGGGGCATTAATGGCTGCATGCCATGGAGGAGCCCCCCCCCCCCACTGGAGCCACACCGAGCAGCCTTCCCCAATGTGGGTGTCCTCCAAACGCCGTTCAACTGCAGTTCCCATCATCCTTGCCCATGCATGCTGGGATTGCAGGGAGGTTGTCATCCGAGAATATCTAGAGGGCACCCTTGTGAGGAAGGCTGATCTGTGCAGGATCAGCTGTGCAAACTGCTGGCGGACTGCAGATTAAGCCTTTTAGCAGTCCTCTTTCAGGGAAGGAAAGCTCTGATCCTGAACCTCCACTTGTGGAATATCACCAGGAGAAGAAAAGGCTAAGGGGCAAACCCTACCCGAATCAAGAATGGTTGGGTGGCACCTTGTACGCCTCCTTCTGGAAACTCCTGCAGCCAAGCAGGTGCCATACATATTGCTCTGCTCTCTTAGGACCACATCAACAAGGCCAAGAGGTGAGGGTCTTGTTGTCTGGGCAGCCCAGGACCTCCATACACACTGCCCAGGCTTGTGCCTGGGGAGGTCACTGACTTCGGTGCTGCTAACACAGTGGTTTGACTTCACCCCCGGAGGCACACTCCATTGTCTCTCGAGACAGACAGGTGCCAACATCAACAAGCTACTCATTCTGTGGTTTTAACTTTATGTGCTGAAGCTATTACTAGTCAGCCAGCTGTGCTTCAGGGAAACTTAACTGCCATAACTGGTCCTTGAAGAACACTTTTCTTTTTCCTTTTTTCAGTTTTATAATAATTTTTTATTAATTTTCACAAAATGACAACAACACACAAAACACATAGAAAGTACAACAAAATAGAAAAATAGAAAAAAGACAAAAAACAAAAAACAGAAAACAAAAATATTCCCTTTTCAAGTCCCATTGTCTATTAGGACCCCCTCAGGTTCCCTTCCACTGCCGTTCACTAACAATTACATTTTAGCAATTTCTAAACATTTCCTGAAGAACACTTTTCTGACTGCCAAGGTCTGAACTTGAAGTGGGGTGGGAAACCAGCCTTTGGAGCTGCATGGATTATGCACTGGGATTTCACCCACGGACGGACCTTGGTTGGTGATTTCCCAATGAAGCGCATTTCCATTAAAAACAAAAACAAACCCACACACAGTTTATAAAAAGAACCACTGAAATAATTGCTGCAATAGACTTGACTTCAGCTACTGCTGATGACTTAACGCCACCCAGTGGCACAAGCATGGATTTAAATCCAAAGGCTCCCAAACTGGAAGGCGTGCTGTGGATGGGAAAGAAATAAGAACCATCCCCTAATGTGGATTTTACTTTTCAAGTACAGTGATACCTCTGGTTAAGAACTTAATTCATTCCGGAGCTCTGTTCTTAACCTGAAACCATACTTAACCCGAGGAACTACTTCCGGGTTAGCAGAGTCTGTAACCTGAAGCGTTTGTAACCTGAAGCGTTTGTAACCCGAGGTACCACTGTATCTTAAAATGGCTGAAGGTGGAGGTTGAGTGAACCATGCACCCTTATTACAGTGCTGGCTCGTGACAATTGGGACCATCAGAAAAGCTATCCCATCCTTCAAGGTGCTTTGTTTACTCTGGGTCCCTTCCTTGTAGCTTAAGGCAGAGGTGGCTAAACCAGGTGTTGTTGGACTCTACCTTACATGTATGGCCAATTGTCAAGAATGATGGGAGCTGTAAAGGTAAAGGTAAAGGTCCCCCTGACCGGTAGGTCCAGTCGCGGATGACTCTGGGGTTGTGGCGCTCATCTCGCTCTATAGGCTGAGGGAGCCGGCGTTTGTCCGCAGACAGCTTCCAGCTCATGTGGCCAGCTCATGACTAAGCCGCTTCTGGCGAACCAGAGCAGCGCATGGAAACGCCGTATACCTTCCCACTGTAGCGGTACCTATTTATCTACTTGCACTTTGACGTGCTTTTGAACTGCTGGTTGGCAGGAGCTGGGACCGAACAATGGGAGCTCACCCCATCGCAGGGATTTGAACCACCAACCTTCTAATCGGCAAGCCCTAGGCTCTGTGGTTTAAACCACAGCACCACCCGTCCAACCATTTGGAGAGCCACAGGTTAGCCACACTTGCCTTCAGGGATGTGGCAACTCCTATGGCTTGTAGGGCTGGGCGATATCTGGTTTTCAACATCGCAATATATCACAATGTCTGAAATTAGAAAGGAGCTATGTAGAGACATTGGCTGGCTTCACAGTTTTCCCCACATTGTGACTTTTGCACAGTGCGCGCGCGCACACACACACACACACAGCATGATTCACGATATATTCCCTGGTCAAAAATTATGAAACTGGTACCATGATATGGACTTGGACAGTTTTGGATAATATATCGCCCAGCCCTAATGGCTTCATTCACCCCCTTTTACTTTATGCTTCCTGTTCTTCAAATTCAAATGAGAATGAACAGCTTCAGCTGAGCATCTATCAACCTTGGTGAAACCAGTGAAACCAGCATTAACAGAGCTGCAGGGTACCATCTCCATCATCTCCACCATTATTTATGTACAAGAAATATGGCCATAGAACTGATGAGCTCTGATTTGAGTACATTTCCCTCCTCAAAGATTGTTTATTTAACTTCTGCAAAAGTTGGGGTTCCCACAAGAGTGCTAATCTCCCCCTCTTGTTCCTCATTAGCCCCATTTTGGGTATCCAGTTGTCATAAAACCAAGCTCACTAATATTTGTTAAACTTGTTTTAAAAAATTCTGGAT
Source organism: Zootoca vivipara (assembly GCF_965207765.1). Classification (NCBI taxonomy): domain Eukaryota; kingdom Metazoa; phylum Chordata; class Lepidosauria; order Squamata; family Lacertidae; genus Zootoca; species Zootoca vivipara. The sequence goes on along the minus strand of NC_142590.1, from coordinate 83,638,806 downwards.
TTTGTCAATAATTTTAATGTATTTTAAAAATATTTGATGTGAACAGGGCCTTTACGATTACATTCGGGACTGAAATTCACTTTTGCATTATGAATATCCCATCTGAATTCAAAGCTGGCAACACAAAATATTTCCTTCTATATTTCTTGATCATTTTGATCTTGGCAGGCATCAGACACGAAATGTCAACCATTGCCAAGAGTCAGATACCACAAATTTTTGCTTCTTACCTATTAAATGCTGGAAAACACAGAATCCCACGACATGTGAACTTTCACATGTGAACTTTCACCACTCCTACAAATTATAAGAAGGAGTTGGGTGGAATCCCATCATTTTTATACAGGCTGAGCCTCCATCTCATGGATCGGAAGAGCAGTTTTCTCCTCCATCACCACCAGACCTTCTGGCCTCCATTCTTTTTCACTGAATATCAACCTATCAGATTGCAGGACAATTTGGGAGCAGAACTACTGATCAGGAAAGACATGAAGTTTCTACATAGCTGCCAAGTTTTCCCTTTTCTCACGAGGAAGCCTATTCAGCATAAGGGAATTTCCCTTTAAAAAAGGGAGAACTTGGCAGCTATGAGTTTCTACCAAACATGTCATTTCCACAACTCTGCAGTGCTACTACAATGGCTCTTGTGTTCTGAAGTCATATTGAATACCCCTCATAATTTTGGAGTTCTGCCTTTTAAGGGAAGGGTTGCACCTCAGTTTTAGAGCACATGCTTTGCATTTTCAGGTTCTTCACCCCCTGTATCCCCAAGTAGTGCTCCAGGAAACCCTGGAGAGCTGCTGCTAGCCAGTGTTCACATTATACAGCTAGAATGGTCTGGCAACTTCCTATTTTGGCCCTAAAGACAAGTCCTGAATGAGGCTCACCTGGTACAATCTTCGAGACTTTGGAGACAGTCTTAGGTGGTGGAACTGGAAGTGATGGAGGAGGGCTGGGGAGCTGAGCTGAGTTCCTTTCCATCTGCTTCTGGGGCGATTCCGTAGATTCCGAAAGAAGTAAGGCTTGTGGATTCTCTTCAGAGGCTGGCAGGCTGGCATTTTCACGTTCATCTGAGGAAGCTGGTGTCTTCTTGGCTGAGGAGACAGGATCAGAGGTGGCAGGATTTGTGGGACATCAAATTAAGATGGATGGCAGTGCACAGGGAGGGACAGACGAGAGGGAGGGCAAGGGATACAGAAGCTGCCTTGCACATGTAAACAATGGACATGGTCAATCATGGCTAGGAAGCCAAGAGGACTGCTGAAAATGACAAGTAGCTGGGCTGACTGAAAGAAAACAATTGCATACTGTGTTGGAAAGCAAGAGTCTCAAACGGCTTTTCTTTACAACACACACAAAGATGCACACATGCAAAATGCACAGAAGGTCTAAATAATTTTTGACAGCTGGGAAGGTTTGCTTTTGTGAACGGCACTTGAATATTTCGTAAAACATAATACAGCGCATAAGGCTTCCGTAACTTGGTGCCCTCTGGATGTCCTCCAACTACAGCTCCCATCAGCCCCAGCTATCATGACCAATGGCCATGGATGATAGGTGTTGTAGTACAACAACACTGGCAAAGCACCATTTTGGGGGAGGCTGCTGTACAGAAATGCTTTGTGTACTGAACTGGCGGCTGGTTGTGATTATGGATTGGATGAGAGCCAATAAACTGAAATTTATTCAAGACAAGACTGGGATTCTGGCTAAATATCAGGAAGAAGTTTCTGACATTACTGTTTGACAGTGCAACGGACTCCCTCAGGAGGTGGTGGACTCTCCTTCCTTGGAGGTTTTTAAGCAGAGGTTGGGTGGCCACTTGTCACGGATGCTTTAGCTGAGATCCCTGCATTGCAGGGGGCTGGGCTTCGGGTCATCTGCAAATCTCTGATTCTACGCTGTTAGTTCTATGCTCTTATGGTTGGCTGAGTTGCGTGCAACCTGTTCTAGGTGGGTTTGCAGTTTGAGGTGGTCTCTGTGGCATGCCTTCCACTGCCTTAGCTGGTGGCCCCATTATGACCCTTTCTGGCAGGGCTAACCTGGCTACAGTAATCTATGCTCTGGTGACCTCAAGATTAAATTCCTGCCCTGCACTTTGCCTGGGACTGCCCTTGAAGACAGTTTGGAAACTGCAGCTAGTCCAGACTGTGGCCACCTGATGCCAACAGGCTGAAAATGACACTGGTTCTGGGCTGATTTAAACCCATAAAGGCCTTTACAGCTCAAAGACCCCAATATCTTTACGAGTGTTTCCTCCAACCTGCCCAGACCCTTCAATCTTCATCTGAGACTTTCCTCAGTTCAGAAGGTGGCAACAAGGGAGAGGGCCTTTTTGCTTATGACTCCCTGTCGTATTAGATGGAGCTGTTCTTGCTGCTGATGTTTCGAGTGCTCCTTTATGGGTTACTGAAACTGATTTTATTGCAAGATACTGTTTTGAAATTGGTGGGGGTGGGAGAGGGAAACCTCTTACACCTTTAATGAAGCACTGAGGCTTTGAACTTGTTTGCATAAATATTTTTTTTAAAATTATTCTCTATATAGAGTATATGTCTGAAGTGTTTAAAAGCCTATTTTAAAGGTCACAGATTTAAACAGCAGGCCAAGGGAGATATAAGAAAGCTTGACCCCTTAGTGCTAATGAAGGATTTGACTTTCCTACAATACCACTTGATGAAGAAGTGCAGAATATATTCCTATCACAAACGCCATTGATCCCCAAACCCGCAGATTGTTCTCTGGTTTCTTGCTTCCTAGACATCTGGAGATGTCATTCAGAAGAGGGAAATATAGATTGATTTAACCAGGACAGAATGCTCCTTGGAAATTAAAGAGATGATCCTGTGCTCTACCTGATAGAAAGCTGCCAGATTCCTTAGTGTGGGCAGTTTGGGCTACATCTGTTACCATATATTTAAAGCACTATTATACAACTCTAACAGCCATGGCTTCTCCCAAAGAATCCTGGGAATAATGAGTTTGTTAAAGTTTCTGGAAAGTGTAGCTCTGTGAGTGGAGGGGTGTGTCTCCTAACAACTCTCAGCACCCTTAACACTCATTTTCTTTCAGCAAAACGGGATCACCCTACCTCATAGTTTGCAGATGACACCAAATTGGGAGGGGTGGCTAATACCCCAGAGGACAGGATCACACTTCAAAATGACCTTAACAGATTAGAGAACTGGGCCAAAGCAAACAAGATGAATTTTAACAAGGAGAAATGAAAAGTACTACACTTGGACAAATAATAATAATGAAAGGCACAAATACAGGATGGGAGACACCTGGCTTGATAGCAGTACATGTGAAAAGGATCTAGGCGTCTTGGTAGACCACAAACTTGACATGAGTCAGCAGTGTGATGCAGCAGCTAAAAAAGCCAATGCAATTATGGGCTGCATCAATAGGAGTATAGCATCTAGATCAAGGGAAGTAATAGCACCACTGTATTCTGCTCTGGTCAGACCTCACCTGGAGTACTGTGTCCAGTTCTGGGCACCACAGTTCAAGAAGGATACTGACAAGCTTGAACGTGTCCAGAAGAGGGCAACCAAAATGGTTAAAGGCCTGGAAACGATGCCTTATGAGGAACGGCTTAGGGAGCTGGGTATGTTTAGCCTGGAGAAGAGAAGGTTAAGGAGTGATATGATAGCCATGTTCAAATATATAAAAGGATGTGTCATATAGAGGAGGGAGAAAGATTGTTTTCTGCTGCTCCAGAGAAGCGGACACGGAGCAATGGATTCAAACTTCAAGAAAGAAGATTCCACCTAAACATTAGGAAGAACTTCCTGACAGTAAGAGCTGTTTGGCAGTGGAATTTGCTACCAAGGAGTGTGGTGGAGTCTCCTTCTTTGGAGGTCTTTAAGCAGAGGCTTGACAGGCATATGTCAAGAATGCTTTGATGGTGTTTCCTGCTTGGCAGGGGGTTGGACTGGATGGCCCTTGTGGTCTCTTCCAACTCTATGATTCTATGATTCTATATTACTGGGATGACATATATAATGATTTAAAAAGCCACCTTCATCGTTACAAGTGTTACAATTCCGACACACTTCACAATAAAGGTTACCATCCTGCTAACATTAGACATACAGTAAGTAACTGTGCAATCATAGCCATGCCCACTCAGAAATAAGCCCTATTGAGTTCAGTCGGGAGTCCTTCAAGAGTGTGAGAATTCAGCCTTGGTCTCACTGAAAGAAATAGAATACTGACGGCAGAACATAGCTGTCAATGGCTACTAGTCGTGATGGCTGTGTTGCATCGCCACAGCTGGAGAGGCACAATCAGTGCTGGATTTACATATAAGCTAAACAAGCTATAGCTTAGGGCCCCACTCTCTTGGGGGGCGCCAAAAAAATTAGAGGAAAAAAACCCCTAGATATACATTTCCAAGATATAAGCTAAAAACAAATAAAATAAAACCTACATACAGCAACAGTGTTTTGTTTTGTTTTTTGTGTAGGCTCCTATGATGTAAGTAATGGACCCCGCCTGCTAGCCTGCTCCCTAAAATAGCACTGGTTTGCTCATTTCTATATATAGGGTGCCCACATTCTACATGTGCAAATGGCTTTCAGTACCTATTAGGTCCACAAATTACCATACAGTGGTACCTCGGGTTACGAACACGATCCGTTCTGGGACGCAGTTCGTAACCCGAAATGGTCGTAACACGAAGTGCCACTTTGTGCATGCGCAAAGCGCAATTTATGCAATTTCTGCACTTTGCGCATGTGCAGAACGCGCGCGCAGTGAAAATACTTCCGGGTTTGCGGAGTTCGTAACCCGAGGTGTTCGTAACCCAAGGTACGACTGTATAACATATATTCAACACACAAAAACAGCAACAGTTTGTTGACAAAGGACAGCTGGGCATATAAAGGGCCCCATTATCTTCAGTAGCTTAGGGCCTCTTCAAACCTAAATCCAGCCCTGGGCAGAATGCTTCTGAATATTAGCTGCTGGGAATTGCAGGTGCTGGAAGTACGCTTCCCATGGGCACCTGATTGGCCACTTGGAGAACAGGATGCCGCACTAACTAGATGGGCTTTTGGCCTATTCCAGCAGAGTTCTACTTATGCTCTTACTAGGATATAAGCCATTGCTTCCTAGTCCCCTTTTTATTTCAATGGCAGCATAGTCGTGGCAGATGAGTCCTATCAATTTTGGTGGTGGGTAACTTGCAGTGCAGGGACACGGGTGGTGCTGTGGGTTAAGCCACTGAGCCTAGGGCTTGCCAATCAGAAGGTCGCCGGTTCGAATCCCTGCGACGGGGTGAGCTCCCGTTGCTCGGTCCCAGCTCCTGCCAACCTAGCAGTTCAAAAGCATGTCAAAGTGCAAGTAGATAAATAGGTACTGCTACAGCAGGAAGGTAAACGGTGTTTCCGTGTGCTGCTCTGGGTCGCCAGACACGGCTTTGTCATGAAGGCCACATGACCTGGAAGCTGTACGCCGGCTCCCTCGGCCAGTAACGCAAGATGAGCGCCGCAACCCCAGAGTCGGTCACAACCGGAGCTAATGGTCAGGGGTCCCTTTACCTTTACCTTTAACTTGCAATGTGTCTATGGGAATGTGCTGAATAGTGCATGATAAAATGAAACCAAGGAATGCAGAATTAAAGCGATTCATAAGCCTGCTGTTTCAGACAGTAGAGGGCAGCAGAAGGAGGGAGCAAACTGAATTAAAGGAATGCACATTGTATTCTCTGAAGGGAAAAATATTACCAATGTGCTGTAAAAGCTACTTGCAACCCGCCGTTTCTCAAAATCCTTTCCGACTGGCCATTCATGCAAATCTTTCTGAATACTTGTAAATTTTCTCTGCCTCCCCCCAAAAGCAAAATGTGCATTTCTATCACCATTGTTACAATGCAGCATGCCTATTCCTACATAAATATTTGATGCTTAATCATAATGTATCTGCCTTTAGGGGCAACATGCTGTGAAACATATGCATTATTTCTGAAGGGAGAATGCCCTGGCTTTGTGCAATGTACAGCTCTCTGCATAAATTCTTTATAGTCTGCATTTCAGACAAATATGCCAAACAGCCCATCCAGTTGTAAGAGGGCTTGCTCCAGCTGAGCAATTAATTGCCTTTCCTGTTACAGCAAAGGTCCCAGTTGCCTAAGGCAGTGGTTCTTTAAGGTTCGGATGGGCAATGGGGGCCCATCAAAGTTGCTCTCTAGCAGGCTTTGTTTACAGGGTGAGGGTAATAAAGAACAATGCAAGAGACAACAGACATCATCTCATGGGTCAGACTCCTTACAGGAGTTGGGGGCAGCACATGGTGTCAACAGCAAGGTTTGCACCAAGATGGCCTAGGAAGAGTTTGACCTATTGCCTGCCCAAGAGGGGAAAGGAATCTCTAGCAACAAGTGGCTTCATAAGAGAACACCTGTTTCCTCTTGCTTTGTTCTTTATTTTCCACATCCTGTATATAAAACAGAGCAGCTTGGGTGGTCTTCATTGCCTGTCTGAATCCAAAAGAAACACTGCATTTGGGCAGCCAACGCCTTTGGAAGAACACTTCCCTCTTTTGATGATAACCAGGATTTTTAAAAAAATCTCACCTCTGTTCAGAACTCTGTTGCCAAACTCATTCACCTTTCTTGCCACTCATAGAATCGTAGAGTTGGAAGGGACATCTACCCCTGCCATGCAGGAATCTTTTGCCCAATGTGGGGCTCAAACCCACGACCCTGAGATTAAGAGACTCATGCTCTGCCGACTGGGCAGCTGGCTTTAAATCAGACCCTTAATTCCCTACACTGGCTTCTGATCTAGTCCTATGAAACCCTCTGTCACCTTGCCACGGTATCCCTTAAGTCCCATGTACCCTAATATTTATTTCTCCATCTTCACTACCTTCAGCTGAATATGTCATTTAACTAGCACTGCCCATGGCCCCTTCCTGTCCACAATGCCCAGCATGTTCTCTCAGATCTCCTGCATGGCAGGGCAGCATTGGGGAAGAACGGACCAGTCTTTTCCATATCCGACTCAACAATTCTATGATTCTATTATTTTGGTATCTTCTATACATTTTGAAGTGGAGAACTACACCGCAAAATAAAGAGAACTGCGAAATCTGAAGGGTAATTACCATATTTTTCCATGTATAAGACGCCCCCATGTATAAGACACCCCCTACTTTTGGGGACCCCAAATTTAGAAAATGGGCATATGGACTATCCGTGTATAAGATGCCCCCCAGATTTTTAACCTTATTTTAAAGTAAAATAAAAACCCTAGTCTTATATCCAGAAAAATACTGTATGTTCCGATCCTCTCAGAACCATCTGAGAGGTGTGAATTAGTTCAACTTCCTTTTAAAAAAAAAAGTGGATTGAACAAAATCCATCCCTAAATGTGCCCATTTAGTCCATCCTTAAATGTGCCAATTCTCTCTCACTCTCTTAAGTCCCACCTCAAAATCAAAAGCCAGAAATTATAGAATTGTAGAGTTGGAAGGGACCCTGAGGGTCATCTAGTCAAACCCCCCGATGTAACTACTTCCACTAATTCAGCTACTGAGCTTTATTAAAGATACATGTGAAGAAGTACAGTAAATGCAAGTCGGGGGGAGTGCAATGGACTTAATGATGAAATTAAAAACAAAACTCAAACAGCTCTGGTGGACTACCAAATATACAGTGTTTCTCCTAAAATAAGACGGGCCTTAAAAATAAGCCATGGCAGGCTTTTCATGAGTAGAATAAATATAAGACATACCCCAAAAATAAGCCGGGGGGGAGCAGGTCTGGCAAGGAAAGGAAGGCATTTAAGCGCCTTTGGAAGAGCCGGCAAGAGGCAACAGCACGCTTGCTGGCGACCTTCTTTTCATGCCACTCGCAGTGTCCGTCTCCACCGCCGCCGCCGTGCTTTGGGGCTTGGCGCGTGCCCACAGCCACCTCCGCAGCCCCTGGGATTACCGTCGCTGCAGCTGCGCTCCTGGGCGCTCTCGGCACTTCCCCCGCGGCCGCCTCACTGTGTTTTGCGGGGGTGGGAGCCGCTTCGGGGAGCGCAGCGCAGCGCGAAGAGCCTGGTGAGAGGCAGCTGCGGCTGCAGGTGAAGCCCGGGATCTGCGTGGGCGACTGGGGGCGAACGCCCTGAGAGCTGCGGCGGTGGCGAAGAGGCGCCCGATCAGCTGAGAGGCGGGCTGATCGGGCGGCTCTTCGCTACCACCACAGCGCTCAGGGCGCTTGTCCCCAGTCGCCCACGCAGATCCCGGGCTTCACCTGCAGCCGCAGCTGCCTCTCACCAGGCTCTTCGCCCTGCGCTGTGCTCCCCGAAGCGGCTCCCGTGCAGCCGCCTCTTGCCACGGCGGAATTGGGCATCCCAAGGAGCAAACTCCCGAGCCGGAAGGAGCAGCTGGGGGAGTTGGTCCACTTTCCCCGCTCTGTTTGTCTTTTGGTGGCGCGCGCACGCCCTTTTCCTCCCTCCTTGCCTTCCTCCGTCTTAGCCCCGCACCCGGTCCGCCTCTCGCCCATGCATACTCTCGCCTACTCATCCCTTGCACACACACACACACACACACCTGGCGGGAGCAGTCACCAGTCACCAGCCTGGTCCCAGGCCAAAAGGGGGCTGGGCTATAGGCAGGCAAGGGCAGATTTGCACACTGGCGTTTGAATGGAGGAATTGGCCCTCTGAGCCAAAACAAGTCCCAGCAGCCCCTCCGCCGGCTCAGGAATGCGCGCCGTGTGGATGCCATTCCCTAGGGAGAGACAGGCACTCGCCCGGGGGCGGGGAGGACGGCGGCGAAAGGGAGCGAAGGACCCCAAAGCCAAGAGGGTCCGGAGTGATCGGCCCACAAGATCCCTTGGGGAACACTGGGAGGGCACGTGTGCTTCCTCCCTGCTCGGCCGGTAGCGCGGTTGCCAGCTCCCGCTCGAAAAAATAAGACATCCCCTGAAAATAAGCCGTGGTGTGTTTTTTGGGAGGAAAAATAAATATAAGACGTGTCTTATTTTAGGAGAAACACGGTAGGTATGCAGCTGCAAGAAAACAGAGCTAGGTCTAAGTGGAAAAACTTCTCCAGTCATTGAGGCAATATGTAATGGCTTGATGAAGTATTAACCTCTCTCCATCAGCACTCACTGAGAGCATCCTCAACTTATAAAGCTAGTTACACAACTAAGCATTCAACTGAAAACACAAAGGGTCAAACCAGGGACCCTTGGGCGTACTGGCTGCCCTGCAGACCTTTGCAGGATTGGTGCAAAGGTCTGGAAGTGTGATTGAAAGTGATTAGAAAGCTCTGCAAAAGCAGAAGCCCAGGCTTATCAGAGTTTGCAATTGCAGGGAAAGTCAAATCAGCCTCTCAGAGACTTGGCAATCGAATGAAACTTTGCCGTCTATTTTGAAGTCTCTGTAGAGCATGGATGGGAGCCCTTTGAGTCCTCTGCAGGCCACACCTTTCCTTGAGTACTTTGGACTAGCTGGAATATGTCCTTGAACTTGCCGTAGAGCCTTTCACTTGCCTAGTAAGAGGATAAGAGGGTGAAGATATGTGACACATGAGTGTGTAAATAATAATAATAATAATAATAATAATAATAATAATAATAATAATAATAATAATTTATTTGTACCCCACCCATCTGGCTGGGTTTCCCCAGACACTCTGGGCGGCTTCCAACAAAGATTAAAAATACATTAAAATGTCACACATTAAAAACTTCCCTGAACAGGGCTGCCTTCAGATGTCTTCTAAATGTCAGGTAGTCTTTGACATCTGGTGGGAGGGCGTTCCACAGGGCGAGCACCACTACCGAGAAGGCCCTCTGTCTGGTTCCCTGTAACCTCACTTCTCACCATGAGCGAACTGCCAGAAGGCCCACGGCGCTGGACCTCAGTGTCCAGGCAGAACGATGGGGGTGGAGACGTTCCTTCAGAAACCTCTGGCTTTTGCATGGCTGGAATGTAACCTACTGTACCAAGTTTTCCAGTAGTTGTTATTCTAAAAACCTTTTCAAGATCAGACTCCTCTACCTATTCCAGATCCTCTATCCTCCTCCACCCCAAATGTGGGTTGTTCCTGCATAAGCTGTTCTGTAGCTCAATTATTTTTATTCTGGAGCTCCTTCTCCTTTCATTTCATTACTCTCCATTGCTTCTGCTGTCTGATCAGGTCCTTGCTCCATCAAGGAAGTAAGCTGCTCTTTGATAAGAAAAACCTGTGCAGCTATTTCTGCTTGACCATCCTCTTTGCCTGCCTCCAGTGTGCTGCAAAACCTCCTCCACTTTGACCAACTGTGGATGCTGTGCTCAGGAATTCCTACGAAACAACGATGCTTCCTGCAGAAGGCATCCATTTTAGGCTCAGCTGGGTGAATAATTCTTCTGTCTTGGGAGCCAAATTATCTTCAGGACTTGTCTAGGACCAGCCCAATTCATTCTCCTGCTTGTGGCAAAGGACAAGGTGGGACCTCCTGCTACCATTCCAACAGATGGCCTGACCAAAATCTTGTTTAACACAATGGATAGGACAGTGTCCCCCCACTGCATATAAGGACAGAATAGCTTAGGGGCAACAGGAATACGGCATGGCACCCACAGTTTAGCCTGTTCCTCACCTTTCAGCATCTGTCATCTGAGTCAGCCACCTCACTCTGTCCAACAGCCAGATTGGCCATGCCTGAAGCAATCCTGCTTCTGATCCTGGATGTGTCCGATTAAACTGGAGGGGGAAGAGATCTCACAAGACCTCAAACACCCATCTTGTTAGGTGGCATGGCTACCCACTGGCTCCCTTCCTTTCAAGCTTTAGGTGAGCTAATAAGGTTTTCTCCTTTTTCTTAGCTTTCAGTTTGGTTTGGTCTCCCCCATTGACAACACTTCAACTGTTTTATTGGACCCCAAGGTAGCATATACGGTAAATAGGCCTTCTCAGTGGGGGCACCCTGACTGTGAAATGCCCTCCCTGGAGATGCTCACCTGGTGCCTAAATTATGATGCCTTTGGCACCAGGTTGAGACTTCTTTGTTTCCCAGGCCATTTAACTTCAGTATGTTGTAGTGTATTTAGATTTCAGCATAAATTTCCTTCTCTTTGGTTTATTTTAGGTTGGCCTCTATATATTATGCTAGCCCGTTTCTGCATTGCTTTTCTTCATGTTTTATCTCAGTTCTGTGTTTTTGTGGTGCTTCTGCAGAGATCATTTTACAGATTGCATTGCCTTTGTGTTTTTATTGATTTTTGCAGAATGCCCAGGGGGCTTTGGCCCACGGGTGGCCTAGAAATGATGGAAGTAAATAAAATAAATTCTATAAATGACAACAACCCAGCACTGAGGAAGATAAAAGCTGTTTGTCAACTCTGACTTGTTTCCTTTTGCCTTTAAGTGGTTATAAACAGTCTTTTTCATATCTCTGAGAATCAGTTTATGCATTATAACCAACATGTTAAATCACTCCACATGGAAGTTGTTTCCTTGTAGTAGTTAGTAGAATTGATTGTGTGGCTTTCTTCATGCCAATAAATATGCCTAAAATAAATTATTTGTTCTGCTACCTGCACTCTTTCACTGGAGCTGAGCTGTTCCACCTTACTGGGTTACCAAAGCCTGCTTTATTTACTTATTAGAGACATTTCTATGCAGCTGACTCATGGGGGACCACCAATATAGACTCCTCCAAAGATCTCAGTGATTCGGTTGGGATATAAGAGATCAGATGGTCCTTAAGTTATCCAGAACCCAAATTGTAAATTAATGCTAGAACCTTGAATCTGTCCTGGTTATATATGGGCTGCCAGGGCAAGCTTTTGAGCACTGGTGCTATGTGATGGCACCAGTCTGTCTTCATCAACAGTCCAGCCCCAGCATTTTGCCCCAGCTAGAGCTTCCAGACCTGGTGCAAAGGTACATGGAACAATGGAACATGCACATGGAACACACCGGAATAATCAGGCCTCTCTGAGAATGGCCACAGTTGGCTTACTAGCTGCAACTAGGAAAAGACACTCCTGAGAGCATCATATGAGGCTTAATCTTTGTGTGAATGCTGTGAACTGGAACAATTTAAAGGAGGCTCCAACGGGTAGCCCTAACTCCAAAAACAGAAAATTATAAGAGAATGAAATAGTGGCACATCTAGTTCAGAGGTGGAGAAGCTGTGGCTTTCCATATGTTATTGGACTCCATGAGTTCCAGCCAGAGGTACAGGTTTAACATCCCTGATCTAGTCCAATCCATGGGAAAATCTGTTATAACTAAACTGAGGTCCCATATGCACTCTATATTTAAAACAGCACCATGAATGGTCATGATTTCCCCTAAAGATTCCTGAGAACAATAGGGTGCCGAGAGATGTTAGAAGACCCCTATTTCCATCACAGAGCTGCAAGTCCCAGAGTGGTTTAACAATTGATCCCTCTTCACAGGGAACTCTGGGAATCAAAGAATTTGAGGGGAATAGGGGGTCTCCTTACAACTCTGAGCACCCTTAACAAACTACACTTCTCATCATTCCTTGGGGAAAGCCATGTGGCACGATTCTGCTTTTAACATGTAGTACAGAGAGGGCCTGAGCTGGACAACATGCTACCTCCAGTTACATCCAGTTTCATTCATAGTTGCTCTCAGTAAAATGGTTGAATGCTTCTGGTCTAGGGAAGAAGAATAGGGCCAGCCCGACACTACATCCTACTGTGGCATCAAACTGACTCGATTGCAGCTCAGCGGAATGGAAAGAAGGCCAATACCGTTGCAAAGGCAATACCTGAATCTTCTCTCAGCTCTTCCGAATGCAGCTCCTCGCCAAGTGAGGTGGCATTGGTTGTGGCTGATATATGTTCCTGCCGCGTCTCTTCTGAGGTAAGTGCCTGGCATGTGGGGGATGAAGGGTCACTCAGCATTGCTCTGGTGGCACCAGTTGCTGCTTTGCTTTCAGAATCTAGGACACCATGACATTCTCTCATTAGTTAAACCATTGAGGATTTTCTGATGCCCACTTCCCATGCTACGGTTCTGAGTCAAAGGAGGGCCTCATCGGATGGTTCTCAGAAAACCAGACTGGGAACCCTTGTTTTAAGGGTGCTATATGCATGTGCTCAAAACAAACCAATAAATGATGCAGTGCACTGCCTCCATAGTAGTGCTATGGGATGGACTGCCGTAGAAGCATGCGGACTAGATATATACACGATGTCTTTAAATAAGTGCTGGCGGTGTTCTACATAAGATACAAATGCTTATCCATGTGTGGTAGAGGTGCAATGTTTGGAGGGAAGGGATAAAGACAGGGAGATAATAGACAGACATTCCAGTATTTCTTCGCATGCTAGTAGAGTTCAAGGTTATGCTATACAGATAGTGAGATTGGACTATGCAGTTAGGAACAGAGTTAATTCTCATTACCTGGGGTCACCAAGCACAGAAACAGGCTTAGTCCCCACTTTAAGCATAGGCCCAAAACTTTGAAGGCCCGAGACATGATTTTCCTGCCTTCAGTGGATCCTAAATGGTGCTAGGCTAGGGCCAACGTGCTGACCATTCAGTCACCAAGTCCTGTCTTCATCTCTCCCCCTCCTCCACATGGTGCTGCCTGAAGCATGTTATTTCATCCTGATGTAAGAACATAACAACCCTGATGGATCAAGCCAAAGGCCCATGCAGTTCAGCATCCTGTTCTCATGACGGGCAGCCAGATTACTATGGGAAGCTCACAAGCAAGACCTAAGTGCAATAGCACTCACCCTACTTGTGACTCCCAGCAACTGGCATTCAGAGGCACACTTCCTCTGACAGTGGACATAGAACATAGCTCTTGTGGCCAGCAGCCAGTGATAATCTTACCTTTCATGAATTTGTCTAATCCACATGGCAGGACCAGCTCTCATCCTAGATCCGCCAGTTTACTTTCTTGCATATATAGTGAGAACAGAACCCACATCATTTGGAGGCGCCATTGCGGTACAGGTGAAATGTATCCCTGAACATAAGTGGCCCATCCCTCACTGGCAAGGACTGGAGGAAGAATGAATGTTGACTTTGTGTATGCAGAGCGTACAGAAGTACACTGTATCTCCCTGGCTTCCTTGCAGCATACAAGCCCTCCCTGCGTACTCTACCTGATCTAATGGCATTTGATGGGCATTTTGCTAGGTTGAAATTAACTGAGTTTCTAAGATATTTCCTCATCTTAGGAATGAGAATGGCCTTGTTGAATGCATTTCCTGTACGCTTTAAAGCGACTACTTGAACTCTGCTTGCCTCTTTCATGGCAGCTGGAGTGAAGTAAGCTGCGTCATGGAAGTTGAATTTCTTTCTTTCCATTACAGACCACTAGAGGAGACCATAGGATGCTTTTGATCACAAAGAAGTTGAAGCACCCGATAAGGGAGGTGGCAAGGACAGAGCAAACCAAAACAGCTCAAGGCTGTATGCTTTCCCTTATTAGTGCATGTAGATATATCCCTACTCTCCCAAACAATTTAACCCAACTCCATGGGTTTGTGTGTGTGTGTTTTTGCTTGCTTTTTATTAGTTTACTATCAACATGGTTCATATGATTACAGTATACGGAACCATATGGGCGATTAGGGAATTTGCTAAAAAGCAAATGAGAAATCAGCACCAGGGACAGTTCCCTAAGAGTGAAAATACAACAGGATGCAGGCTGCAGCATGTGCTACAAAATGTATTCACGGAAGGCAAACTTGTGTAGGTATTAGCATGCAACACATGAAACAAATAAGATTTGCCTTCTCTGTGCACATGTTAGAATGTAGCTATCAGACACACCTTTCCAGTATATGTACGTTGAGTATACTGTACACAGACCAAAATCCCACAAAGAGTCCTGTGGCACTTTAAAGGCTAACAAATTTATTATGGCATAAGCTTTTGTTGACCATAGTCCCCATCAGCAGATGCAAGGAGTGACATCCTCATATGTTACCTGACAGCTCATTCAATGCCTCTGATGAAATGGGTTGTACTCCTCAAATGATTATGCTATGCTAAATGTATTAGTCTTTAAAGTGTCACAAGACCCTTTGTTGTTTTGCTGGAAGAGACCAATATAGGCTATTTCTCTGGAAACTGTGTTGTTGTTGTTTAAAAAACTCACTGTATGTGATTGTCAGACATGACACATGTATTGCAAACTCAGAGAAGAGGGTTCCCTCCAAAAAAACGTAAAATGTGAAGCCATGGAGAAAAAAACAACCTATGAGGATATATGCAGTTCTGATGTGAGAGCAGGTCTATAGTATTCATTCAAATCAGCCACTGACATTTTCCTATGTATAATTTAAATTATATAAAATGTGTACACAATTTGAATTTTCTTTAAAAGGGGGGGGGGATAAACCCAGCCTGGATCCATTTTCAGAAGCCAGAAGGAAATATATATACTTCTGTTTTCAATACCTGTGTTTCCCATGCACAAGCTTACGTGGGAGTCACATTTTAAAAAATCACCTTTGCTGTGTGTTGATGTGACACAATAGGATCCCAAATAATTCAGAAGATAGGGGGGGTGGAATCTATTAGGCCAGTGTAAACAATATACTGAGGGTTGAGAATCCTTCATTATTTCCTGCTCCAAGCCAGAGCGTTGCCATGTTTTCCTTACTGAGACAGATACTCCTGGTCTTCCTTCAACCTCTCTGCCTCAGAAATAATAGGCTCAGCACTATAATCCAAACCAAAGCAATTACTGGAAGAGGAACATGGGTGAGGAACCTGGAATGATCTCTGGCCAGAGAATTCACATCCCTCCATTTGAGACACTCTTCATCAGAAGCTGATGACAAGACCGGCTTATCCTTGTTACTACTTCATTACAAGTTTCTGGAGCAGTGATTGAAAGGACTTTCTATGGGGCCCAACTCTTCCCCCCCTCCATTTCATCAAGGGCACTCAGACCCAGCATTTCACACTGCTTGCAATCTGAGGACATGGGGAAACCTAGTCTGCATGCTGCAGAGCTCCCAGTGCAACATTTTTATAGGCTGAGCTCGCCCACTCTGCCTCGTAATCACGTTCGGAGAAAAGTTACTGTTCTTAAAATAGCCTTTGCAGCAGCACAGTTGCTATGATACGCTGCAAGGAGGGAGGGAACGGAGTTCATTGCCTACGTTTCAAGTCATTGTGAAGCCAGCCCATACATAGTCATTGGCATATTAACTGCCACCCGCATTGTTTGCTGCCCGTGCCTTTTGTCTTTCCTTTTTTGTGCACTATAAAATCTGGTCGTTCGGGTGACACCCTACACTTTTGTAGCAGAGACAAGCTGCAGAAATGTGGGGAGGGGGGAGGGAATCCCCATCAACATTTACTCTGTATTCTGAGGAGCCATATGAGAAAAGTGGTCCTGTGGTATTTACAATGCATGAGGGCATGGGTTTTGAAGGCGAGCAGGGCTGGTGGTGCAGGAGGAGGTGAGCAGAGCTGTAGCTCAGAATACATGCTCTGCATGCAGAAGGCCTCAGATTCAGCTCCTGGCATCTCCAGGTAACCTCAGACAGCTATGTGTGGTGTCAGATGCACACAGGAGAAGTGAGTAAAGATGCGCACCCTCCTGGCTTACGAGGAGAGAGGTGGGGGCCATGCTGGCACATCAGCGGAGCCCATCCTTCCATTGTCTCCCCCTTCTGGTAAGTAACAGGGATATCACTCCTGGGAAGTCAGGGGCAACAGCCACTCCTGGGTGTGTCTAAGAGAGAGAAAGAGGGAGATGGGGAGGGAGAGGTGTATCTGTGGCCTGTACGCATGTGCATGAGTGTGTGCTGTGAGAGAGATGGGGAATATAAAAAGAACCCTGCAGGATCAGGCCAGTGGCCCATCCAGTCCAACATCCTTTTTCTCACAGTGGCCAACCCAGATGTCTATAGGAAACCCACAAGCAGAAGCTGAATCACAGTTGATGCAGTTCGCATCAACTGATATTGTGGCTAGCAGCCAGGGATGCCCCTCCATGAGAGAGTTAGTGTGGAGTGGCCTCAACTGTTTGGACCATGCCCATTATGGATTATTCAAACAAAGAATGCGGCCTTTAAGCCAAAAAAAAAAGCGCTAGCCACTCCTGAACAACAGGTCAAGTAAGCAAAGGGGAAACAGGTCCTTGGACATGGCAAGATGGGGAAATTTAAGGAGAGGTGAAGGAGAAGACACGGGAGCCACACAGAAAGAACAAGCAAAAATGACAGAGGTGGAGCTTGCAAGTACAGTGGTACCTCTACTTACAAATTTAATGCGTTCTGGACGCACATTTGTAAGTCGAAAAAAATTGTAAGTCGAATCCCATAGGAATGCATTGGGAGAAAAAATTCATAAGTAGAAGCAACCCTATCTAAAAATTCGTAAGTAGAAAAAATCCTATCTAAACCACATCCAAGATGGTGGATGGAGCTCCATTCGTAAGTAGAAACATTCGTAAGTAGAGTTATTCACAAGTAGAGGTACCACTGTAGCTTATTCTTCAGACAAAGCATCCACTGAGAGAAAAAGTGGTGGACCAAGAGGAGTGGGGATTCATTATGGTGGACAGGGAGGAGATGCTCGAGAAGGGCTAGTTGGATTATGGAGATCCCCCTGAGCCTAGCAAAGGATCTCCGGTTGATGGGACTGTGTTCTAGTTTAGCTCCTGAAACTCGAAGTATAGTGCTCTCCCTTTCAGGGCCAGCCCAATACATTTTGATACCAGAGTTTCTCTACCTTCCATCCAACCTACATTTAAAAGGTGTGCTATACCATGGAGATGATAATTCTTCCCTTCCTCTATACGCCCAACATCATAGTGCTGCCTGAAGCCAGTTGCTTCCACCTGTTTCCGCCAACACTGCCCCGATACACAGCATTTCCTAAGACATGCTCAACTCTCTGCAGTTGGACTTCAAGTGCTTCACATTGGATTAGATGCATGCATCTCTCTCTCTCTCTCTCTCTCTCTCTCTCTCTCTCTCTCTCTCTCTCTCTCTCTCTCTCTCTCCCCTATAATTTATTAGGGTTTTTGCATTATTACAATAGAACAACCCATTCTTCATTCCCTCTTCCCACTCTTACCTTCCCTCCTTCCAACCTCACACCCTCTTTTTTAAAAAATAAAAAATAAAAAATAGGATCCGTATTTTCACCTCTGATAATTCAGTTCTTCAATATACTATACAGCATCCTGTTTGCATGCTCATATAAGGGTTAGGAGTGTCTGTGGTCTTCTGGGCTCCCATCCGTTAAGTTCCATCCCTGCATTGTCCTCCCACTGCTTCTAGTTGTGGGCATTACTCAGTTAAGAGCTAAAAAAAAAATGTCATCCAAAATCTCTCTGAAGCTTGACTTTTTACTGCATTTCTAGATATTATCTGGTTGCTTTTGTGCATGAAGCCAGGAGGAAAGGCAGGATCAGAAACATCCCCAAGGGGATCCAATTTGGGCGCAAACATTTTGATTAATTCTTCAGCACAATGTCCTTTCATCAACTATGTTTGTATATACTTTTAAATGTATTTAAACAGCTTCAAAGCTGAGGAGACTGTAATATTTATGTAATGATATCTGAAGCTTTTTATATTCTCAGCTCTTCACTGGATAAATTTGCAGGAGTTGATCGCAACTCCACAACAAAACTGTTAAGGAAACCTACAGATTTGATAATTATTGTTCATTCTTCAGTGCAATTACCTCCAATTTTGCATTTTAAAGCTATAATCATATCTGCATTTATGTCATACTTTAAAGTGCTTGAAACACTTTGCACAGATCATCTCAGAAATTCCTGCAAACACAACTGGAAGTTGTCATATACTACACATGTTCTCAGGTGGTAGGAGTTTGTGGTTTTGGTGCAATAAAATAATGTAATGTATTTTACACTGGGCTTGTGGAGAGCAAGGCAGCACTCTTTAATCCTAGTGTGCCACTGACCTCTGCACCCCCACCCAAGTAAAACCACAGCAGCCAAGCAGAAGCAGAAGAGCAAGTGGAACGGCATGCCATCTGCCACGTGTGATTTAGTTGAGGTTCCTGCTTTGCAGGGGGTTGGACTAGATGACCCTCAAGGTCCCTTCCAGCTCTACAATTCTATGATTCCACTTTTAGTAACTGTGGCATTCCTCCGGTACAACAGAAACTCCAGTGCCTTCCAAGGTTTAATGCACTTTGCTGAGCGTAACAATGCAGATCTGACAACCGCAAACCCTTGCATTAAAACAGTGCTTACTTGTGAAAGATTTGGATGTAACTGCTGCATACCTAGGAACAGGCTTATGGACAGTCCTCTAAAAAGACATTGTGGGTGAATTTTAAACAGAGGTTAATAAACGGCATGTGTTACTAAAACTCTAAAGTACACCCCCCGAGACTCAAGGCATCCATCGTGTTGGGAAGGAAGAACATTGATTGCTCTTGGCGACCCATTATTCAAACTCTCCTGCCTAGACAAACGGTGTTGTGTTGTAAATTTGCTCACTCGAAGCTTTCTTTGGCAACATAGGACCGTAGCAAAGACGAGAATGAAACAAAAAAACAACACCCCAGTTCTTGCTCTTCTCTTCTCCAGAGATGTTTGGAAGAGAAGAAGAAAGTGGAGTAAAGGAGAAGGCAAATGTGTGATGGAGTCAATGGTGCGTCCACGCAAGCCATGCCAAGGACAGAGCGGAGGTGCAGAAATTATTGGCTAAAAAATGATGCACGGCCCTGAGTTTCCTCGCCTCTGTTTGTTTTAAATATTGAACCAGAAATGGGTTAACCATTAGAGTAAGGCACGGGTGGGAAACCTGTGGCCCTCTAGATGTCGCTGGACAACAGCTTCTATTGTCTAAGGCCATTGGCCATGTTAGCTACAGCTGATGGGAGTTAGAATCAGGGTGGTGTGGTGGTTAGAGTGATGTTCTAAGACTTGGGAAATCAGGCTTCGAATCTTCACCCAGCCATGAGGTTCAGTGAGTGACCTTGGGTAAGTCGCTTCCTCTCAGCCTAACGTACGTCACAGGGGTGTTGTGAGGATACAATGGGTAGGGGAAGGGCCATGCACATCACTTTGTGCTCCTGGGAGGAAAAGTGGGCTGCGGGTGTTTTTAAAAATATAACATCTGGAGGGACTTCAGAAAACTTCGCAGAAATTGGAGGATGGTTTCTCAGTATGTATGTGTGTTGCATGTGGGTTTTACAGGAACAAAATGCGGTGGTGGTGGCGGTGTTATTTTGATATAATGTTTACATGCCAAAATGTCTTCCAAGCTATACATATGCCTTCACTATAGACAGAAGAAAAACACAAGGGGGATTAGTCTAGACCCCCTTCATTGTTTCCCCTGAGTGCTAAAGTACCTATCTAAAATGATTGATTGATTTGTTTGTTTGTTTGTTTAAAACAGTGAAATCTCTTCCAGTTTCCTACAGCAAGGAGTGGGGGGGGGGAATAAAAATACAAATATTGTTTTCACTTGCCTTGTTCCATAATTTCCAGCAGGCCTTTCTTAATAAGTTCGTCCCGACCTTGCCTTGTGGTTGTCTTCTTCTCTAACACTGCAAAAAGGGGTGGGGGTGGGGTGAGCATGATGTCAACATGGAACATCAGAGCAGACAGAGCGTGGAAATGAAGAACACAAGAAGCCTGCATGGATGGGTGAAGGATGTCAAGCTTGAAGGATGGCACAGCAAGTGAGAGGTTAAACGCAGTGTCTCTCTTTCTCACCCTCCCCACCTCCCATTGATCAGACTGCCTTACTCGTTCTTAACTTTTGTATCCCACCCTTCTTCCAAGTTCTTTAGGGCAAATGGACATGGGGGATAATCGTGAAGTCAACCAATGACCTCATGGTGGAGTGGGGATTGGAACCCAAAGTCTTCCAGATCCAGCACTCTGTTGACTACACCACACTAGTTTGTAGGATCACACAGACACACAGTGTAATGTGGCTTCTGCCATCACAGGAAGCCCCCATCTCTCCTCCCAGCACCTCACATGCTTTGAATCATGACTCAAAGACTTGGGCAAGTTCCCTAGTCCAACTCTTCCCACAACCCTGGAGCAAAAGACATAGCAACAAAGGCTTGGATCCTGTGATACTATGGAATGATGCTACGTCAGAGAATTGTAGGAAGTCCAAAATGGCATTTGCATCATAGTTTCCCACTGTAGATGATGTCCAGCAGACCATACTCTGTTGGAGGCAACAGGGTGTTGCTCAGAGCTGAATGTCTGATGTTGGAGACAAATTGGGGACAAATAACCTCATTTTGCTCCATAAGCAGATTTCTGCAACATAAGAAAAGCTTTGCTGGATCAGGCCAGCAGCCCATCTAGTCCAACATCCTTTTCTCACAGAGGACAACAAGATGCCTATGGAAAACCTGCAAGCAGGAACCGAGTGCAAGAACATTCTCTCCTCCTGTAGTTGGTTCCCAACAACTGGTATTCAGAAGTATTCTGTCTCCAACAGTTGAGGCACCATGGTTAGTAACAAGCCCCACCCTTCTATGAATCTGTCCAACCCTCCATTGGAGCCATCCAAACTGGCGGGTATCATTTCTCCCTGTGGGAATGAATTCTGTAGTTAAGCTACTGTATGTACACTTTGAAGAAATACTTTTTTGGTCTGAGCTGAACCTTCCAACATTTAGCTTCCCTAGATGTCTATGATTCTGGACAGTTGAGACAGACTGGCAGGCCAGATGGAATTCTGATCTTATCAAGCAAGGTAATGCTTATGCTAAAGCCAGGCTTTTTTTTTTTTTCAGCCAGAACTCGCCGGACTCAGTTCTGGCACCTCTCAAGTGGGCATTCATGGTGAGCTCTGCACCTCTTTTTTCAAGAAAAATAGTCGAACGGTATCCGTTCCAGAAGTCCGTTCGACTTCCAAAATGTTCGGAAACCAAAAGTGCAGCTTCTGATTGGCTGCAGGAAGCTCCTGCAGCCAATCGGAAGCCACATAACCCGCGTCGGACATTCGGGTTCCAAAAAAACGTTCGGGAGCTGATTTGTTCGGGAGCCAAGGCATTTGAGATCCAAGGTAAGACTGTACTGTGCTAAAGTGAGTTTTGCAATGCCAGGACATAAATAATTCCCCTAGCATCGCCTCCCCCCGCCCCCTGTTGACCAAAAGGGGAAAGCCCAACCCTTCCAGGATGGTTTTTGGGGAAAGAATTCTACAATATTAACCAGAGTGGATCCCACTAGCCTTTCCCCATCCTGACAGTGTGGCCTCTGCATTTCCTAATGGAAAGAACAAGGAAAAGACACACAGCTGGATGGAACCACAAGTCTTGCTGAGAGAAGTTCAACGAGGAGCTAAATGCAAGCAGGAAAAGCTCACTTTGGCTCATAGCTTGCTGTGGAGCCGCATAATAACAGCTTGACTACTCCAGTAACTGCTTGTAAGAATTCCTAACCTTTGTTTCCTTTCAGCTAGGCAAGGCCTAGCAACGCTTATTAAGACCCATTTTCAACTCTGTTGAAAAGGGATAACAAGCAGCAGGGATATTGAGGGAGGGGGCAAAACCCCCACCTCCCTATTTTAGACCATATGTGGTTGCATTCCTCAGGGCTGTCAATATTTCTGGCCATCTCACTGTTTCTGCAATGAGTCACCATCATTATAAACCAATAATTAGGTCTAGCTACTAAATTAGCTATGAGTTCTCCTGTGCAATATGACGTATTCAAAACCACTTTTAAATAATCCTAAAATACAGAAGTTTTAATTCGTGGTGTTTTTTTCTTGTTTTGAAACTGAATCCATAATCTTTGGCCTTTAAGCCTTACTGAGCATCGTGACTCTCTTCGTCCTCACTCCCCACAAACACTTTTTGCAGTAAAATGCTATTTCTGACCACAAGGTTACTCGCTTCTTATTTATTTATCTGCCCCTTCTTTTAATCAAAGGGCTAGTGAGAGATACAGCATTTCGAAAAGAACGGAAATCTAAGCCAGAAAGATAACTTATACCTGGTATATATTTAAAGCTATTTTTTGTTTGTTTTTTCATGGTACCTCTGAAGGCCTTTATTTGCATTCCTGGGCAAGGGCCCCCCGACTTTGAGGGGGGAAATCAATACCCATAAAAACAGTGGTTTTCAACTTCTTTGAATCCATGGTGCCCTTGACCAACCACATCCTTTCTGCGGCTCCCTTGTGGGAGCCACTTACACTGGGGTTCCACTACAGAATGTGTATAAGTATGGATTCCCCTGTTCTGCCCCCCCCCATACCCCCATGCCTTAACCAGAGGGGGGTGACTGGAAAAAGCCACCATGAGGTGAGATTTTTCCTGCCAAACAGTGCATGCATTCAGCCTTAAACTCTTATAACCAGGGCCTTGATGGCCCTGCAATAAACTTTGAAGAAAGAAAAATTAAAAATCTGTAGGACCGAAGTCTGGATTCTGCAGCAAGTAAATATTTGCATTATCAATCCTTTTGCTGAATTTATTCAGTTTCTCCTAGTCTGTAGGATGGACTCAGAACTACAGGGGGCATGTTAAGGTAAAAGGTAAAGGACCCCTGGACAGTTAAGTCCAGTCAAAGGCGACTATGGGCTTGCGGCGCTCATCTCGCTTTCAGGCCGGGTCACAGTTTTCCGGGTCATGTGGCCAACATGACTAAACCACACAGAGGACCGTGACACATGCCAGAGCGCACGGAAACACCATTTACCTTCCTGCCACAGTAGTACTTATTTATCTACTTGCACTTGCATGTCGCGGGGATTTGAACTGCCAACCTTCCGATCAGCAAGCCCAAGAGGCTCAGTGGTGTAGACCACAGCGCCACCCGCGTCCCTAGGGGTCATGTTAAACCCTTCCCGACCACCTGAAATCACCCCGAACAGCCAAACTCCTGTGCTTTCTTCAGGGACTAGCTACAGAATATCAAGCCTATCCCTGCTATCATGGGCAGAGGGCTGAAACTTGCTTTTAAAATAATAAAAACTGATACTCTCAAAAAAGCCAGGTTTTGCGATCTATGGAACATTTCTCTGCTTTCTCGGCACTTGTGCAAATCAAAGACTATGCACGGCCCAGCTTATGCTTTACAAATGTGATCTTCTCTCACGACAAGAAAATCCTGCCCCTTTTTTTTTTTTACCATAATACATGTTCCTGGCCAAAGTAAAAATAAATATATTCCCCCCACTTACCTGCTGACGTCTGTTTTAGCTTCTCGTTTTTCTTTTTCCTCCATTTCCATGGCTTGAAGATCCTGCCCAACGTGGCTAGCTTGCTGTTCCTTCGGACGGGAGGAGTTCTAATCCCTGAGACCAGATATTCGGAACGCACTGCAGGGCATGGATCCATTTCCTCTGAGAAGGGAGGGGAAACAAAATTGATGGTTAAAGAAAATGAGAGAAATATT
The DNA here is from genome assembly GCF_965207765.1 of Zootoca vivipara. Lineage (NCBI taxonomy): Eukaryota > Metazoa > Chordata > Lepidosauria > Squamata > Lacertidae > Zootoca > Zootoca vivipara. The sequence goes on along the minus strand of NC_142590.1, from coordinate 83,614,494 downwards.
GAACAGGCTGAAGTGCATCGAGGTTTGATATCAAGAACAGGGCTGGATTAACCATTATGCAAAATAAGAATGCTCTTAGGGCATCAAGGTAAGGGGGGGCACATTGCCGGATTTTTAACATTAATGGTCACAAATTGCTCAAGCTGAGCATTCATTTTCTCAGTTGAAGTATATTTTAAAAACTCAACAGAACAACTATGCACCAAGGCAGGCTGGATGTCTTGTCTCTACGAAGTATAGAAGCAGAAGTGTTATGTAAGACTAGTTTTAAGGATTTGATCAAAGACTTTGCAATTAGAAAAAGTAAGAGATTTTTCCACCAAATATAAACAAAGTGGAAGTATACCAAAAAAATCCAACAACATTCGTTTCTATCTTGCTGTAGGTTTTGCTTCATTTTGAAAAATATGATTTTATTTTACGGTTTATTATTGTTTATAGTTTGAATAAGATATATGTAGGGGCACCAAAATTTAAAAGGGGCTCTAAAGGTTTTAATCTGGCCTTGATCAAGTCGGACCAGGGGGCATTATTTTCTGCAATGGATTGATCTCTAAGTTGCAGCGAGACAGGCAACAAGATAACATGCAGAGTTGCTGCCAAAATTCTACCTCAAGTGAAATTTCAAGTGAAACCCTACCTGAACCTCACAGAAAATGTTGGCTTCTTCGTCAGGCGTGGCTATTGGACCATCAGGTATGATTAGCCTTTTGGGGGAAGTACCAAGAGTATCTGCTATTCCCCTCACAAAGCTACAATTCTTAGAGTAGTCTAACATGCAGTTCTTCCCAAGGCACTCTAGGAATTGCAGCTCTGTGAGAGGAATAGGGGTTTCCTAATAACGCAGGATATGGAACAACTGATTGGTTCAAAATTGGGAAAGGAGTATGACAAGGCTGTTTATTGTCTCCCCAGGGCTGGTGCTACCGTTTTTGGTGCCCTAGGCGAGGTCACCTTCTGATCCCCCCCCCCAGTGTGAATGGCAGAAGGGATGAAAAGGGGCACAGAGCCCATGTTGCTGGCCTGGTCAGCGGATGCTGTCTCTGTGCCGCTGCCAGCGCTGCTTCCTTCCTGCTCTCAGCCGCTTCTGGCCGCTTCCTCCCACTTGGCCCAGAGACGACTAAACAACAACAACATTCAGTTCTTCTTTCTAAGGAACTCTGGGAATTGCCACTCTGTGAAGGGAAATGAGGGTCTCCGAACAACTTTCTGCACCAATAACAATAACAAACTACATTTGGCGGGTAGGTGGGTTCCCACGAGGCAAGACACAGTGATAACAGCAAGAACCTTTGTTGAACTAGCAGAACTGGACAACAGGGGCAAAGCAACACCTTATATACATTTCTGAAGGTCTGGGCCACCCCCACTCTCAACGTGATTGGCTGTCTAAACTTCCAAGCTGCGAATCATAACTCAGAGTTTAAGGGCCAATGACAGAGGCCCAAATCCTGAATTGTTGGATATCATGTATCGAATCAGAACACAGGAGCTCAGAATCCTTTGTCCAGACTCAAACTCAGGCAAACACAGACCACTGAATACATAACAACAGTCTTCATAATTCGGGGTGTGTGTGTGTGTGGAGCCACAGCTGTTTATCATACTGCTTTATAGTGCAGATAGGGCCTCAGACTTTATGGATCATAGAATCATAGAGTTGGAAGGGACCACAAGGGCCATCCAGTCCCACCCCCTGCCAAGCAGGAAACACCATCAAAGCATTCCTGACAGATGGCTGTCAAGCCTCTGCTTAAAGACCTTCAAAGATCTATACATGGAACAAGAATATGACTGGATACCAAACCTCAGCCAGTGTCAACAGCTCCAAGAAGCCGCTATTGACTAGTCCTGCCAAGATCCTCTCCCTTTGCCACATTTGTTTCTAGACAAAGCTCATTTTCACACTTAATAATAGATCCTCATATGACTATCAATTTCATTAATAGCAAGGAAGCAATGCTGGGGCAGTAAGTAAAAAAGACAGCTCAGTGCCAGGCATCTTCCAGCCAGTATCTTGAAAGAGAGTAGCAGAGCTCCATAAATAATGGTTGTGGGTAGCATTGCTAGGATATATATGTGGGTGTACACACATTAATTCTCAAGTGCATAGCTAGCATCCGTCACCCACGATGTCACAAGCCGGGGAATTATAAGGCAATTTGCATATTTATTTCAACAACCCATAAAATTTAAATGAATGATATGGAACACATTTCCAAGCCATTTGTTTCTGGAATAATAACTTCATAATAATTTGCGTTGTGAATGCCGCATTTAAAACAAACAGCCGTATATGATCAATTTCATTTTATAAGGGTGGGGAGGTGGAAATGCAAGGAAAGTAAATAATGCTTTTAGAGCTTAATGGAGGGGCGGGGCAGACTTTCAAGAAAATTGGAATTATTGTGGTTTTAAAGTTTGGTAGGTGCCTGTGCAGTAAGCAGCTCTTGCACAGAAGCAATTATGCCTCTAATTTTTTTGCGGGTGGGGGGGAAATGGTTGATAAGACAAAGATGAATTGCTAAATAAGAGACAGTTTGAATTCATCGTCTCATTAGTGGAAGTGATCTAAAAATATTTTCTGTTCTTAAGTACAATAAAAATTTGGTGATGGGGAAAATGCAGGATAAAATCTTTACATAAGTGGATGTGAATGTTTTGACTTTTAGGAGAAGTCAGAAGATTATGAATACAAACCAATATGTTTATTAGGAGAAAGCACCGTTGTAAATGGGTATTGAAGCATACACATAATTGCCTAGGAGTATGAACTCATTGAACTCAATTGGACTTACATTTGAGAAGACACGCACAATATTACGTTGTCATCACAATATTTTGCCAAGTTCTTCCCTTGCAAGCGCACCTTCCATTTGACAATGTGAGATTGTGGCAGAGGCTTCTGTACTGGCCTGCCAGATCTTGCTGAATTCTCACCATCCCTGATCATAGACCATGCTGGCTAAAGGGAGTTGGGAGTCCAAGAAAAATCTGGACAGCCACTGGTTCAAAAGCCCTGCTCTGGAGTAACATCTCATTCCTGAAAGGATGGAGGCTTGCCAAGTAAGCTCTGCTATGTGGCACTTTGGGCTGCGCGGGGGGGGGGGCAGGGATCCCTAAACTATCTTAATTCCCAGGTCAAAATCTGTGCATGAGATAGTTGTTTACTACACTCAGCCTCAGGCAATGGGTAGATTGAAAACGGTGCATGACTCTTTTCCATGCTGCTTTTAGCCTTTTCAGACTAAGCAAAATCTGCGTAGTGGATGTTAGTGCTGACTGAGAAGAGGAGGAGGAGGAGGAGGAGGAGGAGGAGGAGGAGGAGGAGGAGGAGGAGGAGTTTGGACTTGATATTCCGCCTTTCACTCCCCTTAAGGAGTCTCAAAGCAGCTAACTATCTCCGTTCCCTTCTTCCCCCACAACAAACACTCTGTGAGGTGAGTGAGGCTGAGAGACTTCAGAGACGTGTGACTAGCCCAAGGTCCCCCAGCAGCTGCATGTGGAGGAGCGGAGACGCGAACCCGGTTCCCCAGATTACGAGTCCACCGCTCTTAACCACTACACCACGCTAGCTCCCATGAAGCAAACAGGTGATCCTTTTTTCAAATAATCTGAGGATGCCCCAAGATAGTGTGGTCATCTGCCCCCCCCCAAGGGGATAGTCCTTTGTTTGAAGGACATTCTGGTTGAAGTCTGTCCAGTTTAAAGGTAGAAACCCAAAGGAGAGCAGGGCCTTGAAGTTACCCACCCAAAATTGACACCTGGAAAAGCAGGCATCAACATCAGCTGGTAGCAGTATTACCCACTGTAGTGAGATTTATTGTGTTTCTGTTTACATTATACTAATTATTTTTAAATGTGCGCCTAAAAATATAAATTACCATATGCAAATTCTATGCAAATTTATGTCTCTTTTGATATTACAATGCCTAAGTGGCTACCCTACCCCAAGGCCTGTGAAGTGAATCTTCCTTTTCCCAAAGGGAAGGGCTCTTATCAACTTATTGAGTGGGGAGCAGCAGCACAATTCTCCCTTGCCTTTCCTTTGCATTTCAGCTGTGAAAGGCAGTGTGGTACAGTGGTTAGAGTGTTGGACTAGGGCCTTGGAGAACAGGGTTCGACTCCCCCTTTCAGCCATGAAGCTCACTAGGTGACCTTGGAGTCAGACACTCACTGTCACCCTAACCTACCTCAGAGTTCTTGTGAGGATAACATGGGGAGGAGCAGAACTATGGACATCACCTTGAGGTCATGGGAGGAAAGCTGGGATAAAAAGATTTTTATCCCCAAAGTTGTATTCTGTCACCAGTATACAGTGGACGCTTGGGTTGCGAACATGATCCGTGCGGGAGGCAAGTTCGCAACCTGCAGCATTCGCAACCTGCGTCTGCGCACACGCAGGTTGCGATTTAAGGCTTCTGCGCATGCGCAAAGCACGATTTAGTGCTTCTGTGCATGTGCGCACACTGAAACCCGGAAGTAACCCGTTCCGGTACTTCCGGGTTCTGCGAGGAGCGCAACCCGAAAAGGCGCAACCTGAAGCAGCTGTAACCCGAAGGTATGACTGTAGATATACAGTAAAAAGCCAGATATTCACACTCACCACAACGATGAGGTATCCAATAACCACTGAATCTAAAGCAGAGATCTCAGTTCAGCTGGAATCTAAGCATCGGGTTAAACCACCCCAGAATGTCAGCTGTCTCAAGGCAAGCAATGCCACCTTCATGCTTCGGCACTGTTCTAGGGATCGACACATATTCTCCCGACGCTTCCCCTCCCTCCGCTACGAGCATAAGTGCTGGCTGTCCTGAGATTTTCTCAAGCATTTAAGTGGAGACTTGATGAGCTGGCTGGCTTCTGGTGGCACCTCAGCAGGTTGCTGACCCTACAATTCATCGATCTAAGATTGAAGGTGGGTTTTTGCAAGCTGCTGCAAAGCATCATGCCAGGACAGTTGACTGAGTGGGTTGTAGCCAGTGTCAACCATATTCATAATAATGATCATAATTTTATTATTTATATGTCGCCCATCTGACTGGGCTGCCCCAATGAATCCCATGGGACTCTTTGGTCCTGCTTCCCCCCCCTTCCTTCTGATCCACTTGCCCTTAGACCAGAGGACAAAACTGTGTGCAGTCAGGTGAGCCAGCCATGTGAATTTGTTTTGACTGAGTCACACTTGGGAAGCCCTAAACTCTTAAATCTTTTCTTGTCCCTGCAAGATTTGTGGTGACACAGCTTGGCTGCTCTCATCAAGGCAGGTGGCTCTGCTCTCCAAATAATAATAGAGGAAGGGCTATTTTCTTCCAGATCTTCATGGGTTCCCTGTTAAGGATTTGCCTTTGAGCTTGAAGAACATCCATTTATTTCCTTGGTATTGCTAAGGATGGATTGTGAATACATCCTTTCTTTGGAGATAAGGGTGGACAATTCCAACAATTTCACTTCCCCAATCTTAAATTCAGTCTTCCACATTTCCATGCCAATATGTGATTATTATTTTTTTAACATCCTCACAAAATTTCATTAGCATTTCAGTGTGAACTTCTGAATTTTGCAAGCAATTTCTTCTAATATAAAGCAGTTTTGTAGGTTATTTTCACCAGTATCACTTATATGCACAGTTTCTCCTGATATACATATTTTTGCACTCATTTATTTGGTTGGAGAACAGCACTGCAAAATTCAGAGAATGTTGAACCGTATATAAATATTGTGATAATATGGAAAACGTTGTCTTAATAAGATTAAGAAAAGGAAAGGGGAGGGTGAAAAATAGGAGGCTTTCAAAACTGGATATTTCAAAACAGATCTTATGTTGCCTATTATTTCATTCCAGTATCTTTCTCATTCATTCATTCAACCATCATTAACAGACACAGCTTTACGGAACATAAGAAGAGGAGAAAAGAGAGTCCTGTTCCAAGGAATTAACAGTCCCACAGGATTCTTTGGGTAAAGCCATTCCAGTGTTAGTGGTATAAAACTGAAAACAAGTTACTTATGTAGATACAGCCTGTGGGTAGGCTCACTTCAAATACATTTGACAACGCCTGTTTCGACCAATTGTTTTTTGCCTTATAATTTTAGAACATGTTCATGTATGATCATAGAATGGTAGAGTTCAAAGGGACCTTGAGCAAGGTGGGGCCAGTGGGGCCATGGCCCCGGGTGCAGATTTTTGAGGGGGTGCGAAGGAGGCACCCCCAGCAGGGCCCCCCGAGCACATGGCCTGACACTATTCTCCTGGTGTCAGAGGAACCAGAGTGGGGTTGTGTTGGCGGCAAGGGCTGGGGTACCAAGGCGGAATCCTTCCCCCATTGCACCCCGTGCCTTGTCGTGCATGTGCACCCACCCCACCCCACCCCAGTGCATGCACACATCCATCTGACACGGGTGTGTGGAACCCGAAAGGCTGAGAAGGACATCAGGAACCCAAGATGGCTTGTGCCAGACTCTGGACAGAGAAGGGAAAGAGGACTCTGGCAAAAAGGCTGTTGTGAAAATGATAAGTTGCAAGGGAATCATGGGCATGTCCCCTAATTTACAGTCTATTTGAAGGAGCCCTCAATTTCAAGAGCCGTTCAGCCCAAGAACATACAGTGGTGCCTCGACTTATGAATTTTATCTGTTCCGAAGGCACCTTCGTAGGTCAAATTTTTCGTAGGTCAAAAAGTCGAAAAGCGCCATTGGAACGCGATTTCCCATAGGAATGCATTGGAAACGGAAAAATTCGTAAGTCGAAGCAACTCCATCTAAACATTCGTAAGTCGGAAAAACCCTATCTAAACCCACCATGGTTTCTGTTCAGATGTCAAGAAATTCGTAAGCATGCGGCCATTTGCCCCATTCGTAAGTCGAGAAATTCAGTTGTCGAGTCATTCGTAAGTCGAGGTACCACTGTACATTTAAAGCAGAATGAGAACTCACAAATTCCTGTTAACCTTGGAGTCTTCTAGTCTCCTTCTTTCTGTTTCTTCCCTGGCCTCCTTAACTCTCCAAACCATTGCTGTCCCAGGCAAGGCATTATTTACATTTTGATTTCTCCACCCTAACGTGATTTCACTCCCCTCACGCCTATCTGCATTCTAATCACCTCCCAGTCTCTCTCTCTGTCTCTCTCTCTCTTTTTCTTTTTCTTTTTCTGGCCTTAAGTTCCCTTCCTCCCTTCCTCTGCCATCCTCTATCACTGTGCATCACTCACACGCTGCCCCATCTCACTGAGTTTTTCCCATCTCCTGCCACTTCTATAGATTTAACAAGAACGGTGACATGGGATGCTGGGGGTATGGACAACCTGGTTTCCAATGCTTGCTAGCATTCTTATCCATGGCTGCAGGAGTTCAGGCAAGATAAGGCCTTAATTAGTGCTTGTTATTTATTGTTTAAAGAGCAATCAATCTGTTGCCTTGCCTACCAGAACCATTCTCTCTCTCTTGGCTTTCTTTCTCCAGCAGAGTCGGCAGAGGCTGCTCAAGGGAAAACAGATTCGGTGATTCATTTGCACCTCCATGTGGGGAATCCAGGGACCCTCTGAAGTATCCTCCTTACTGTGTCATCTCTCACCATTTCAGCACTTTTACTTCTGTGATCTTTGTGAGGGATAGTCTATTTATAAGTCATTTCCCCCCAGGACCAGCCCACAACATTTGGGTACCTGAGGTGAACCACAAAATGGCACACACAACCCCTAACAAGGAAGAAGGGGTGAGTGAATACCTACATCAGGAACAAGGCAGGAATAAAGATCTACATCAGGAACAAGGGGGGGGGAGACCAACTGTGCCTCCTATTCTCCAAGAGGGGGCATTGTGGAGAGTGGATGCTAAGGAGGCAGCAGAATTTGACTCCAAGGAACACACAGCAGTTCTTGCTACCACAGTGGTAGCTGTGGTCAATGCATTCCTTGAAGGCCGGAACTGCTGCTCCTGTGGAGACTGCCACCCAAGGTGGTCGCCTCACCTTGCCCCATGGGTGGGCCGGCCCTGCCTTGCCCTGAGGAACATGCAATCTAAAGTTGGGAAGTGTTGTCATTTTTTTTGTGGGACTGGGGAGACAACAGAGAGAGATTATGGGGAGGAAGTCAAAGGCTATCAAGGGATGAATGTTGCCCTTGGTGGCATTACAACAGCAAAGAGACTGCAGGAACCATCAAGGAATAAGCCTTTCTACCTGCCTTGCCCTTCTCTTCTTGCCTGGGAGCTGCTCCCTAAGTATTTACTTTTGCTCTCTGCGACTTTTTTTGTGGGGACTGGCCTCTGTTTGGCAGAAACAGTTACAAATGTTAAGATTTCATTGTCTCAAATTCTTATAAGTTGTGCTGTATTTGAATTTTGCATTTGCATGTTATTCTGCATGAGCTGCCTTGAGGGGCCTCTTTTGGCTGAAAAGTGGCATATAAATAAACAATAGCATAACTTGCATGTACTGTACTTGGGTTTCATTTCAGGCAGGGATAAGCACTAAGGGGTTAAGGCCAAAGGAGGAGTGGGGTTTGAGCTCAGGTGGGAGTCTGAAGGAGTGGTGGCACAATGAGGTGGTCCACAAGGCAATGATTGACCTGCAATGCTAAGTGCTCAGAAGAAGAGTCGAAGCTCAGAGGTAGAGCATCTGCTTTGCGTGCAGGTGGTCCCATGTTCTGTCCCTGGCATCTCCAGGTAGAAACCCCCATCTGCAGTGCTGGAGAACTGCTGCAAATCAATGCTAAGCTAAGATGGACCAATGGTATGACTCAGGGCTTATCCACACTCCCCGTTTGCCCAGCTTTTTCCAGACAGAGATCTGTACTTCAATGCAGATTTCTACTCCCCTGCCTCCAAGTCCCCCCCCCCCGAAAACCCACTCTTTAAAGCTGAATTGGAGCAAATGTCAATTTGGGTTTCCTGCAGTTTGACATTTGCTCCGATTTAGCTTTAAAGAGCAGGTTTTCATGGGGAAAGCTCCAGAACAAAACAAAAAGTTTGAAAAAAGTGGGGTGCTCAAACACAGAGCTTTAAATCATGGACCATCCCTGGAAAGCACGGGTGAGAGTTAAGTGTGGATAAGCCCTCAATAGAGGGCATCTTCCTATGTTCCTCTTGCAAGGAGGCCACAAAGTAGTGGGAAAAGATTTAGGAGGCAATTCATCAAATCTGTCCATGCCAGATTGCTAGCCAGGAAGGGTCTGTAGCCAAAATCATTTTGGCATATGCACTTACAGAAAGGAAACAAACTTATCTCCCAGGAACCCCATCTGCTTTGTGTTGTCTCTTTCATTCCTGCCAGCAGGAGGCCTTATGCCACATGTGTGGCCAATACTTATTTTTACAGTACTTTCAGCTAAGAAGAAGAAGCATTCCATCTCCAGTGTCATCATGTGGCCTTCCAGCTTCATTGATCAATCCCAATATTTCTTCAGAAAGGTCTAATTCTCCCCCTGAGCTTGGTCCTCATATGGCTACCCTGTTTCTCATATTTTAAGACATACCCATAAAATAAGCCATAGCAGGATTTTTAAGCATTCAAGGAATATAAGCCATACCCCAAAAATAAGACATAGTGAGAGGCGCAGCAGCAATGCCGGCCGCGGCAGGAGGAGGAGGAAAAAAATAAGACATCCCTTGAAAATAAGCCATAGTGTGTTTTTTTGAGGAAAAAATAAATATAAGACATGTCTTATAATATGAGAAACACGGTATTCATTTTTCTGCTGTAGGAATTTCCCCATCACTAGGAAGGGTGAAATGAAGGGCAGATATTTTTCCAGCCCAGATAAACCAAGTTTTTCCCATTCATACCCATTCCTCTGTCTAGTCTTCGAGAAGACAGTGGGAATGTTGCTCTTATTCCTTGGAAATTCAAGGCCTAATCAATGATCAAGTCAACCATTGACTCCTCAGAGCAATAACAACAAAACAGAAGGAGGTAGACCTCTGTGGCCAAGGCCCCTCAAACATATTCCACATCTACAGACAAACTCAGAGGACTATCAGCCAAACAGTGAAGGACACAATAACTGCCCATCTCCAGATTTGATAAAGAAAGGGACCCAGGTGGCGCTGTGGTTAAACCACTGAGCCTAGGGCTTGCTGATCAGAAGGTCGGCGGTTCGAATCCCTGTGACGGGGTGAGCTCCCGTTGCTTGGTCCCAGCTCCTGCCAACCTAGCAGTTCGAAAGCACATCAAAATGCAAGTAGATAAATAGGAACCACTACAGCGGGAAGGTAAACGGCGTTTCCATGTGCTGCTCTGGTTTGCCAGAAGCGGCTTTGTCATGCTGGCCACATGACCTGGAAGCTATACGCCGGCTCCCTCGGCCAATAATGCGAGATGAGCGCGCAACCCCAGAGTCGGTCACGACTGGACCTAATGGTCAGGGATCCCTTTACCTTTACCTTATATTTTAAAGAAACATAGAGAGAGGAAAATCTGCCAGGTTCAGAATTTCCTGCCATTAGCATGAAAAGAAGCCACACCAGGTGAAAATGTCATTTATATGAATAGACGCTTGCATGCAGATAATCATTATGCACACTTAATGCTTTCCATGGAGAACTGATCTATCATTAGAGCTAAATGAAGCATCCAGTAGGGTACTGATTCAAATGTTCTTGCAGTGGAACATCATGTAGATTAGAGTGTTGGGGGGTAACCCGTCCCAAAGTTGGGGAGTGTAACAATGGCGTTTGGATGTGGGGTGGGGGGCAGCCTTGTAAAGGAAAGAGAGGCTAGAAATCTTTCAACAATACAAGGTGGCCTGATGACCTTTCATCCTTTAAAAAAAAAAACTTTGCAAATGCTTCCTTAAAGGTAAATGCCACATTGGGTGCCTAGGAATATTTGACATGTGCTTTTGAAATGGGGCCTGAGGGAATACAGTGTGGTGCGTCAAACATGAAGCATTGTCATGCAGCTGCTCCAGCACATTTGCAGAGGCCATCATCAACACCTGTCTTGCTCCACTTTAAACCATTTTGTTCTGGTGATCCAAGAAGGAACACTGCTGCTGTGACAAGGGGAACCACGGACAACCGAGAGCCTTTCGCCCTCCAGCAGACAGGGGGCGCTGAAGGTCTCTTCCAACTTGCAGCTTGCCCTGCCTCTATTCCCCTAGTGGGATTGTTTTGGAAGGATCTGATGGGGCCCTGTTGGAAGCAGGCAATTGACTAGAAATGGGGGGAATAGCAATATGTACTGGAGAATTTCTACCACTTAAGTGCAGGGTTTGAATTCCCACTCAGCCACTCTGTGACCTTGGGCCAGTCACTGTCTCTTACCCACTTCACAGGGTTGTGGTGGGGATAAAATGGGGAGGGAGGGGAACTATGCATGCCACCTGGAGCTCCTTAGAGGAAAAGTGGGGTATAAATAAAACAGATTAATTGATTGATTAATGATATAGGATGCAGCCTTGGATTCCCAACTCTAATTCATACATTGATAGAATCATAGAATTGCAGAGTTAGAAGGGACCCCAAGGGTCATTGAGTTCAACCCCCTGCAATGCAACTAAAGCATCCATGGACTCATCTAAACTGGTAAAGAAAAAGTCATTTATGTGTGTTGGATTTGTGAAATAATATTGTGCCAGCAGATGGCGACATGGAGTCCCTTTAAACTGAAACGCTTATTCAATGTGTCTAGATCCAGCCCGTGACACATGGCCATCCAACCTCTGCTTAAAAGACCTCCAAGGAAGGAGAATCTACAACCTCCTGAGGGAGACCATTCCACTGTCAAACAGCTCTTATTGTCAAAAACCACTCAAAGGAAGGGACATATGTTGGCTGGGATCTCCACACCTCTCACCAAGGCTCTGTACACACACTTTTTTGTGTGTGCCAAACACTTTCTGGAGGGAGAGTAATCAGGCAAGTGGGGGATCTAGTGTGGACAGGCCCCCATGTCAAGCACCCACCTCAGGAATGCTACAGTACTACTACTAGTAGTAGTAGTAGTAGTAGTAATAATAATAATAATAATAATAATAATAATAATAATAATAATATATTTATACCCCGTCCATCTGGCCGGGCCTCCCCAGCCACTCTGGGCAGCCCCCAACAAAAATATTAAAACCACGATAAAACATAAAACACTAAAAACTTCCCTAAATAGGGCTGCCTTCAGATGTCTTCTAAAAGTCAGGTAGTTATTTGTTTATTTCCTTGACATCTGATGGGAAGGTGTTCCACAGGGCAGGTGCCACTACTGAGAAGGCCCTCTGCCTGGTTCCCTGTAACCTCACTTCTCGCAGTAAGGGAACCGCCAGAAGGCCCTCGGAGCTGAACGATGGGATGGAGACGCTCCTTCAGGTATACTGGACCGAGGCCATTTAGGGTTTTAAAGGTCAGCACCAACACTTTGAAGTGTGCTCAGAAACGTACTAGGAGCCAATGTAGGTCTTTCAGGACTGGTGTTATATGGTCTCGGCAGCCACCCCCAGTCACCAGTCTAGCTGCCACATTCTGGATTAGTTGTAGTTTCCGGGTCACCTTCAAAGGCAGCCCCACGTAGAGCACATTGCAGTAGTCCAAGCGGGAGATAACTAGAGTATGCACCACTCTGGCAAGACAGTCCGCAGGCAGGTAGTGGGGGAACTGTGGCCCTCCAGAAGTTGCTGGCCAGCAACTCCCATCATACGTAGCTGAACATTGGCCATTCTGGCCAGGGCTGTTGGAAGTTGGAGTCCAACAGCATCTGCAGAGCAACAAGTTCTGCAGGGCAACTCCGTCCTACTTAGACCTGCCTTTCCTCCATGCAGCGGCAGTGTGTCTGGCATGATCTGGGAACAATCAGAATATATTTCAGGGTACGTAATTTTTCATGACATTTGTACACCTCCCATGCTAAAAAGCAATTACAACTAAATGTTCTTCAGGCAGTAATGAATAATCCTCTCCAAAACCAAACAATGCGGGGCTGAACGAAGAATGACGAGAACAAGCAGCGTCTCAGAGGATCTGCAGCAAAAACCGAGCTGTCATAACTGATGATATAGTTCACAGTTTCCTATTCTCTGGCATGGCAGCACGATGAGGCTTGAATCAGAGCTCAACATCATTTCACTAATGGAGTTGTAATATCCCTGAGCTCAGAGATCTAGCTGTGTTCAAACGTTAACAATGAGAACATAAGGACTGCCTTCCTGGATCAGGCCAAGGTCCATTTAGTTCAGAATTGTTTGCCCCCTGCAGCAACTGGCCAGATACCTATGAAAATGCAGAAGCAGAGCTTGCAAATAATTATACCTGGTCTATTTTGGTCCCCGAAATCATTACCTCTTCTCATTAAGTTCAAAGCAGAGAATGGCAGCTAGCTAGAAGTTAAATATATATGTGAAAATAGTCAGCATTATACTTCTCTGGATTCTCTCATCCATGAGGTTGTTTGCAAAGTCACTTAAATAATAGAGTCTAGAAAGGGAAGGGAAACACAACACTTTACTCAGCAAATGGAACAAAAACAGCATATAACTCTTTGGCTGAGAAAAATAGTGTTCTGCTCTAATCATTGATTCTATTGTATAATGTTTAGATTATGCAATAAAGTCTTTTTTTAAAGTAACCATTGATGCTTTTTTGAAATTTCAAATGATATTGAAAAAAAAACAAAAAACCTCTCTCACACATGCCTAGCCTGCAGTCCAGCGCTGGAGGGGCACCAGGTTGGAGAAGACTTCCACAGCATTTGGGGGAACAGCTGCAAAGACAGTGGGTATATTATAAGAAACATCTAATTAGTAGTTCTAAGTTTGGGCCTGTCCAGTGCTCTGTAATCTGGTGAAAAATAAAAGCAAGAGCTGTAGAATACATGGTGTGACTTACGTGCAAAGTCAAGGAAACAGTTACCCTGCTATTTCATAGTGAACAACATGCTGGGAAGAGCTGTTTCCAAAATCCTCTACTGTTGATATCTGGCCTCATTCACATGTTCATAAAACACCTGATTTCTCCCACCCTTGACTGCTTACTCACATGCAACCGATCGGTAGACTAAGTTCATTGAAAAGCACTGTGCCTGAAGTTATATGAAAATTCTAGCCGTGGTGAAATTTGCATTGTTTTACTACTTTTTTGCTTGGTCCTTTGGGGGTGGGAGGGGGCTTCTTTGGGCAGGGACAGAAACAGAATGAAGCTACTAACACTTATGCATAATCTGTGAAGCCGGCCCGGCCCCGTAGTCAGGGAGAAAGTTGTTTGCCCCATTTTTACCTATGACATCTGCACTTCCATGGCAGAAAGCCACAGCAGGAAACACTCTGAATAAAGTGAGCCCCGGGAGGTTATCCAACAGCAAACACAGATTCAGTTATCTAAGGCAAGTGACAATTGTTGCTGGTGTGTGTGGTTTTTTTGAGGAGCCACACAGGCAGCTGAGTGCTTATCAAATGGAATCTTTAAAAGGGCAGCAGAAGAGAGCGACTGCAAAGGGTGATTACATAAAAGCTTTCCATTTCTCTCCTTTGTGTGTGGTTTCAATCACTTTCTGGAAGCGTTCAAAGTGAACACAAACAAACATTAAGTTATGCAGCGCAACGGAGAAAAAAATTCAAACTTCTGCTCCAACACCTAATGCACCCTAAGCTCACCTACTGATGCATGGGATAGATGAATTGTAACCACCCACGTCTGAATTTGCTAAACTACAGCCCCCATCATAATGCTGAACTACAACTCTCACACGGCTATTGACCATTGACTTGTAGTCCAGGCTTAGTGGCTGAACTGTGATGTCCCCACTTCAGATGTCAGCCCACTAAATCAGCCTTCCCCAACCTACTGCCCTCCAGTTGTTCTGGACCACAACTCCCAGCAGCCCTAGCCAGCATGGTCACAGGAGCTAAAATGGCTGTGGATGATGGGCATTGTAGTCTAACAACTTCAGAAGACTGAAGGTTGAAGAGTGCTGGTCTGTAGTTTGGCCATAAGTCTAGTACTAACATGTAAACAGCTGTTTGACAGTGGAATGGAATCCTTCAAGAGGTTGTAGGCTCTCCTTGCTTGGAGGTTTTAAAGCAGAGGTTGGATGGCCATCTGTCATGGGTGTTTTAGTTGAGATTCCTGCATTGTAGGGGGTTGGACTAGATGACCCTCAGGGTCCCTTCCAATTCTACAATTCTATGATTCTGTGTTGTGGGGAAGGAAGAAATCCTAGGCTTTGTGATCCCTTAAGGTTGTATTCAACTAAGTCTTACCAAGAGTGGACCCATTAATGGCTCTAGCGGAGTCATGTTCGTGAATTTCAATGGATCTTCTCTGAGCAAAACTTAGTTGAATATCAGCCGTTGATATCAGCCCTTGCTTCCATTGGGCCGGAATAGACGAAGCTTGATTCCATTCTCTGTTACATGCGGAGAGGACAAGAGGAACAAAGAACCATAATCCACAGTGACAAGTGAGCTGAAAGGGAGCAGAAGATAAGCAGGGCAATAAATCATAATCAGCTTTCATCAGGAATATGCAGGAAACCACAGGGAATAAGCAGATCTAGCTTATATTCACACTGAAATGAGGAATCTCTGCCCAGAGGGTACAGCTCAATATGTGTTTTCTTAACTGTTCTCTCTCACCCCCACATGCCAGGTTAAGACATCCATCACTATCACTTGAATAATTAGCAGAGCTGTATTTCAGGAAATTCTACCTTGCAAGCAGGATTTGAATTATGAGCAACAGGAGGAATTCGAGACTATAGTATTGTTGTCGTGTTATAAAAGATAGAAGGCAGGACGCAGCTGAGGGGGAGAAATAAAAACACCCTGGAAAATAGGGTAGGAAGTCGGGAGGGGGAAGGATAAATTTATTATGTATTGAGTATATATGCCAAACTTTTGAAAATAAAAAAAATCATTTAAGGCTTTTAAATAAAAGATAATTAGTAGCGCTAAGGAAGATACCAGTAAAGGGGAAATAAAAATGATGTTAGGGGAGACCTAAATGATTGGTTGACGCTTTTGAGGGGGTAAATGATTAGTAGAGGCTTTTTAGCTTAGGGAAGGAAATGATGAAGTATTTACAAGCGAGATACTAGTGTCGAGGCTCCATGGCTCCATCCCTCCCGTCTTGGTCCCACCAAAAAGTGCCCCTCCTTTATCATTCCTTTGGTGAGGTTCCCTCCCAGTGCAAATAGGGCCTTTGACCCGTCATGGCCCTACAAAAAATATTTCTTCCAAGTTGCAAGAAACAGAGAGAATTCATACGCAGGCTTTCCCTGGAAGACATCCATGCCTAACCTGTGGACGGCTCAATCCATAAATCCCTCTTCATAACACGCTTGCAGGAAAGAGATTCATGAAAGACTCTGTGTGGCCTTCATGCCCACTTAAGAATATCATGACCATGTGGGACAGGATGAGGAAACTGCGGAGATGCTATTGGGGTACAACTCTTGTCCATCCCAGCCAGCATGGCCAATGGAATCCAAAAATATCTGGAGTGCTGTAGGGTCTCCATCCCTACCATAGGGGCAACCCCTTCCTTTATGTGCTTATTATAATAATAAAAAAGCCCAGCACATTCCTCAGGAACATGTTGTTATGATAATTCAATAAGTGGATGGTCTCTGCAGTGTAGTGAGCTAGGAATGAACAGAGAGGAAGCAGTGGGGTGCAATTCTTCCTCATTAATAGCAGCGCAGAGGCAGTTGAAGGCAGACAAGGAGAGAGCCACCGTCAGCTCTTTCCCCTGGAGTTTGCAGTGACAAGACACTGCTGGGGGTTTTCTATCCTGTGAAGCAAGGCTCTTTGCAGAGCTTTTACTGCAACTGGCTCTTCCCCACAGGATTTTGCAAGAACAGACACACAAGAGCAGGAAAACTAGAGCACAATTCGGCTATCTGTAGTTCACTTATGAGAAATTTCTTATCAGGGGTTTAATAATTATTTCAGCTGCCTACCACACCACCACCACCCAAAAAACCCCAAAAATCCAGCAAGAATGTTTACTTTGAAATTTAAAAAACAGACTTTTTAAAGACAAATTGGTATCTATTCGCTGTTTAGATTTTAGCTGGCATCAGTTAGAAAAACCGCACAAAGCTACTACTGGCAAACAATAATAATTGTTTGGTTGGTCTGCTGGCTGTAAGTCGCTTTGGGTTGCCTTGGGCAAGAGAAAGCGACTAACAGAATTAATTAATAACTATATATTAAACACTGTTGCATGTCACCTGTTGAATTGTGAATGCTATTCCATGTTAGCTTTCAAATGCTCTCATATATTGTATAATGCTACATTTATTTATTTTTATATCTCAATATTCATATGCTTCTTAATCATTTTAAAAATTCTAACTGGTTTACTGGGGTAGGTGGGAATCTAATACTGAAATCATACAGTAAAATGCACTGGTTGTCAACTATCAGTACTAAAAATCGCATAAACAGGCAAGTATATTTAAAGAAAACCACTCAGAAAATATCCAAAAATTCACAGAAAGGGTTTTATGGCTAATTGGTGCTCCTCATCCATGGATGTCCCCCCCCCTTTTTTTCCCCTGTTCAAACCTGTTTTCCTACTTATTAAGATATTAAAATCTTTCAGATTTATATGCAACTTTAAAAAATACATTACTTGGCTGGAAAGCTTCGTTACAAAATTCAGAGACATGTGAATTTTGAAGGTCGGCTGCATTTTGACTTCTGTAATATTTCAGAAAGTGAGAATTAAGTAGGTCTGCCTTTACATGTGAAGTGAACCAATTTTCTCCCCCATGCCTAGGAGGGAGACAAAGAATTTCATATATTAATTTGAACCATCCAACCAACTAACCAATTCTTGGTTCACACAGCCATAGAAGCAATACAGTCATTGTCAACACTGTACATCCCTCTAAGCCAGCGAGTCTGCCTGCTTGTTAACCATGGAAGAAAAGCCTGTAAACGTAAAGCAAATGCAAGGATCCAGTGATGCATCTTGTAGTGGAAACATATTTTGTGCAAATTGGGCACAAAGCCAAGGAGACAGACCGCGGAGGGGACATGCTTTTATTAATTTATTAGCCTGGTGCTAGAAAGCATTGCCTCCTAATTCAATTTTTAAAACCCTCTTCATTCATTTGTGCATATACTCATGAAAATTGCATGAGACTTGATAGCTTTGAGTCCCAGAATCCTCTGCTTCCCCAGCCTGCTGAACTCTCCTTGGCGTGAGTCTGTTTTCAAGGGTTTTCAAATTCAGTTGCCAGTCAACGCCAGCCCACAACCACCCTGAAAGACAAGAATTTCACTTAATCCGTCTTCTTTTTCAAAGAGGTGATTCGGCTCACTCGGGGGAACTACAAGCAACACCTGTTTCCCCCCTGCCTCCGGGATACATTCCTTCATAATGTATGAAGGGGAGTTTCTCTTCCTCCAGAATGCTTACTGTAGGTTGTTAGGGGCCTGAAAAGCCCATTCCTGGTCACGCACACGCACACACCATGGGTCACATGTCAAAGTGGGTGTGGCCAAAATTGTTTGGAATATCGTCAAGTATGCAAAGCACCAGATCTTGGAAGAAAGCCATCAGATGCTTGTGTTTGGAGCCACTGGGTGCTAGAGAACACAAATTTTGCGGACTATTTGGTTGATGTCTGAACATGTGCACCTGTTGTTTAGCAATGGGACTTGATTGGACAGTGAAACGTGGCTAATGGCGGGGGAAAGGGACAGAAAATCATTATTCAGAGTATGCAAAATGCCTATTCACAAAGAAATAATATTTAAAAACTGATGAGCACGGAAAATTCTCTTCCTTTTGTATTCTCAATAGCTAGCCATTACTTGCAACAGAGAAGGAGTTCGTTAAAATGACGATTGCCATAGAAAAAGAATAATGGAAGCTGGAAAATGCAGAGTAGCAATTTTGAATTTAAAAGAACTGTGCAACTGAACACAAAAAAATCGAGAGTGATGAAAAAAAAACCTAGACCCACAGAAATTACTTATCAAGAGAAACCAAAGGGGGGGGTGTCAATTTTTGTTGGGCTACATTTTCCATCAGCCTCAGCCAGCAGGGTCAGGGGTGATGGAAATTGTAGTCTGACACCATATATTTTGGGGGGGGGGGTTGTACAGTAGCGGCTACCCCAGTAGTAAAATAATATTTTCCCCAAAGCAAGATGGCCCTAGTCTCACACTAACCTTAACCTGACCTAGGAATAGTATATTTTTACAGACTCCCAAGTATAATCAGCATTCTGTCTAGCTTATCTGAATGATACCACAGTTGAAAAGTGATCAAATCCAGGGGAGAAGGCAGTGAGAAGGAACAAATGACCTCTCCATCTGCTCCCAGAGGCAGGCACTAAGAGGAACCATTGCCATTCCCATACAGAGGCCTCCAATGAATATATAATACCAGCTCTTACATTAAACACTCCAATGGGGATTTCCCTAGTGAGCAAACACACAATGGCATTCTTCTGCAAATGTCTTTCTGCACATGGTGCAATGCCAGCCCTTCTCCCATCCAATAATAATGTTTAACTAAGCCATTGTTCTGCTGTCATTGCTCAGACCGATCTTGTCTGGAACAAAAAAGGGGTCTAAATAAGTTACAGTAAATGTACGAAATTTTGTGAACGTTGATATTCAGCGATGCATGTTGACAATTCCGGATTCATTGAGGAAATGTTCAAACACACACACACACACACACACACACACACACATATATATCCTCTCCCCCCCCACACACACACACTTTCTGGACACACACAAGGATGAATGTTGACTACCACATTTAAGCAACAATCTCCAGATTCACAGAATTTGTTGGAAACACCCAAAATGGTTTGCAAAAAAAATCAGAATAGTATTCACCACCGTGGTCCAGCAAGCGCGTATGGAAAGACACTGCAAGAACTCAAGTGTCACAAATTTTAGAATTTCAGTTTATGTGACTTGGAAGTTCAATTTTTGATATTATTTCCCCACTCTATTTTAGAGGCAGTTACAGAGAGTAGAGTTCCATTCTTTCTTCTTTTCTTAATGCCTTGGCTTTGTTTAGTAGAAACCAGTCCCCTGGTGCTTTGTCTTTAGTCTAGACAAGAGCAATTTATGAATGCAGGTCAAAGGTTTTGGTGCAGCAATGGTAGGAGGAAAATCAAGGTCATGTTAGTCAAGCTTGCAAGATGAGTGAAGTTCACACCCAGGGCAAATGGATATATATGGCAAATGTGGTAATAAAAGAAAATAAATGGTGAAGCATAATGAAGAGGGTAATATATCAAAATTCAATCACAGCTGTCCAAGAATGCCTGATAGCAGGACACATTAAGCTCCCTTGCTTAACCAATTGCCATTGTTCTTGTACACGCTGACTGATCTGCCTTTGTGTGTTTCTGTTTCTTGGCTTAAAAGGCATTCACAAATGGTGAATGGGCTTATCAGGAACTAAACATACAGGTAGCCTCTGTTGCATTCAGTGACATGAGGCTTCTCTGCGCATAACGCCATTGGAGAATTTCTAAATGCTCCTCTAAAAATGTGAAGTCTACATGTGGCAAAATGAGAGCGCTTACAAACATGTACCTCATACGAGGAAGCTGGGATCAGCTGTGGATCTCCTTTGTGTGGTAAACCTCAAAACATCATGGCAGAATATGTGCAGTAGCCCTTCGTTCCAGCATCATTTGGTATAACCACATTAAAATGCAGCCGAGAGTATGGCAGAGATGGGAGTGAGGACAACAGGACATGATTCAATCGCCCACATGACCAATAAAACATATGATTGATACTTCATTCAAATACACAGCACATTCAAGCACCACAAAATTTGATTGCAATATATATGCATCATTATGGCCAAGTGTTTAGGTGGGGAGTAACCTTTGGTACTCCAGGTGTTGCTGGACCCCAACCCCCATCATCCCAGACCATGCTTGCTGGGTTGCTGGGAGTTTGAATCCAGCAACATCTGGGCAGCCACAAGTTAGCCATTCCCAAGCTAGACTCAAAGAATCAGAAAACTAAAGGTGGCAATCAAGTCAACCTGTGTACCAAAGCAGTGGGCTCCACCCAGGCCCTCTCAAGCATGGATTCATTCAAACCATGTTGACTGTCATGTGCCACAAGGAGAGATCAGGAATAAGAGGCATCGGAAGAGAGGTTGGAACATTTGGCAACACTACTAAAGATTGTCAGTGAAGACTTCACTGCTTTTTGGGTGGCAGATAAAACTCCACAAATTTTGAGTTTGAATTTTCACCGAATAACTGCTGAATATTCTGAAATTTGCTAAATAGTTTATAGCTGTTCATAAAATCTTATTTTTTTAAAAAATGAACTCCATGAAGTCAGTATGTGCTCAGAGGTGTGGAATGCTGACTGACGCTGAGAGAGAATGGAAAACCAGGGGAGAGGAGGAAAGGAATGGAGTAACTTGCACTGGCAGAGCTTCATGCTCTGGCACCGGGGGTGGGGCTGGCGTGTGTTCCGGGGATGGGGCACGCTGCCCGGAGGCGCCATGGAGCGCCCCCATGGCGCCCTCAGGATCACACTGCCCAGGGTGGAGCACCCCCATCGCCCCTCCCTTCCTGTGCCCCTGGTAACCTGGAAGAGGAACAGTGCAAAGGGCTGCAGCCTAACACACACACACACAGAGAGAGAGAGAAACCCCTATTGAATGCAATGAAACATACTCCTGAGAAAGCATGTTTAGGATTGCAGACACAGTACTGCACCCTGATTCTAATTCCCTTGAATTAATGCAACATTTTCAAAGCAGCTGTAATAGACCAATTTCCCTGTGTAAAATGCTGCATGCCCTATAGATAATAGAAACCAGAGTGCTTAAATAGCATATGCAAGCCATCGGCACAATAGGTCCAGGTTCGCACATAGGTTTAGCAAATGGTGTTGTTAGAAGCAGTCCTGACTTTCTCCATTCAGCACTGATCCAGGATAATCTGGGCAATTCTTTAATCAAGAAACAACTGCAAGGGCTCTCTTCTCTCAAGAAAGTATTTGGAGCTTATACAAGTGTTCACAATTGGTTTACCACGCTTGTTTTAAGAGATTAACCATGCTGCTGCGGCATTGTGATGGGAATTGCTGTGACTGCGGCGGGAGGCATTCATTCGCAACTTTCAAGGATGTGAAGAAGACCCCTCTGGATCAGGAGAAAGGCCCACCTCATCCAGCTTCCTGTCCTCACAATGGCCAGCCAGATGCTTCAATGGGAAACCAGCAAGCAGCAATCGGGCACAAGAGCACTCTCCCCTCCTGCCTCTGATCATGGAGGCTGAAAATAGCCACCATGGCTAATAGCCTTCTTGCCATGAAGTGGTGGGGCTCCAGGGCTGGCAGAATGAGGATGACACAGAGAAGGGCACCAGTGGCTACTGGGGGTCCTTGGGACAGGAGACCTTGGCACCCCCGTGGAACATGAAGAGGCACTAGAGGGGCTGGCAGACCAAAGGGGCTAATGGGAGAGCAAGAAAACCGTATGGAATACCAGAAGCACAACGAAGAAGAGATCACACAGCACAGAGGGGATTAGGATTCTGGAGGAACCTGACTCCCCAGCTCCACCTCTGTCTCCAAGAGCCAGGAGGCGGAGGATTAGGAGATTGGAACAGCTGGGGCTGCCTCTATGAAGGAGCACCCGATTCAAATAACCTGACTCACCACCACTTAAGCCAATTGCGTGTCAGGCCAGCGCCTGGAGCCAATGAAGCCAAGACCCAGGTGGTGAGTCTCTGCCCAGCAACTAAGAGCTAGATATGTAGAGAGGTAGCAGGCACTCTAAGGGGTCAACACAGCTTCCCAGGGTCGGCACTCACTAGATGTGAGAGTTGCACAGAAGGAGGGGCATTGGTGGCTGAAAGAAGCAATGATGGTTGTGATGCTAGGTGGTAGGAGGAGGTGAGGGCAAGGGGTGCCTCAGGAGAACCATATTTGCTGACACCTAGGAACCACCAGGGGTGGAAGACTGCAGCATAGCTAGCAAGTGAGCAGGAGCCATTGGCCCTGGAATTGGGACTGAGAACATCTCTGGGGCCAGCTCAGCCTGTGGCCTGCTGACCTCAGCAACGAGCACCCACCAGGGCACTTCTCTTCCATGAATTTGTCCAATCCAATATTAAAAGCACAAGAACTGCCTTGCTAGAGCAGTCATAGAATCAGAATTATAGAGTTGAAAGGGACCTCATGGGTCACTAGTCCAACCCCCTGCAATGCGTTAATATTTTGCCCAACATGGGGCTAGCACTCATGACCCTGAGATTAGGAGTCTCATGCTCTCGCATTTCTGTTTACAAAAGTGGCCACGCAGATGCCTCTGGAAGCATTTCGTAAAGATGTTTTGTTTTGCCTCTTCAGCTTGGCCAATTGAGCTTCACCCACATCGAACCACCTCTTTTACTGAGAACCCACATATGCCTGAGCTGCTCGCACATTGCTGAGGCCACAACAGGAGCATTGAGAGTTCTGGACACCATCAATAAAGAGCGATGTTGACAGAGCGGAAAGGAATTGGATACATGATACATGATAATGGACCCAGAAGACAAATTCCAGGAGAGGCTTCAGAAACTGGGTATGTCCTAAGAGATATTTAAAAGGATTAAAAATGCCACTGAATATATCCCAACCACCAGAATCTGGAGGTCAGCCTTTCTCCTGGAATCACTTTCCCTCTTTAAAAAATAGTACAGCAATTCCTAGTCTAATTTTCCCAGTACAGAGGAAAGGATGTGGCATGGTTGGAGAGCTTCATGGTCTGGGAAGAAATCTGGCCCTTCATAACTGTCTACATGCCACATCTCAGATTTTAATTCTCTTTGTAGGGGCTACCATATCTTCAAATTTCAGAGCCACATGGGGAAAAACAAGGAAATGACTTTCTTATGCAATACAAGTCAGAGGGATTTCCAGAGACTTTTAATTTCTGGATTGTGATTCAGATTTAGATCTAGGGCAGGTATGGGTCAGGTCTAGTCCAGATATACCCAAAACATGATATATTTTCAGTTGCAGCTATTCCTTAAATGCAGGCATGGCCAAACTCAGCCCTCCAGCTGTTTTGGGACTACAATTCCCATCATCCCTGACCACCGGTCCTGTTAGCTAGGGAATGATGGGAGTTGTAGTCCCAAAACAGCTGGAGGGCCGAGTTTGGGGGTGCCTGCTTAAAGGGAATAATCTCTTCTATTAGTTGGAACTATCTGTCCCAGCACAGGCACGTTTATTTATTTAATGAAATTTATATACCACTTGATTGTAACAAAACCTCCAAGCAGTTCCCAAACAAAACAAAACAATAAAATTTCCAGTAAAAATAGTTAAAACAACTATTTAAAACATTTTAAAAATACAATAAACTAAAAGCAGTTTAGAACACACATCAACATTCTGGGAAGGTGTGTCTAAACAAATTTGTACTTAGCATATCTTAGAGGTACAGCTTTCCAGTATTGATTTGCAAGAGCCTGGTGGCTGAATTATTGCCCAGCATTGAAACCAAACCTTAATACACTCCCTAGTCTGCTAGTATTATATGCAGGGTGAATTGTGTGACATGCAAAAACATTGCACAGGCAACTGAAATGATACAGCCTTATTCAGAGTGTGCAGCAGCCACAAGGTTTGACTTGAAAAGCTCTGAACAACAGCCTGGTCTGTTCTGGGATCGTTCTGTGTCTTTCAAATTCAACTTGTTATTCAGGACCAAATTAGATCCATTAAAAATGATTCTCTGTCTTTTTCCCATTCACTATAATGGGAAATCTAAAAATAGCTGTAACTTCTTTTTTCACAGACGTGGATGAAATTGGCAGTGGATTGCCTGCCAAATTGTAGGCAGGTACACCTAGACGTTTTCATACAGAGCACCTTAAAGATTGATTTTTAAAAAACAAAGGAAGTGTCTACACCCCCCCCCCGGCGCGTGCACGCTTTGGAGTTCATACTTTACTGGTTTGGGGTGGATCCTACAAGAATTAAAGGGGGAATGTTGGTGGTGAAAAGGGAAGGGATGGAATGGGGAAAATGTCATTCCCCAGCAATAATCCTGCTACCCAAAAATGTGGGGTGGGCTTTTGTCACCAAACATTGATTTTTGGGGATACAGTCTGTTCTTCTTTCTGGGGGGGGGTGAGAGAGATTCCCATTGACTTGAACAGGGGAAGGGGACTGGTAAGGAAAATATCATGCCGCCCAGGAAAGGCTGAGATGGAGAAAATGTCACCCTCCCAAGCAAAAGCCTTGTTACCCAAAAAGTTGTTGGGGAACTGACTTCTGCCATATCTCACAGATTTAGAGGGATACAGTGGAGCTCTCTCCATTGACTTGCACAGAGGTGTGTAGAGATTCACATGAAAAAGGGTTTGTAATCTGTCTTCCAAATCACTATGACTGGAGTGCCCTGAGAAAACAACTCACTGTGATTAAGAGCCACCCTTGTCCCTTGAAATGAAAGATCCCACCCACCCCCCTCCAACACTTTCACTTCTCAAGTTGTTGGTGTTTCCCTACTCAGCTTGGTTTCATTTCTTGTGGGGTGGGGGGGAATGGCTATGCATTTTTGGGACACCCAGGGCCACAGAGCCATTCAGGATCTTAGTCCACTGACTAACAGCACAATCCAACATGAGAACCGTACCCAGATCGCGCCAGTTTTCCTTGTACTTCAGGACACACAGAGAGCTGGACGCACACCCCTGGTCTCTGTAGCACGGAATCTCACAACTGTTGTGAACACATGCACAACACTTGTGTACTTCTTGAATTTCACTCTGTTCCTGTGTGGCAGATTCTCCAGTTCATCATAACTGTGAACGATAATTTCCTCCTTTTCCAGAGTGTTTGCACACCCTCCAACTGTCATAATCCAAAGTCGTTTCCCATGGTTTGCTGTATTTGGGGGTTGCAATGCACATAGTTCCAGAGGGACAGCTCAAGGGTATTCCCTTGTTTCCTTGCCATAATTGAACTGCTGGATTATTTCCATGGCGAAAAAGCACTCCTGGCAAAGAAGAATCTCAGCCCCTCCCCACCAAAAAAAAGTCTACATTGGAGGAAAATGAGATGGAAGAAGATGCGAGCCCATTCACACCAGTGACTGAAGGACACATTCTTGCAGAGCCTTCCTGTTTTATAATGGAATTATTTAACACTGCATTCTCTGAAAAATCAAAACATATATATACAGTAAATAGATAAATTCAGAAAGTATATCTCTATATGTGCACTGGTTTCTCAAATGCATGCCATATTTTAGAGATATTTCTTCCGGTTTTAAAATCTGATGCTTAATGTTGCTGGTGATTAGATTCTGGGTTCGACCCCCAAGTTGGGCAAAAGATTCCTGCATTGAAATGGTTAGACTACTAGATGACCCTCATTGTCCCTTCCAATTCTATGATTCAGATGAAGCTATGAATCTGGGACCTATGAATGACCTCTGCCATGAGCTCATTGGGTAGCCTTAGGCAAGCCACACACTCTCAGCCTCCGTCCCAGCCCCCACTTCACAGTGAAATATGGAATAATGAAACCGGCTAAACTTTCCCAGTGGTGATGTATGGAAGTGAGAGCTGGACCATAAAGAAGGCTGATCGCCGAAGAATTGATGCTTTTGAATTATGGTGCTGGAGGAGACTCTTGAGAGTCCCATGGACGGCTAGAAGATCAAACCTATCCATCCTGAAGGAAATCAGCCCTGAGTGCTCACTGGAAGGACAGATCCTGAAGCTGAGGCTCCAATACTTTGGCCACCTCATGAGAAAAGAAGACTCCCTAGAAAAGACCCTGATGTTGGGAAATATGGAGGGCACAAGAAGAAGGGGACGACAGAGGACGAGATGGTTGGACAGTGTTCTTGAAGCCACCAACATGAGTCTGACCAAACTGCGGGAGGCAGTGCAAGACAGGAGTGCCTGGCGTGCTCTGGTCCATGGGGTCACAAAGAGTCAGACACGACTAAACGACTAAACAACAAAAAACTTGCTCATCATTGTTGTAAGAATTACATTCCAGGTCCTCTGAGCACTCAAAAATGCTATGCAAATGTAAAGTATTATTTTTAGCATTCATGGCACCCCTTCACACACAGAGAGAGAGCCACATGGAAGCTGAATTATTGTAATGTACTTTCACATGGATGGATTTTGTATATAGACATGGCAGCTGTTGGATCCATTGTATTTTTCCAGCAGTGGTTGTTATTGTCCAGCTGGGACACTGGTGTCCAGCTCTGAGGACTTTCTGGCGGTTCCCTCACTGCAAGACATGAAGCTACAGGGAACCAGGCAGAGGGCCTTCTTGGTAGTGGTGCCCACTCTGTGGAACGCCCTCCCATCCATAGCTGTCAAGTTTTCCCTTTTCTCATGAGGAAGCCTATTCAGCATAAGGAAATTTCCCTTAAAAAAGGGGAGAACTTGGCAGCTCTGCTCCCATCAGATGTCAAACAGATTTTAAAAAATGACTTTTAGAAGACACCTGAAGGCAG
Source organism: Zootoca vivipara (assembly GCF_965207765.1). Classification (NCBI taxonomy): domain Eukaryota; kingdom Metazoa; phylum Chordata; class Lepidosauria; order Squamata; family Lacertidae; genus Zootoca; species Zootoca vivipara. The sequence goes on along the minus strand of NC_142590.1, from coordinate 83,587,072 downwards.
CCCTGTTCAATGAAGTTTTTAATGGTTGATGTTTTACTGCGGTTTTAATATTTTGTTGGGAGCCAGCCAGTCAGAGTGGCAGGGGCAACCTAGCCAGATGGAAACGATGATGGTGGTGGTGGTGGTGGTGGTGGTACTGCTACTACAAGCACCACACCAGTCCTGATTAAGATTCCAAGGCAGCGTAACAACAACTCATAGCACAACCAGAATATCCAGACAACAGAAAAGGTCGCCAGATTCATTGAGAGGGCAATGAGACTAAGGGCCACAATTTGAATGATAACTGCAATGTAGGTGCTAGGCGAACATCTTTAGGAAGGGCATTTCATAACTGGGCTGGCAAGCAAGGGTGAGAGGGAGAGGTGAATCACACTAGGGGGAGATTAATGGGGCACTGCAAGATGTAAGGGGGTTTGTGCGCCCCCTCCCTCAACATGTGCATGTATATTGAATATGGCAAATATATTCATTACACTACTGTCTTCACATTCCTCAGCAAGCCTTCTTGCACAGCACCCATTATTTTTGACCCTGCTTCCTCAGAATAGCAGCCTTGAAGTTGTCTCCTCCCCCACCCATCACCCTCCTGACTCTTGACATTTATGACCATCTTATAAAACCTGGCTGCTTGTTTTCACTTAAGTGAGCATTCTGCCCCTCAGCCTCAGAAACATCAAGCTATTTTAAGATTATAGACATCTTCGTAAGGAAACATAAAGCACACTGCTTCATGCACTGGAACAGCAAGGCAAACATCAATGCAGCAAATACATTTAGGGGAGAGTGTGAATTTAAAAAAATGCATGCATTAGTGGAAACAACATACAAAAATGCATTGTGTTAGTAAAAAGTGCTTGCAGAAATGAGTACGTTGCTCAAAACGGCGTACTGAAATGTGTTTTCTGAGAGATGTTCACACTAAAATGGGGATGAGTTCTCATGGAATGTTATTTTATTCTGAAAGTTGCAAACTGCTGCTGAAATGTGGAAAAGTGAATCTGAGATGGAGAAACCAAGATAAACCCAAATGGACAAATTCATCTACCCTCAGTGACCATATACAGTGCTCTGGAAGCACGTCACCTTCTGCTTCCTAGCAGAAGCACCTGCCCCTTCCCAACACCCACCCCATTCACAGGCAGAAATTACTACACCAGATTTCAGGAAAAGTCAACATGTGTTTCTCAACTGACCTCTAAGAAGCCAAGCATACGTCCACAGGCAGAGAAAGCAATCTGTCAGAACATCAGCTCTAATGGGATGTCCCATCCTATTTATTATGGCCCGGAAGGTCTTTGGAATGGCCACAGGCTGTGCATGACTAAGCAGGGAGTCATGAGACATGTCAAAGTGATTTCATACTGTACAGAGCTCCTTGGGGCCTAGAAATTATAAACCTCGGTCTGGCTAAGGTATCTAACGACATGCAATTCTTATGACTTCATCTATGAAAACTTGCCATGTATGATGAAATAGAAATCTAGACCACCCTTTCTCCTTTCGATGATGGTCTCTTCCACCATAGAAAGGGGAGCTCTGATGGATATATTAAGCTTAAAAGGGGTGTATGAAAGCCAGTGTGGTATAGTGGTTAGAATCAGACTGTGACCAGAGAGACCAGGGTTCAAATTCCCACTCGGCCATGAAGCTCACTGGGTGACTCTGTAAAATAAAAAAATGAGCTTTCGTGTGCATGCACCCTTCTTCAGATACCATTGATGGACTTCCATTTCATGCGGCTCAATGTGGTGCCTTCCATAGTTCTAGTTACAGGTAGGTAGCTGTGTTGGTCTGAGTCTGTATCTGAAGAAGTGTGCATGCACACGAAAGCTCATACCAAAATAAAAACTTAATTGGTCTTTAAGGTGCTACTGAAGGAATTTTTTTATTTTGCTTCGACTCAGACCAACACAGCTACCTACCTGTAACTGGGTGACTCTGTGTCAGTCACTGCCTCTTAGCCTAACCTACCTCACAGAGTTGTTGAGGGGATTATATGAGGAGGGGGAGAATTATGTATGCCGTCTTGAGCTCCTTGGAGAAAAAGTTGGGGGATAAATGTAATAAATAAATAAGCAGGTGTGGTCATTAGGTGATAAGATAGCAATTAGCTCTACCAATTTGCCTCCTTTCCCAGAACCACCACCACCTACAGATCACTGCAGACCTGAAGGAACTCTGCCGTTGTCATAGAATTTCATACTTTTATCCTCCTCCTGAGGTTCAGGCATGAGTGCTGATGTTTATGCAGTTATGTTTAATAGATTATTGTATTTTGGTGTTCTGTTGGAAGCGGCTGCCCAGAGTCGCTATTATTATTATTTACATGCACTCACAGAGAGCACACAGACACAAGAGAGAGGTATCACCAGGCTTGAAATAATCCTAAAATTTGCAGATGCACAAAACATCTGCTGAAGGACAAGTCTGTCTTTTTTTTAAAAAAGGCCAATGAGGACTGAGCATGCTCAATAATCATAGAAAGCTGACTGACAGCGGGGGATAGAGAGAAGAGGGAGAGGGAATGGAATGGCATGCAAAGTCCTGGAAGAGGGCACACTAAGCAGAAGCACTCCACACTGCAACATTTTGTTGTAGGCCTCACTAGAAGAATGTAATACAGTTACATATATATTAAACCCTAAAAACTCCAGACCAGGTTACCTGCAATATCAACTTCCCCTCCAGAGTCTGCTAAGGGCATTAAGATAAACAGCTGGAATCTGCTTAGTCTTGCCATAGCCTGATGATGATTGGCTTATGGTGACATGTAACTCCTTATGGCTCCTTCACTGGTGGCCCCCAAATTACAGAATGCACTCCCTGCTAAAATACGAAAGACCCTCATCCCTACTGGCATTCTGCAGGCTTTGGAAGACAGACCTGTTTACACAGGCATTTCTTTGATCCCTTGACCTGTTGTAATTGCTGCATTGTTGTAATTGAGTTGTTCTATTGTGCACTTCAATATGAATGTTTATTTAAATGTTTGTGGAAGTGGTTTTTGTATTTTGTATACCACTTAGAAACCTATTTTGGCAATGAGCCATAGCAGTACATAAAGGAGGCAGTGACTCACCATGATGGAGTGAAGGAGAAGATGGAGCATTCAAGCATGAGGAACTATACAAAGTTCATACATTTTCTGCCATGTCAACATCAGAGCCATCCCTAAATATTAGAGCCAGATTTGGGGCTTTTCTCTTCCAGCTGCGGCATCTGACTATTTTTCCCCCTATGCAGATTTCCCAGTGGACTACTGGCACATTTGAATCCCCGCTTAGATAGATAGCTTTGTTCCTGCTTTCTTGTTCTCTTGATCTATGGCTTTAAACAGCAGCAAATATCATCAGAAGAAAAGATGAGACAAGAGCTGCTATTAATAGAATGACAAAGCAGCTTTGGTACATGAAAAGAAAAGAGAAATTATGTCTATTTTTGTCTCTCTTGATCATATACCACTCTATTGTCAGGGGGAAGCTTTGAGTCCTTTCAGAGATGTGAGTAATATTGAAGAGCAAAGGAGAATTTCTCCCTTTCTGCATTGCTCAAATTGCAACAAGCAAATACTGCACGCAGCATCATTGAATTTGATTACATTCAATAAACGATCCCTTTCAAAATTCCTGAGCATGTATGCTTCACTTCTCATTCTTCTTATTTTTAAGCTGAATAAGGCCTGAGGGCAGAACCCAACATGCTGAGTAAATACCGGGAGCCCAGGAAAACCACCAATGTTGATAGGGACATGAGGACATGCGCAGAGAAGGGCGGCCAAGATGAACAAGGGTTTGGAAACCAATCCTTATGTGCCTTCTTGTGCCTTCTCTTTGGACCCCACTGGGTTAATAAATTCCATGTGAAAATCCAGATTTAATGGATTAAATTATAATAAAAGTAGCAGATATAGAAAGTTGTTCTGATGGCAGAACAGGAAAGTGTGGACTAAGGAAGAATAATTATGAAAGTTCCGGCTCTGGTGTGCCTATCTTGACCATTATGGTCTGGTCTGACTGGTGGAGTAATCCCATTCCAAAGGGCCACACCTCAACCTTGCAAGAGCTGCCACAACAAAACACAAAACCCATACTGAGTCAGACCATTGGCCCACCTAGCTCAATATCACCTACACTGACTAGCAGCAGCTCTCCAGAATTTCAGGCAGGAGTCTCTCCCAGCTCTACCTGAAGATGCTGGGGGTTGAACCTGGGATCTTTTGCATGCAAAGCAGATGCTTTATCACTGAGCTGTGGTCCTTCGCCTAGATAAAAAGCAAATGGAAGGGAACCAACATCTGAGATATCAATGGAAAAAACTCCCTGTTGTGAAGATTCTGAGTATGTTCCTGGCTATCTTCTGCGAGTTGTTTTCCGTTTATTAAAATTAAATCAAAGCCATGCTCTTTTTTTCCCCTAAAGGAGAGGGAGGTTCAGAATCCTGCATGTGCCCTGTTTTCCACTGCTTGTAAGAGAGCGAGAGAGATGCTAGCTACCGTTAGGGTACTGCTTCCCAGCTCAGGATGCTTGGAGATGTCAGTACTGGCCTAAGGCAAAATGAGCTCGCCTAAAGGCAAATTTAACTCATGCTTCAGCCAGATAAGCAGGACACTAACCCTTAAGGACTTTAAGCTGCCCAGATGATGTCTCAGATATTCCATAAACCACATGCATTACCATGGCAACTGCAGTGTCACTGGGTGAACACAGGGCAAGGACCATAGCTCAGTGCAAGAGCATCTGCTTTGCATGCAGAAGGTCCAAAATTCAAGCCCTGGCATCTCCAAAATCACCAGAAAGCAGATGATAGGATTGGAAGCACTGCCTAAGACTAAGATTCTGGAAAGCAACTGTGAGCCAGAGTAAACCAGCCTTTCCCAGCCTGGTACCCTATCAGCCACAGCAAGCATGGGCAACAGTCATGGCAGTTGCAGTCCAAAGCATCTGAGACCACCAGGTTAGGGAGGCTACTACACATCCTTCCTCCATTCCCATGAAGGTGTTAACCTTGGACCAATCTGTTTCAGCTGTACTTGGGGAAAACGTGGGGAGAGCCACAAGTCTTTGTCTCCTCCTTCACTTTACACTGTGCTTTGCATCCTGCCCTGGATCAAGGAGAAGTGGCTTGTTGTAACTTTCAGCCACCACAGGTCATCATCAGTGCCATCACTTTCAGTGGTCAAGCTATAATAAAAAAAGACAAGAGGAAGGGGCAGCAGTCAACAGAACAGAACAGAATAACAATACGAAGAGAGGATAGGGAAGTGAACCACAGGGACTCAGGTTCCAATTTCTGTTCAGCCATGATTCTCACTGGATGACATTTGCCCGTCACCATCTGTCATCCTATTACCCTAGCCTGTTCCTCAGGTTTACTGTGAGAATCTATTGTGGTCGGAAATATATACGCAGTGTTGTCTTCAAGCACAGTGAATTAACTGTGCACTGGTTTCCTTAAGTACAGACCAGACTGTATCCCCTGCCTCTCTTCCTTTGGACGAAAAGAAAACCTGTCACCCACATTTAAAAGCTCTACTAGCAAATTGTATATAACCCAAGCTTGGATCTTGAGATAAGTTAACTTATCACATTTTACAGCCGATTTAAATGGTTTGTGGAGAAATAAGCCCATTGACTCCTTCCAATTGTTAATGAATCTGTATTCATAAGAACATCTGAACTGCAAGAAGCAGGCCAGGAGCTATTACTAGCATCCTGTGGTCTAGCATTTTGTTTCCAAGAACGACACATGGCAGGTTATTCAGACAAAAGCACAAACATGCAACAGGTAGTTACAGAGTAAAAGATTGCGCAGTTGGATGCAAACACTGTATTCTTTGCTATAAAGACTGCAACTGAGACCAGTTACAGTACAACAACACAATGACGTTTATAGCCTTCGCAGCGGTTAACATAATGCATGATACATGCTCAGTGTCCTGCATATGTTGGTAGCTACAGCAATTTGAGTGGTGAATGCACATAAAGACTGGTGATTATGTGCTTTCATATGAATGCACGGAAGATGTGGACAAGGTGACAGCATGAATGGGGGATTTGGCATAACAAATGGACAATCATTGCCAAGTGAGGTTGGAAAATGTGAATCGATTGCAATAATTTTGTGTATTAATTTTGTGCAATAATTTTTGGCATAACCTCCAAAAAAATATCCTAATTCACATTAGCCATTTGCATGCAGCGGCACTTAAAGATTATGCAAGTTGTGTGATATACAAAATCTCTCCTTCATCCAATAATAATAATAATAATAATAATAATAATAATAATAATAATTTATTATTTATACCCCGCCCATCTGGCTGGGTTTCCCCACCCACTCTGGGTGGCTTCCAAAAGAAATATTAAAAACATGATAAAACACCAAACACTTGGTGTTCAGTATCCTTCTTGAACTGTGGTGCCCAGAACTGGACACAGTAATCCAGGTGAGGTCTGACCAGAGCAGAATACAGTGGTACTATTACTTCCCTTGATCTAGATGCTATACTCCTATTGATGCAGCACAGAATTGCATTGGCTTTTTTAGCTGCTGCATCACACTGTTGACTCATGTCAAGTTTGTGATCCACCAAGACTCCTAGATCCTTTTCACATGTACTGCTCTCAAGCCAGGTGTCTCCCATCCTGTATTTGTGCCTTTCATTTTTTTTGCCCAAGTGTAGTACTTTACATTTCTCCTTATTAAAATTCATCTTGTTTGCTTTGACCCAGTTGTCTAATCTGTTAAGGTTATTCTGAAGTGTGATTCTGTCCTCTGGGGTATTAGCCACCCCTCCCAATTTGGTGTCGTCTGCAAACTTGCTCAGGATGCCCTCAAGCCCATCATCCAAGTCATTGATAAAGATGTTGAATAAGACTGGGCCCAAGACAGAACCCTGTGGCACCCCACTAGTCACTACTCTCCAGGATGAGGAGGAGCCATTGATGAGCACCCTTTGGGTTCGGTCAGTAAGCCAGTTACAAATCCACTGAATGGTAGCATTGTCTAGCCCACATTTTACCAGCTTCTTTACAAGAATATCATGGGGCACCTTGTCAAAGGCCTTGCTGAAATCAAGATAGGCTACATCCACAGCGTTCCCTTCATCTACCAGGCTTGTAATTCTGTCAAAAAATGAGATCGGATTAGTCTGACATGACTTATTTTTCAGAAACCCATGCTGACTTTCAGTGATCACAGCGTTTCTTTCTAGGTGCTCACAGACCGTTTGCTTATGAGCATCCTCCTCACTATCATATGACTGTGAACAATCACTAGATTTTATGCACAGTGAGCTCACATGAACTGCAACCTGCACAGACAAAGCCAATTCACACCAAACACGTTTGTAAATCCACATCAAATTAGCTGCTTCTTTACTCTGATGTTTTGCTTGCCATAATTGTATCTAACTGTGTGGTTCCCCTGCGAATGCAGGAGTTCACACTCTCCAGGAAAGTGTCAGCCTTTTATTCTTCAGATACTATAAGGTTTCTTTAAAAAAAATAAAATCCTGAATATCAACTAGAGTAGTGAGCGTCATGAAACAACTGCTGCCACTGCACAAAATAACTTCAATTATTTTTTATTAGAGTACATTATTGACAACATTTGTCTTACCTAATTACACTTTAATGCTCAGTTTCAAACAGGATATTAAACCCTTGAGGAAGTGCCTTAAAATTATGCTAATTACTAGGGAGCGTAATGATCACAAGATTTATTTTGAACCCTGATGCAGCACTTTGGGAAAGCAGGTTCTCCATCATGGAAAGCCTGGGTTGTGGTGGGGGCTGGCAGGACACCCTCCCTTTCTGTTGGATGGGGGTTGACTAGATGACCATGGGCTGCAATTGGTGGATTCTTGTTGTGGGGTAGATTTGTATGTTGCAATCTGGGGACAGCCCGCTGGTTTTATATTCCTTGCTCGCAGCCTGGGCTTTCTCTTTCTCTTCTCTGCGAGCTTCGGATCACCCGCCCACCCTCCTCTTTATTTAGGCTGTTGCGTTTGACCTTGCTGTGCCTGCCATGGGGTCGTCTGCTGTTGAGGCAGGGGCCTGGTAGGATTTTTTTCCATTTGGCTGATTGGCTGGTGCCACTTGGTTTTCGCCTACTGCATAGCAATTTGTCACAACTTGTAAGGTTGCTGTTAGGCATTGGTTCATAAATTGGTTGCTGGAGGGATCACGATTGGTTGTGCCGGTCCCTCCAATGCTGTTGGTTGTGGAGGGGCCAGAATTGGTTGTCGGTTGTGCCAGCCCCTCCAATGCTGCTGCTGCTGCTGTTGCAAAGGTGAATTCCGTTAAAGGAATCCAGGGGCTCGACATGCTTTAGTCCGTACTTGGGCCACGCAAGAGCCCCTGGGAGCATTTGGCAGAGATGCGAAGGGCCAGCCTTCCAGCTCCATTCTCTCCCCAAAATGCTTTCCCCACACACTGACTTCAGGAAGCGGGGAACTCAGTTAGTACTGTCTTAGAGACAGATGTATGCATGTGTATGTATGGAACCAATGCCTAAGCAATCACTCACATTTTTTGTATTTAAATAAAGTTGTGGCCAAAATTACGCCAAAAACATTAAACTTAATTTATGTGTGAAGTGTGATTTATTTGGGGGGGGGGTGTCCTGGGGACCTCAACGCACAAAACAGCACAGTGCAATTCACAGCGATTGTCAGGTCCAACACAGAGGTTGCTTTTCTCAGAGGCCCCTGGGAGTATCACCCCATCAGACTCATTAACCTATAATAAGTATGTCTTTTTTGTTTGTTTGTTTGTTTTACAAATATAAAGAGGGTCCAGAGCCTTCATAAGAAGTGTGGCTTTTGATTTTCACAACTTCAGAAGGAAATGTAATTTTAAAAGCTAAACTGGTGCCCTCTTAAATTTCATCTTATGTAATGGCAGGCAAAGGTGTTTGGGTTTGTTTGTTTGTTTGTTTGTTTGTTTTTACACATGTGTCCACTTCTTTAAACATATACAGGCATTTGCATTTGGAATCTGGTTAAAAATTAAAATCAAAAATCAATTCCATCAATCATTTAACTGCTTCTATGGCTGACACATACATTGGCCTGTTTGAAAATCCTGCAGAAGTTCTAACTTCAATCTGAAAGCTGTAGAGAACTCTCAAAAGTAACTCCATATATTATTAACATATAATATGGAGGCTCTGTGTTTGCGGAGATGGTAGAGGGAAATTTCCATTATTCAAAACCTTGTGATCTGAAGCGCCTTGTAAGCCACTGTTCATCTCTTGTCTACCCTCGCTGCGAGGAACAGATTGCAAAAACTATGTTGCATAATTTAGGAATCCACAAATCTAGTTGCCTGGTTGCTGGTAGTGGCCACTTCTCCCTTATCTATTTTATTTGCATTATTTATTTTTATTAATTGACGGGGCAAACCCTTTCCTAGGCGACATATGAAAAATGTTTAAAAAAATAAAACCACATAATAACAGCAGCAAGGGTTGTGTGGTATTCTTGTTGGCAACCAATTAATTAAAGGGCTGGAGAAACAGGAAGGACTTCAGAACTTGCAATTCCTGTGAATTGCAAGTCCAAAACTATGCTCTGTTCCCTTAATGACAAGTCAGCTCTCCATATGCATGTACAATAATCACTCAGTACGTGAACTCAGCAAATTATGCTTCTCCCCTGCATGGAGAGAGAGAGAGAGAGAGAGAGAGAGAGAGAGAGAGAGAGAGAGAGAGAGAGAGAGAGAGAGACCTACCTAATGTGGATGCTGTGCACACATAGCTAATTAAGCCACTGCCAAATGCACTTCTTATAGACACAGGACTAAACAGATATGTGTTGAGAGGTTCACAAAAGTAATCCTCTGTGGGCATACAAAAATACCAAGCAAGCCTTGGCTTAGTCAGCAACTAGATGTGAAATTGTGTGAGAATATTCCTGCTACACACGCGCACACACACCACTTGCAGGGTCCTAAAATAAGAGGTCAATATCATAAGAAGATATTGAGATACCTGGGAGACACAGGTTCAATCCTTGCTCACCCCATGAAGCTCACTGGGTGACCTTGGGCAACTCACTGCCTCTCAGCCTAACCTACTTCGCAGGGTTGTTGTGGAGATTAATGAGGAGCAGGAAAATCATGTACACTATCTTAAGCTTCTTTTGGGGGGTGGGTGTGATGAATGCAATAAATAAAAAGAAGGAAGGAAATTATAGCCCTGCTAGATCAGGCCAACAGCGTGTCAAGTCCATCATCTTATTTTCCCAGCCAATCTATAAGAAGCCTGCAAACAGGACATGGGTGCAAAAGCACCCTCCCCACCTGTGATTTCCAGCAACAGGCATCCATACACCTCCTGCCTCCAACAGGGAAAGAAGGACAACTATCATGGCTGCGTCCCATTCACCCTTCCTTCCTCCTTATTCCTCCAGCAGGAGACATTATTTATTTACAATGCCATGTGACATCTGAGCTGCTAAATACTTTAAAGAGTTTTATAAAATATGCACCACTGAGCCAAGGCCGGTGTGGTTCCAGAAATAGCCAACATTTTATAAATAGCTACAGAGGAAAGTGGAACGTGCCCACTTGTTTCGATGACTGTTGCTACATCTCCATGTCCACGTGCCTGGAACATCAGTACAAGACTGTATGGGCTTCCCACTCTACTCAAGTCAATTCCAAAAAGATATATTTGGTTTAGAAGCAGCAAGGCAAATGCAGAAGGGTGACCTTGACAGAGTTGGGGGAGGCAGGACGAGAGGAAGGGAATGGGGAGGCTGTGCATGTGTTTATGTGCAGGCGCATGAGACTCAGCATACAACCACCAGCAGCCCAATATAGCAATTTGACAACCAGAGCATGGGTAGCCAGACTGGTGCCTTCTCAACTCCAGTTGGGACCCCTTTCTATTCACAGGGGATACAGGCAGAAAACCTTTTTTTAAGCAGCCAAAGAGACAAGATCGGAACAGTATAATTTAAGTTGAGATAAATCATGCCAGTGAAATTTATTACCAGCTTTATTCAGCAGCAGGGCTACTCAGCCTAGCCTTTAAAATATCATCATCCTTTTTGCCAGATAGGTAGCCATGTTGGTCTGACACAGACGAAATAATAATAAAAAATTGTCCAGTAGCACCTTAGAGATCAACTAAGTTTGTTCTGGGTATAAGCTTTCGTGTGCATGCACACTTCTTCAGATAAAGTGAAACAGAGGTCACCAGACCCTTATATATAGTGGGAGGGTGGGGTGGGGTTTTTCTCAGAAGGGTAGTAGGAGATGGGTGATTGATTCAATGGGTATGGTAAAGCTGTTACCATACCATATGGTAAACTTGTTAACAGTCACCAACAGGTTTACCATACCCATCAGGGCCGTCTCAAGCCGGTCGGGCGCCCTGGAGCCGTGGCGCGGAGATCGCTCCGGCACCCCCGCCTTGGTGGGCAGGCGCAGCGCCCTCCTGCTGGCCCCACGCCCTGGCGTCCCGCACCACCGAGACTACCCCTAGAGCCATGCCTGATACCCATTGAGTCAATCACCACAAACTTGGTGGGTCTCTAAGGTGCTCCTGGACAACTCTTTGCCAGTGTAAATTCACTGGATTGCTAGATCTCATGACCAATCTGAACAGAGTTTGGAATAGGAGTTTGGAATGGGAGTAACTTTCTCCCTCTGCTCCATCAGTGTCCCCAGAATGTCCGGGGGGGGGTCTTGTTGTGGCCTCAGTTCAGCTGGCTTAGGCTGAGCCTTAGCTGAACCAGTGCGGAGGACTTACACTGGTGTAACACCAGGTGAGCTCAGATGAAGGTCTTCAGTCAGTCAGAACACCATCTCAGCCAAAGATCTGCCTATTGCAAACTCTGCTCATCCTAGCAGACCTTGGCTTTGGGTTGCTCCTTGAAAGTCATATATTGATTTGAACTAACCAGCCAATTGTTGGGCAGCCTGAAGGTTGCTATTAATATTAATAAAATATTTAATATCTTAATTAATTTATAGAACAGGCAGTGATGGCTTTTGTCAGGCATGCAAGCATGGCCGTTTCACATCCTGATTTGATTTTTGTTGATTTCATTTCTCCAGCATCATGCTGCTAATTTGTTTTCTCATTGCCTTCCCGACACCCAATTGCCCTTTCTCGTGCGATGCCCTCAGTCCCATAGCCACTGCCCTTGCTACATCTTCCTTCCCCTCTCTCTGAGAATCTCCAAATGCCACAACACACACAGCCAAGAGCCAAATCCACAGATATTTCCTGAGTTTGGTTGATGATGATCTAGGGAAGTAATAGTACCACTGTATTCCGCTCTGGTCAGACCTCACCTGGAGTACTGGGTCCAGTTCTGGACACCACAGTTCAAGAAGGATACTGACAAGCTGGAACATGTCCAGAAGAGGGCAACCAAAATGGTCAAAGGCCTGGAAACGATGCCTTATGAGGAACGACTTAGGGAGCTGGGTATGTTTAGCCTGGAGAAGAGAAGGTTAAGGGGTGATATGATAGCCATGTTCAATTATATGAAAGGGTGTCATATGGAGGAGGGAGAAAGATTGTTTTCTGCTGCTCCAGAGAAGCGGACACGGAGCAATGGATTCAAACTACAAGAAAGAAGATTCCACCTAAACATTAGGAAGAACTTCCTGACAGTAAGAGCTGTTCGGCAGTGGAATTTGTTGCCAAGGAGTGTGGTGGAGTCTCCTTCTTTGGAGGTCTTTAAGTAGAGGCTTGACAGGCATATGTCAAGAATGCTTTGATGGTGTTTCCTGCTTGGCAGGGGGTTGGACTGGATGACCCTTGTGGTCTCTTCCAACTCTATGATTCTATGATTCTATGTAGGATCGTAATGTTCAAATGGAGGAGTTGCATAATTTATTGTAATGTCTGTAGAAGCTACAGTGCATACTATCTTGTCTGTAAGGAGGTGATGTGTGTCCCTGTGCAGAACCTGTTGACCTTATCGCACAACGCAATTTGACACCTGGTGCTCACTTTTGAATGTTTTCTAGGATGCTGGACTAGACGGGCTTCTCATCTGAACCAGCTGGGCTCTTCTCATTTGTATGTTTTTCACTTTAATGTTGATTGGGAAGCAGTCCTAGCTTTGCCTTCTGATGCCTATAACCTTGATGTTTTCATCTGCACATGGCATGGAAATTTCACACATTCTCCTAAGGCATGAGACCTGCCGCACTTCAAATAAAGTGGACACAGGTCCCCATTTTATAAGCAACTAAAATAAGGTGTGGCATGTACTAGGCTTCCTACTGCTTTATGCTTTCAACTTGCCGCTTTCTGACCAACCTTCCCTTGAGGGTATCACTTTGCAATGCCACAGAGGCTTCTGCAGACGGAGGCTGGATCTAGACACATCAAAGAAGCATTTCAGTGAAACGTGTTGTAAACTCATACAGGGAAATCCAGTTGGGAAAGACGGGACTCCACAGCACCATCTGGTGTCACAGTGTTATATCGCATATACGGTACATATAATACACTTTTTCTTTACCAATCTAGCTGAGACCTGAGCTTATGTTTCATCTGTGCTTCAGACTGGACAGTTTCCTCGTCAATTTCAGAAGGACCCATCTTCTTTTAGTGATTGTAAGTTGTTTTAAACTACTAGATCAGGCCAAAGGCCTGTCCAGTCCAGCATTCTGTTCCCATCTAATCAGAGGCCTGGGAGAGACCCACAAGCAAGACCTGAGCATGAGGGCACTTTTCCTCCCTGTGGTTTCCTGCAACTTGCATCCAGAAGTTCTGATCGTAGAGGCAGAGCACAGTCGTCATGACTAATAACCCTCTCCTCCATGTCTAATCCTCTTTTAAAGTCATCTAAGGTTTTAACAAGAGAAAGAGGAAGACAGAAAATCTATGCTAATAAAACCAATTTCTTAAAAAAAACCAATGACACAAATTACTATCTCTATTCATACTTAAATATGCCTGGTGAGAAAATCTCTCCTAGAGTAAATCCCAAAGGTAAAGTGATAAGGGAATGGACAGTGGTCACATTATGAATGGGTCGGAAAATAATCTTTCCCCTCTGCTGAAATTCCTTAACTGCGCTCTAATCTGCAGCTTTTTCAGATGGCTCTCCATCACCTGAAAGAGTTAACCTTTCTTCATAAAGATCTATTAAGGATTTTTTTTTGCAAGAATGCTAAGATATCTTCATAGGTCACTTGAGACAGCTAGCAAACTATTCATAATGCATTTATGAAGGGAGACAAAGGGCAACCACGTAAAAGAACGATAAACCCACTCATCACTTTTGCCTTGTGTACCCAAGAGTCATTTCTGCTGCTCCTTTCCACATCAACCTTTTGTTTCCTAATGAGCATCACAGGGAATAAGCATCACTATAAAAATGTGTCAGATGTCCAATCAAATTTGCATATCCAATTGGACAGCTCTGATGCCTTCATTTGGAATACTGAGCTTTGTGTTGGAAGCCATGTTGCCGCCATATGCGATCTTAGGAAAGGGAATGTGTTTGATACGTGTTTTGTTTATTTTGCAGATTTGGAAAGCATTAATATTGCTTGCAGGGAAGCAAAGACAGACAGTTTGCAATGACCACCATCTGCCCTTCCTTCCTACATCTATGGACCAATTCCATTGTTTGTAATATTTTCCAGGCTCCAACCAGCTCCTATGCACAAGGCATTTTATGTGAATGAAGTGCATTCTGAGGGACTCACCCCCTTCTTACACATTCTTCTTGAATTATGTTAATCAAAGTTGGGACCGCTGAGACTCAGAAGAAATCTTGGGTTGGCTCACAAAACTACAAAAGGCTAGCTAGTTGATACCCCTGCTATAGAACTGGGTTGGCTTAATCACTATGATCAGCTATCAAGGCTTCAATCCTGTAGCCACTTATAGTGGAACCTTGGTTGCCGAACGTAATCCATTCTGGAAGACTGTTCGACTTCCGAAACGTTTGACAACCGAGGCGCAATGGGCGGTCAGCAAATTCCATTGAAAAAAATGGAGAGACGCGCCTCGGAAGCCATTCAACTTCCAAGGCACATTCGAAAACAGAAGCATCCACTTCCGGGTTTTTGGCATTCGGGTTCCGAATCGTTCAGCTTCCAAGGTTCCACTGTACTTGGATTTAAGTCCCACAGAACTGGATGGGACTTACTCCTGAGAAGACATGCATGCAATCGTGTTCTCACTATAATTTTCTCTGTCTATAGCAGGGCCGGGGAACCTGTGACTCTCCAAATGTTGCTAGAAAGCAGCTTTCACGATCCCTGGCCATTGGTCAACGCTGCTGGCCAGAGCTGATGGGAATTAGGCTCCAACAACATCTGTATGGCCACATATTCTGCCCCACCGCAGATTATGTGTTTTCCTAACAGCATATGGTTTTCCTGTTCTTTGGATTTAAGTAGCATAAATCAGACTTCACAGTTGGTAGAGCATGAGACTCTTAATCTCAGGGTCGTGGATTCGAGTGCCACCTTGGGCAAAAAAAAAAAATCCTGCATTGCAGGGGGTTGGACTAGATGACTCACGTGGTCCCTTCCAACTCTACAATTCTATGATTCTGTGAGTCTATATGGCCAGAGACAAGGTGGTCTCATACAGTGGTGGAGCTTCATGCTCTGGCACTGGGGGGCGGAGAGCAGGCGGGGTGGGGCTGGCGCGCATCCTGGGGGCATGGTACGCCGCCTGTGAGGGTGTGGCGCACAGCGCGGGCAGGGAGGCAGCTGCAATGGCACCCCACCAAGATCGCGCTGCTGGGGGCGGTGCGCTCCCCCCGCACTCCTCTTACTCCGCCAGTGGTCTCATAGCAGTGAACCATCTTAAATAGTTGTTTGGAAGGTTCCTGGGACACTGGGAGTGGGTCGATTTATCAGTGGCTAAGAAAGTAGCCGATTGAACCTCAATGGTCAGAGGCACCGTACCAGATAATACCAGCTAGTAGCCAGAAAGAACAAGGCAGGGTTGTTGCCTGTCTAGCTAGCCACTTTTGGAAATGTAACGCTAGAGCTGTTTGTTCCTGTTCATCCGGGTTCCTCCATCCTCATCTGAGCACTCGCAAAAACTACTATATGGAATGTTAAAACATAAAACACCGCTAAAAACAATAACAATGATCGCTGAAATGACTGCTAATAAAAACAATTAAACTACCGCATAGGCCTGTTGGCACAAAAGGGTCTTCAAGGGATGCATGAAAGACAAAAGTAAGGCCGGCTGGCTGCTCTCCTCTGGTTCCACAATATGGGGTCAGTGACATTAAATGGCCAACTTCTAGGTAAAGCCAGTTAGGCCTCCATAACACATAAGAGCTCTCCTCCAGATCACCTCAGTGATCAAGCTGGAATAGAAGGGCTCAGGAAATCCTTAAGGTATGATACAGAGAATGTCTGCCTTGGCTGAATAGTCCCAAATCTCATTTTAATCCTTGGAACTCATTTCAAAAGTAAAAACAAAAACAAAAATCCGACCAAAATAAAATGGAACCGTTTCCCATGCAAATTAATTTTCCATGCTGGGTATATCTGCCAGGGGGACTCCAGCGGTGCTAAACCGTGTGTGAGCTACATCACTCATTCATTATAGGAGGCATTTTGTGATCGGTTCTCCTTCCTCCAAACCGTGGTCCTTCCCATCTTCCTTCACACTCCAGTTTACAGGCATTGTTCTGAAAGTTTCTGGCTCAAAACCGCAACGTGAAGAAACCCCAGCTGCCATGTGAATTCCCAAAGCATCCCCGGATGAGTCTGCTGTAGCAAAGACAACAGAGAGTCCCGTGGCACTTAATTTGAAGCATATCCAGGGCAGAGTGGAGGTCATTTCTCAGCCAAAGGCGGATTCCCGAACTAGATGTCCCTCTGGGTCCTTTCCAACTCTACAGATCTATGATTCTATTATTCTTTCATGAGGAAGGAGATGCATGCCAACCATCTCGGACCCTACCATCATCAGGCAAGGCCTTGTTGGTGGTGCCACCATAGCTGCCAAGTTATCCCTTTTTTTAAGGGAAATTCCCTTATGCTGAATAGGCTTCCTCGTGAGAAAAGGGAAAACTTGGCAGCTATGGGAGCCACCAAGGGCTGTCTGGTCTGTGATGACCCACAACAGGGCCTTTGCCATGGTGGTTCACTAGCTGGGGAGCTGTTTACCCAAGACTTTGGTGGCTGAAGGACACATGTTCCTGGCGACCCTGTGATTGTTGGGTAGAAGAATGCTTTTAACAAATTGCTTTTAGGATGGTTTGAACTGAAACTGTTTTAAAGGCTTTTAATTTGCAATGGTTTTATGAACTGTTTTTGCTTTGCTTTTTATTTATTTTTTAAAGGATCTGCTTGCCGCCCTGCAGTCCTTGGGGAGGAAGGGTGGGGTATAAACTTGATACATAAAAAATACAGTGGTACCTCTACTTACGAATTTAATGCATTCCGAACGCACATTCGTAAGTAGAAAAAAATTGTAAGTCGAATCCCATAGGAACGCATTGGGAGAAAAAATTCGTAAGCGGAAGCAACTCTATCTAAAAATTCGTAAGTAGAAAAAATCCTATCTAAACTGCATCCAAGATGGCAGACGGAGCTCCATTCGTAAGTAGAAACATTCGTAAGTAGAGTTATTCGTAAGTAGAGGTACCACTGTAAGTAAATAAATGTTGGGCAGAGGAAGATAGGAAAGCAATGGGTGTGATACTTACCTTTGTACAGAAAGCTATACTCCAGCCGCATGAAAGCTAGTCGTTTCTACCCCACCACCCTAATGTCACACCTATCTCAATCCTCACTATCCAAAAATGGAACAGCCATTGTCACAATTCAAAGACACATGTTTGTGGAGCAGAGACACTGAGGAGTGTGGCCTGAGGTTTCTCACCCCCCTGGCATAAGGTTTTGCAAATCCAGATTGTCAAAAGCATTCGTTTGAGTTTGCAGATGGACTCAGACCAAAAGTAGGAAAGCCAGATCTGCATTGTCTTAAAAAGGGAGAAAGGATTTGCTTCAACCCTCCTCCAAAAAGGGGGGGGCACCAATGGCGTGCTACGGTCCATGAGGTCACGAAGAGTCGGACACGACTAAACGACTAAACAACAACAACAACAATGGTGAATTAGGGGTGTAGGCGCAAATTTAGAGAAACACATTCTGTAATTTAGAAATAAATGCAACGCGGATTATCATAACGGAGAAGACAACAAGGTGTCTTGTGGGTCCTGCTGCGTCTGCTCAAGTGAGGCTAGCTATTGAATGGCAATTTCAATATCCATGGCTCCCACTCTCCCTTTTTTATGGCTCCTTAAAATGTGGACTCTTAAATAGAGGATACCTTCAAAATAGAGGGCTGTCTCTGTAAAAAGGAAGCCACAAGGCCACAGTCACCAAAAGCCCAGGAGGCTGAAGGAGCTGCCGGAGGTCTGTCCAAAGATACACATGACGAAAACAGATAAATCTCTCTCTCTCTCTCTCTCTCTCTCTCTCTCTCTCTCTCTCTCTCTCTCTCTCTGTGACACACACACACACACACACACACACACACACACACACAAACTTTTCTTTGGCCACTTGCCCAGCCTGTATGTATAGGGTGAGATTCCTATCAGATTATTGCCTCTTGGCATCACAACAAAGGCATTAGATTGCAGGTCAAGAGGTTCAGAGCTGATTAAAGAAAAACCCTCATCATTTGCTTTGACACAGATTGGCTTTGTTTGTGCTGCTCTTTGAACAAAATGAGGGAAGTCGGGGGATCTTGCTGGCATACTAATGAGGACCAGGACACGCTGACTGACTTTTTTTAGATTCCTTACAATGTACCTGGTGTTCAGAGGCCTCTGGATGCATGTGCTTAATAAAATAAATAAATACAATGATAATACAAAGAGAATCAACACAACAAACGACAAAATAACAAAAGCCAATGCCAAAAGCAGAATCAAATTGTTTACTCTGGAAACACCCAGAGGGCTTTCTCTGTGGTGGCCCCCAGGTTGTGGAATGCTCTCACCTCTGAGGTGTGTCTGGCCTCATCCTTTTGTCATCAGGTTAAGATGTTACCTTCTTGTGGTCAGAGGATGAGATCAGACTATCCTTCCTATTGCAATGTTCTTTCTGTTTCCCTGCCCACCTGTCAAACCTGGTTCCCACCCCGATGTACGTTTTCACAAAATAAAATAAATAATAGCATTTTCAAAGAACAGTGGGTACATAATGCCTAGAATGGAAAGTTATCTAGTGCTACTCGCAACATCTCCTTCCACAGCAATATTCCAAATGGATTTACCAAACTCTGAATCCTGTGGTACGCTCCTGCTAAGCTCTGGCTATTGCAATATCAAGTTGCCTTTCACAGTAGTTATCCTCTACCATTGTTGTTTAAAGCCTGCCAAATACAGCACTAAAGCTGTAGTGTGTGTGTGTGTGTGTGTGCATCTGAACTATTTCTACAGCAACCATCTCTGCTTCCAGAAATAGAAGTCACCTTCTTCGTGTCTATTTGCCCAAGTTCTCCTGCCTCTGAAATATCACCGCTAAGGCAGAACAAACATTTACAGACCTTTCCTGGATAGGCTTGTATTGTCTTGCTGCTCACCTCAAGCGTGCTGCTTCTTGATCGGAGAACACTGAATGCAGCAAGGTGGGGAAGACAACCGTTCTCCTCGTGGGCTTCTGTAGTGTAATCTCTGGAAATCCCTTCACCTTTTCCCCTTTCGAAATCCCCACCCCATGGGCATCTAGATAGTGTCTAGACAGATCCTATTTACACTGTGGACAATGGCTGGACAAGATTCTTATTTCAGCCAGGGGAAATGGCGGTGAGACCACCAACAGGCTTGCACATGCTACACTGGTCGCTGCCAGGATTGTGTCTGTTGCAATGCATTTGGTGCGATGATTTCATGCTGGTTTAAGAATCCAGCTCCATTCGCTTTCAGCCTCCCCCTGACAACGATCTGCCAAGTGACATTTCCCCCCTTCTTTGTGCAAATGCCTCTTCCTCCTGCAGCAAGAGCTTTTTTTATCCATAAGCCTTTTTAACTGGAGGTGTGGAAGAAGAGGAGGAGGTGCAGGAAAAGTGGCAGAAGGGCAGAATAAGCTTAGCTTGGAAACCAGGCCCACCTCAGGTCTTTGCCGCCGCCTCTGAAGCACACATGGTTTGTTAGCAAAGTCAATTAAATAAGGCTGATGGAGTCCAGAGGGGAAAGTCCTGATGGCGCTTTGCTGAGCAAACCGGAGAGGTTTTGTATTTCAATTTCAAGGTTTTGTACACAGCAGGGAGACATTCAACCAAACCTGCAGAGGAAAACTCTCTCATAACTACGCAGCCTATCAGAGCAGGCACTACCTCATGTACAACATTG
The DNA here is from genome assembly GCF_965207765.1 of Zootoca vivipara. NCBI lineage: Eukaryota > Metazoa > Chordata > Lepidosauria > Squamata > Lacertidae > Zootoca > Zootoca vivipara. The sequence continues at coordinate 83,566,743 of NC_142590.1, read as the reverse complement.
GCTCTGACCACTAAGCCAAAAGAGTCATTCATTCTTTACTCTCCAGTGTGAATAATCAAGAATGATTTTGGCAGAGGCTTTCTACCCACTTCCCTTCATGTACAACCCCCAGAATAATCTGAGCTAAGGCGCATAAGGGTTCATGCTGTTCACATGGAGAGCCCTTTGTCTGTCTCTGGGTTGATATCTGGCATATCAAGGAGGATGTTGGGGGTTTCATAGAGGCCAAATGTGAACCAGTGTGGTGCAGTGGTTAGAGCAGGGAAGTGGAACCTCCAAAGGCCACATTCCCTCACAGACAACTTTCCAAGGACCGTGTGCCAGTGGTGGCCAGGGCCAGGGGCAACCAGCAGGCACAGCAACAGGTAACAGACTCTAACCTTTGCATTCCATCCACGTAACAGCAAGCGGTTTCTACACATGATCAGCGGCTCTCCATCCAGGCAAACAAGAGGCATTATCACAGTGCAAGGATGCATTCTCCCCCACCCAGACCAAAGCACTTGAGAAGGGCGTGGAGCAGGGATGGTGAGGGGTGGGGCCTGAGGACAGTTTCAAGGACTAAGTAGAAAAGACTGGAGAGCTACATTCAGACCCCAGACCTGAGGTTCCTGAGTATTGAACTAGGACTGGAGTGGGTATCTGAAGAAGTGTTCATGCGCACAAAAGCTCATACCAATGACAAACTTAGTTGGTCTTTAAGGTGGTACTGGAAGGAATTTTTTTATTTTGTTAGGACTGGAGAGCTGCAGGTTCCAATCCCCAGTCAGCCATGCAGCTCACTGGGTGACCTTGGATTTGACACTTTCTCTCAGCCTAACTTACCTGGTGGGAGGAGACTCTTGAGAGTCCCATGGACTGCAAGAAGATCCAACCTATCCATTCTGAAGGAAATCAGCCCTGAGTGCTCACTGGAAGGACAGATCCTGAAGCTGAGGCTCCAATACTTTGGCCACCTCATGAGAAGAGAAGACTCCCTGGAAAAGACCCTGATGTTGGGAAAGATTGAGGGCACAAGGAGAAGGGGACGACAGAGGGCGAGATGGTTGGACAGTGTTCTCGAAGCTACCAACATGAGTCTGACCAAACTGCAGGAGGCAGTAGTACACGAGAATTCAGCACACTGACAGAGCACAGCCAAAATTCAGATGGACCCCACCTCCCAACTCTGGATATTCTTGGTGCTCCCTTTTGCTGGACAGCTCAAAATCCACGTTTGAGGGGAAGGCAGGAGAACCCATGCAAGACAAATCCCTGCAAGGAAACCAGGAGAAATCCAGAAGGAAAGGGAGAAGTGGAAAGCAATCACCTGCAAAGGCAGACCTTTGGATAACAGCTGGGAAGCTATTATCTTTTCTTTCTTTTTTTTGACAAGGTAAAATGAAAAACTCCTATCCATTTCAGCAGGAGCCAGGGCTGGTGTCCTGCCCCATTCTCCCCATCTTGCCGGTGCAGAGGAAAAGCACTAATGGGGCAATGTGCCACCTTCTTCCAGTTGTGGTGACACAGAGTGTCACTGATTGCTTGGCTGGAACAGCCACAGACATTCTCTGTTGCCTGTAATCAATATGCCCAGTGCTCTGCTAAGAGGTAATTTTGCCACCTCTTTCGGCTCCCCGCAGATTACTAACAAACAAAAAAAATATCAACCACGTCCCTGTTAATAAGCATCTTTCTCCCTTTGCGTGAGCTTTTGCTTTTTCAGGGCCATTACAAAGCTGCCAGGATGGGGAGCTAATATATCATTTGCTGGGGAAGTAGCGCTCATTATCCTTGCAGAAGTCTTTTCACGCTGAATAGTGCCAAGTCCAGAGCTGAAATGCACACCTTCAGTTTCATAATTCCTGCATGGGAGATTAAAAATAAAAATAAAAAATCCAGCAAGTGAAGGTTCTCTTGACGCAGCGGGACAATGACAGATCAGAAAAAGAACAGAAATGAATGGAAGGAAGGAGAAGTTCCCACCAAAGAAGAATGGATAAGTAAGGTGATAGACTTTGTGGAATTGGCAAAAGCGAGCAGCCGAAATAAGAGAACCTAATGGTGATTGTTTCATGCAAGAATGGAAGCCTTTTTTGGATTACTTAAAGAAATACTATAATATGAGGAACTCGCAAGCGGGAGATGAACTATGAGCAACAGAAGGAAGTGTTCAGCAGTTGGCATGCAGTGCTAAAAGTATTTTACAAAATGCATGCAGTTATATCAATGGCAGTGATGTTTTATGCAATTCCATCCTGGATCTGTGAGAAAAGAACCACCCAGAGATGCCAACATGTCTACTGCACTTCATAGAAAAGTTTCACATTCCATTTTAAAAAAAACCACACACACAAAACTCTGCCACAGATATGAGTCCTATATACTGTTAGATCCAGGCAAGGCTTCTTTTAAGTCAGAACTTGCCAGAACTCAGTTCTGGCACCTCTCAGATGGGTGCCAGTGCCGTTATAAGAGAACAAGGGAGGTGTTCATGGTACGTGAAAAATAGCACTGGATCTAGGCATGTAGATTAGACCCTTTGAAATCAATGGGACTTCGGTTGGATGCATGCAGTCAATATCAATATAAAAACATCTACAACTATATCTATTACACTCAAACTAAGGCCAAGAAAAGCATCTGTTCTGTTTGTGTTTATATTAAAACTTGCAACTCAGGACATACCCAGAGGGAAACCTTTTATTTCATTTGGGGGTTCTCTTAAGGGAGAGAAGGTCTCATGGGTCTTGGCACAGGAGTGTACCGGGTGCAGTGCCTGAGAGGAAAAAGCAGAGCCAACTGCCAAATGATTGATTTTATTTAAGAACCAAGGTGGAAGAAAGGCCAGGAGTTCCTGTAAAGAGTGTTGACACATTCCAGGCATTGCATCAGCTTGCAATCAACCCATGATCAGGTGGCTAGCTAGCTATGGACACAGACTGTGGCTGCCACTGTTTGTGAATTTTCACTTCTAGAAGAAAAATGGTTGATCTCCTTTGAGGCAAGGCAAACCTGCACAATTCACAGGCAGCACAAATGAAGCCCACCTAGTATGGGGTGAGGAGTCCATGGAGTCCTTTCAGAGGGCTCACCTTCATGTGATGGTCACCACTGATCTGATGCACGCACTGACTCCATCCGAGGCCAGGCCTTGTGCTGGACTCGTTTTGTCTGATTGCATGATCAGGATGAACACCTGGAGAGGGCACAGAATAAGCTGTGCACTACCAGGACACGGGTGGCACTGTGGGTTAAACCACAGAGCCTAGGGCTTGTCGATCAGAAGGCCGGCGGTTCGAATCCCCGCGACGGGGTGAGCTGCTGTTGCTTGGTCTCAGCTCCTGCCAACCTAGCAATTCGAAAGCACATCAAAGTGCAAGTAGATAAATAGGTACTGCTCCAGCGGGAAGGTAAACGGCGTTTCTGTATGCTGCTCTGGTTCACCAGAAGTGGCTTAGTCATGCTGGCCACATGACCTGGAAGCTGTACGCCGGCTCCTTCGGCCAATAGAGCGAGATGAGCACCGCAACCCCAGAGTTGGTCACGACTGGATCCTTTACCAGGACACTACACTGAAAGGTCATATAACCAACCTCTAGATTTATAGCGTGCTGCGCTATAAAGTAAAGATAACTCTTCATCGTGGGGCTGCCAAATTCTCACTTCTAAAATAAAATGTTTTGAGAAAGCAATGCACCATCTGATAGTCAAGATGAAAATGTGGCATTTGAGCAATCCTACATGAAGTGCTATAAAAATCAGCCTACCAAAAAAAATACCCAGCCTACTCAACACACCTTGAATGGCATGGGTTTCAAACAAATTAAATTCCAATCCACTTGCTTTAATCCTTCAGGGAGATCTTCAGAGGATGTTTTCAAAGCAATGAGAATAATCACAATTTAAATAGTGTGAGTAGTTGCAAGGGCAAATGTTTTGTTTCTTACTTTTGGAGCCATGTTTGTTTTGTTCCACTTTCATTTTAATTAAGAGTGGAGCAGAATACCTCTCTCTCTCTCTCTCTCTCTCTCTCTCTCTCACACACACACACACACACTCTTCTGCAGGGACTTGTGGTGACTTTCAAGAGTCTACATCATGACTTACCTCAAAGAAACACCATACATTTAAAGCATGTCCAATACACACTGAAAGCACATGACTTGCCCCCAAAGATTCCTGGGAGCTGTAGTTTGTTATGGAATTCGCAACTGTTGAGGGGGAACTATAGTTCCCTGGATTATTTCAGCAAAGGCATCTGCTTTAAATGCATGATGTGGATCTGCTTAACCTGCTTCCAGACTGTTGCTATTTTATGGGTGGGATTAAACTGCATACTAGGAAATTCAGATTGTGCAATTAAGATGGATTTGGTGATTTTACACAACAAACCCACTTCCAAAAATACCGCAAAACCCCAGATTTGTTGTTGTGGGGGGTGGTGGTGGATGTACAGAAAATGCATTGGAAAGTATGTGGTAGCAATTGCTTGAGGTGATGTCGTATAACTATCCCAGAAACAAACCAGAATGAATTCTCAAAGAACAGCCAATGTCCTCTAACCTCTCTACAAACCTTCTGCAAAGCAGGTCAGGATGAATATCCAGTAAACAAGTAATTTGGATGCAACCTTGCTGGCAATCAAGAAGGAGGTAGCAGCAAGTTCAAGGGACCCCCCTCAAAGGTTTGCAGAATTTCCCCCCTCCCTGATTATTATTATATTTTAGAAAAAATCCTAAAATGAGAAAACAACTCAATGAGGACTGGCTGTGATCAGTGGGTACACAATGGAGTAAAAACGAAAACCTAGGGATGGAATGGAGTATCCAGGAAGAGAGCATGGGTAGATGGATGGACCCCAGAAGAAAAACACTCCACACAGCATTCCCCTCGCAACCCTTGATGGTGAGGTCATAGCATGATTAGCCACAATGGAGAGGAATAAGAGAGATTAAGAGCGATGAATCAGGCAGAATTGTGGCAGGCAGCCTCTCCTGTGAGCCTGCCTTTTAAAAATTGTTTAAATTGCTTATTTATCAATTGCACCACAGCACTGGTTTTCTCATGGTACACACTTAAGCCCTCATTTGGGAATCGCTGCTTTAGCTCCTGCAATAATGAGAACCCGTTCTTTGCAAATTGGATCTTTCTTTCTTTTTTAAAAAAAAAGAAGAAGACGACGAAGGTTAATCATTGGTTAGCATGCAAAAACACACAACTGGATGAACTTGCGGTGCTCACTGCGGTGTTCTGAATAATGTCTTAAGGACCCTTTTGTTATTCCTTCCTGAAAACAACTAACAAGCATTTGGATATGTTGTGCATAAAAGGTACTTGGGGACACTTATTCTCCATCTGGTATTTCATCTAGTTTCTCTATTCCACTTCCTGTTCCTCTTCCACTTCTTTAATCTATTCCTTACAATGCAATGGGATGCCAGAAAAGTTGATATTGAAGCATATTCTGTGGGGCTTACTATTGCTGTGCCACAGCAAGAAGAGAATAACAGAGATGAGAGAGGGGTTGTTTTTGTGGGGTTTAGGGGGTATTTAAGAGAAGGTGAACAGGGAAGGCACAAACAAGGTTCTGAGCATGATCCACAGTAACTGGCATTCAGAGGTGTACTGCCTTTGATACTTAAAGTAATCTGATCCACCATGACCAGAAGCCATTGACAACCTTATATCATACAATAATTTGTCAAATCCCCTTTCCAAGCCGCCCATGTTGGTGTTCATTTTATGGTAGCAAATTTCACCGTTTAGCAATGTGCTCAAGTACTTCCTTGTGCGAGTCCTGAACCTCCCATCATTCAGCTTCGCTAGATGACTCCGGACCATATTATGAGACATCCCTGTCTACTTTATCCACATTATGTATGGAGCTCTGCAATATCTCTTCTGATGTGTGGTGTCCAGAAGCCATTTCCCTTCCCCAGGGAAATGAAGTTGCTGGCTGGTCATGAGCCCGCCCCGTGCACGGGGGGCGTTGCTGGCCCCCGCATCATAGGGAGTCCCTGGCTGCGTCACTCCTTGGGCCGACCAATGCGGTCGGCCGGGGGCATGACTTACGCCAGGGGTGTCAAACTCAAATTCATTGGGGGCCGCATCAGCAGTTTGGTCACCCTCAAAGGGCCGGTTGTATCTGTAGGACTATGTGTCCACTCTTTATTATCATAAATTATTGTCACTGCATTCAATTATTACTGTTTTTTTATAATAATGTAAGTAATAACTAGCTCTGAAAGCAGAAACATAGTCAGAATAATGGCAAGTAGATATTCAAATGTGCAATTATTGTACAATTTATTGAAAAATGATTTTTGGTAACTGCACTGGGTGGTGGAGGCTCGCTAGGGTTTCATGCAGGACCTTTGCAGAGCTACTAGTACCTGGAGATGCTGGGGTCCTTCTGCATGCAGGACAGATGTTCTGCCAGTGAGCCACCACCCTTCACCAAAGGGACTGGCTGAGGTTGACTCACTGGAGCTGCTCTCCTGGTTCCAGGGTTTAAGGGCCAGAAGTTATAAAGCAGCATCCTATGTTTCTGAGGAGAGGGAGAGGGGAGGGAGGGAGGGAGGAAAGAGGGAGTGGGAGGGAGAGAGGAAGGAAGGAAAGAGGGGAGAGAAAGAAGAGTAGGAAATAAGGAAGGGAATAAAGAAGGAAAGAAAAAGAAAGAGGGAGAGAAGACGGAAAGGGAGAAAGAAGGAAGGAAGTAGAGGGAAAGAAAGAATAAGAATGAGGGAGAGGAAGAAAGATGGGAAGGGCAGAAGGAAGGAAGAAAGAAAGAAAGAAAGAAAGAAAGAAAGAAAGAAAGAAAGAAAGAAAGAAAGAAAGAAAGAAAAGAGGGAGCAGGAGGGAGAGAGGAAGAAAAGAGGTGAGAGAAAGAAGAGTAGGAAAGAAGGAATAAAGAAGGAAAGAAAAAGAAAGAGGGAGAGAAGATAGAGATAAAGAAGGAAGGAAGGAGAGGGAAAGAAAGAATAAGAACGAGAGAGAGGAAGAAAGAAAGGGAAGGGGGGGTCGCCACCTTGATTCAGCGCCAGAAAAGAGCGCAAAGGGACCCATGGGCAAAAAGCATTTCCCGTGCAGCGTGAGGCAGTGGGTGTCCGTTTTAGGAGAAGTGCGTAAAGCATCAGAGTTGCACGTTCGTGAGGCTGAGCCGCTGCAGGAGGAGGAGGAGGTGAGGCAAGAGGAGGAGGAGGAGAGGAGGCGGCGGCTTGCCGGGTCGGTGCCTGGCAGCGCCATGCGGAGAGTCCCGAGCCTCTGGGACGCAGCAGTGCTCTGTAGCACTTTGAATCCTCCTCCTCCTCCACGCGGCGCTGCTGGGTGCTTTGTCTGTGCTTCAGCAGCAGCAGCAGCAGCCGTTTCCAGGCGCCGAGCCGTGGCAAGAGGAGGATTCAAAGTGCTACAGAGGACTGCTGCGTCGCAGAGGCTCGGGACTCTCCGTGTGGTGCACTGCTCCGGCCGCCTTTCTACCCCCCCCCGGCCCCAGCTGTTTGTCTGCGCTTTGTCAGCGCGGCACTTCAGCAGCAAGGTCCCGCTGCTGGGTCCCGCTGGCTGGGGCGCTCGGCGGGCCACATGACGAGGTCTGGCGGGCCGGATTTGGCCCCCGGGCCTTGTGTTTGACACCCGTGACTTACGCCATTTAAGCTGCTCACGACGGGAACTTGGCCCCTTTTGGTTCCCACTCGCACAGTTCTCCCGCTCTCCCTCCCTATAGTTAGGCTCTTAATCCTTTGACCTTGCTATGGACCTCGGTTGGTAGCCTGTTGAAGGGGCCTGGTAGGATTTTTTTCCACTTGGCAAATTGGCACCAGCCACTTGGTTTTTGCCTACCTCGTAGCAAATTGTCACAACTTTGTAAGGTTTGGTGGTTAGGCATTGGAGTATTCGGTTGGGGGTGGGGGGAGGTAGTGGCCACCACCTACTTCTTCTATTTCAAGCGTATTCCGTTAAAGGAATCCAGGGAGGTGTGGCCCTGTCTGAAGCCCAGATGGGGGCTGGGGCCATGGTACAACCCCTATCGATGACCCTGGGGGAGTTCCTAGTTGATGTGCATCAACAGGGCTCCCCCTACTGGTGGCTAACCCTTCTCAGACTTCCTGCAGGTGGACAGGAGTCAGATATAGTCAGTTTGGTTCCAATACTTAAGCCAATACCACTCACATTCTGTAATCAATAAAGTTGTGGCCAATTTTAGCCCATTAACCTAAAATACTGGTGATTAGTTCTTTATTCCAACAATGCAGCGGGTTTGGGGCCTTGCCGCGCAAACTGTGGACAGTATTCCAAGTGCAATTGCTGGATATATTTGTATGAAGCGCATTAGGGTATTGGTAGTATTACTTTTGATCTGCAACATGGAATTTGTTTTCTTCACAAGCAACCACACACTGGGCTGAGCTCTTTATCAAGCTATACAACACAACTCCACGATCTCTTTCCTAGCCAGTCAATGTCAGCTCAGATCCCAACAAGCATCAATGTGAAGTTGGGTTTTTCTTACCCAGGATACATCACTTTACATTTGTTTCGCCTGAACCACAGTGACTACTTCAATGCCCATTCCACAGCTCAATTGTTTTGAAGATCTTCTCCGTTCCTGTTTGCTTTCACTGCCCTGAACATTTTTTTTATTTTTTATTTTGTCATCAGCAGAAAACTCAATGCTCACCCCTAACTCCATGTCATTTATCAACAAGCTAAAAACCACTGGTCCCAATATGGATCCTTGGGGGCAGAAGTGGCTCACCTGGTGTAGAAGTGGCTCACTACCCAGCAGGTGGATCACTGTAGCTTACTGGGAGGGGCGAGGTGGTGGGGGAGAGCATTGGGTTGGCTTTGCTGGTGCATTTGCACTGTGCCACTGCTTGCCTCTCCCCGTCCTGGTAAGCAACAGTGACACACACACACACCCGCTCAGAAACTAGAATAGCATCTCCACCCCATCTAGTGAGCCACTTCTGCTTGCGGGGACTCCACTTCTTAAATTTTTGTTTTTGAAACTGCCTTGAGATCCAAAAGGTTGACCATTAGGTTCAAATGTCTTTGGAAAAAGTGGGAAGATGTGGAAGCCAAAGGGAAGATCTAGGGCACTCAGACCCCTCGTTGTGTCAGACAAGTTGTTGGCACCATTGCTTATTACCTCACTGGGCCTCTGCATGTTCATCTCGAGAAGTTCTTATTCAGGTGGGGACCTAGCTTTTACTTCTCTTTGAACCAGGGTGCTCATCTCAATCTTTTCACTTACTATTTCTAAATGCAGGTTGTCGATCATGTAACTAATAAAGCTAAATGGGCATGAAACAAATCCAGAACTATTGATCTTGAATTACTACCGTATCAACAATAACACATGGATATCAAGAACACCATTTGGCACATGCTTTCAGAGCATATTTTAAATAGCCTTTTCTCTGTAAAATCTGGTCATACATATTATTTTACATTTTACAGTCTGGGTTGAAAAAATTAAACTGGAATTTATTCTACCACACTTATTTCTCTATATTATGCATGATCCATTTTGTAGCCCCATTTCCATGTCCCCTTGCAATGGTGGATTGACATCGGAACCGTATGGAATTTTAAAATGCTTTTATGCTACTGACTCAGCAAAATATAATCCAGTTTTTTTAAAAAAAATCTAGTTGTCATGCCAGAAAAAATATGTTAATGGGTTTTTTTAAAAAAAAAAATCAAGAGGGCCCTGATCAAAAATAAGAACAGCCTCTGTATTTTTGCCGTCTGCTCCAGCCTCAGTCACCATCATTTTATTTGATATTACTTACAGCTGATAGCTCCAGATGGTAGCATTTTGGACTGTACCACTTAAAATGCATTCAGGACCATATTTATATGGACACACACACACACACACACACACACACACACACACACACCATCATGTGGAAAACCAGCATTATAGAGAAATGACTTTGCTAAACAAATTGTGATAATTTATTATTTGCAGGGAGGTTTTTCCCCCTTCTGGAGTGTTCAAAAATATGATCCTCCGCTGGCAATCCAACATGCCCCAATCCCCCTCATTGTCATTCTCTCTCTCCTCTCTCTCTCTTTTGCTCTCTCTCTCACCCACACATCCACACCCACATACCAAATTATTCTATTGGAAAGCTGGAGTATTGAAGACTTCAGATAATAAAACTGAAGTGTTGCCAGCATAATGCATAACAGCTCAACATACCTTCCATTAAGGTGTGACAGTAATTTATTCCAACCCTTTAATCAAGGTTCAGCACCAAGGCCAGCTCAAGAGGCTCTTGTGTGTTTTCACAAGGTTGGCATTAATTGGCACTACGGACCTCAAGTTTCTGAGAGAATTCTCGAATGTATAAAATGGTGCACAGGACCAAGCCACTGTACTCTGCAAGATTTATCAGGGACAAATGTCTGGGTTAATGGATTGCATGAAGGCCAATAAAAAGCAGATCAGTTTCAATAACACAGAGGTGTTATTAATAGGTGGTGTGCCTATTTGGGCAGATAGGGAGCTGTCTGAGTTGTATGGATTCCCCCTTGAAGAGCGTAATTAAGCTGTGTTGTTACATACAACCATCTCTTTGGGGTCTAAAGTGACCTTGGTGGCAGGGGGCACCTTCCGCTATCGCTTAGGCTGATGCTCCAGCTATGGTATTTCCCATACAGCCTAACCACTGTTAGTCATACTCTGGTGATATACCATTTGGACTATTGCAATGTGTTGCTCATGAGGCTGCCTTTGAAGACTGTCCAGAAACTACAGCCAGCAGAGAATACAGAAGCTAGATTACTAACTGAGACCAGATGTGTGGGGTGCATTTTGCCAGTCTTGAAGAAGCATCGCTGTTTAGGGAAATTTTTAATGTTTGATGTTTTATCATGTTTTTAATATTCTGCTGGGAGCTGCCCAGAGTGTCTGAGGAATCCTAGCCAGATGGGTGGGGTATAAGTAATAAATTGTTATCATCATCATCATCATCATCACTGGCTCTGGGTCTCTTTCAGGTGCTCACAATATTATTAGCCCCATATTGAATATGGCAGGGGTCTGAGAATTAATGGCAGGGGTGAATTTTATTTGTCACTCTCTTAGCCACTATGCTACACTAGCTCTCCAGGGGTGTCTAAAAAGAGAGAGATTCTTTTTTTTCAGAAAGTGTTTTTAAGATGTCTGTTGTATAGATAAGTCAAGATTCTCCACAGACACGTATCATTCATCCTGAAGAGGTTCTTCTGCAAGCTCTTAAATCTCTACCTGGAGAACAGATAGTCAATGCAAAAGCCATCTCCGGCATCAGATAATCCTCAGGTTTTCCCTTTGCTATTGCAAAAGCTTATTTCTCATTAGGCAAATGTTTGCCTCCAGGACTGACAGTGATGTAAATGCAGGTAGACAGGCCCTCCTTGCTACCCAAGAGCATGTACTAACAAGCACCGGTAAGCAGATGAGCATCCTGTTATCCTGCGGCTCAGCAAAAAAATGCTGTAGATGCTGTCAGAAGGCACAAACATAGCTCAGTGGTGGAACACCTGCTCTGCATGCAGAAGGTCTGGGGTTCATTCTCTGCTATCTCCAGGGAGGGCTGGGAATGTCCCCTGCTTGAAAACCTTGAGGAGCCTTTGGCAGCCAATGTAGACCATACTGAGCTGGAGGCACCAGTGAATGGACTTGGTATAAGGGAGCTTCTTCTGCCCCTACCATTGGTCCAATAAAATTCGCACACATATAGCCTCATGACTGCATCTCCACATCTCATCTAATTTGGGCATTAAGTATGTTGCTTGCTGGGCGTGCAAAGAAGATTAAGTTGACAGCTGAAGATGCATTGCTGATGTTGCAGAAGCTGATAAAACCGTTTTTATCCCCTCTATGCAATTCTTAGAGGACATGGGGCTTTTGGGGAGATTTCTCCAAGATATGAAGGCTTGCAGGCTCCTGAAACACATTCTGCTACTTACGGTGCATTTAGCAGACTCTCTTAGGGCATCTGTAGAACTGAGAACCAAAACTTGCAATCTGCAGCTCAGGGTTCTTAAGGTCCATGGCTTGTTGGCAGGCCCAGTGCCAGGCTTGAGTAGGTCCTAGGCATGGTGCCACTGATAGTGGGGGCCCCACCCACACAGGCAAGAACCGCCACCCACCATTCTCCGCAGGCATTGCCACAAGCACCACAAACACTAGCAGTGCGGGCATGGCTCCTAGTTGTGCTGAAACCATCCATCACCCTCTTCCCACAGCCAAGCTAACCAGCATTATACTATTGGGAGCCAAATGGCTGCACAGCTCTGATCAGTGCCAGGTGGCCATCACACTACATCTCATACAATGCATAGGAACATAAGCAGAATCTGCTGCATCAGACTAAAGGCACATCTAGGTCAACAGCCTGTTCTCACAGTGGCCAACCAATTGCCTGTGGCAAACCCACAAGCCAGTAGTGGGGTCTCCTTCCTTGCAGCTTTAAGCAGAGGTTGGATGGCCACCTGTAATGGATTCCTGCATTTAGTTGAGATTCCTGCATTGCAGGGGGTTGGACAAGATGACCCCTGGGTCCCTTCCAGCTCTAAGATTCTGTGATTCTCTTGTTTTAATGTCAAGACTCGGGGATTCCTATCCCTCTATCGGTGGCAGCCAAAAAAGCATATAACACAAAGGGTTCTTACCACATAATTTATTCAGTATTCACAGGGGGGTGTAGTCTCTATGCCATGATGGCATTGCTCCAAGTAAAGTCCCACTCCCTACGTCTCTCCTATTCTAAGTCACCCCTACGTCGGCTAATCTGAGCTTTCTGCTTCTGAGCTCTCTGCTCCCCTACTTTCAATGCCTGCCTGGTTCTGGGAAAGGAGGGGGGGGGTCCAGGAATACTTTCCAAGGGCACGAGTCTGTCAGCTGTCTCTTCCCTGGTGCTTCTTCTTCTTCCTGCTGTTCCTCTTCCAATATTTCCCAGCTTCTGCCCTCTGCAGCCTCTGAACTATGCCCCTCTGCAAACCACTGTTCTAAATCTACTGTCCTCCTGTTCTCGGGAAGGTTCAGGAGAGGGGGGGACGGCCCCCACCATTCCTCCTCAGTCCAGCCCCTGGCATTTAACTTACATTATTCTATAGTGCAGCATGCATGCGAATGGAGGTTTCCCTGCAATGGCAGACCCAGAAACCCTTCCTTGCAACCCTTTCCTGCTGTATTTTTGTACGCCCCTTAAAGACCTTTAACTGTTAACAAGTTTAGAAATGCTTTTCAATAAGTAAATAAAATAAGCCTTGTCCTCCAAAGAAGTCAGTGTCACCTTAGAATGAGCTCCACCTCACAATGGTAGGCTTGTCCTGCTGGTTTTATGCATGCAGCTCTCGGGCACTTGAGATTCATGGAAAGGAATGTGATTTGAATGGTGGTGCAAAACACTGGGAGCTGAGAAGCACCCATGCCAACCTACTGGCAGGATGAAACAACAGCTGCCTACATTCAGCCTGGCACTGAAGATCCTGAGCCTTTGAATACAGGCTCTGTATCATTTGTTGGTCTATTCAGTGGTGCAAGTGCTGACGCTGGCATGTGTTCAGGGCCCTACCGCCTTTTATGTTTTGCTTTCATCTTTTTTCTGCTGTTGTTCCTTCCCTAAGCCATGATTCAGAGAAAAGGAAGGACTGGAATGATCTAACTGCTACAGTCTCTACCATGTGCATGAAGTTGAAGTTAAGCACTTTTTAATGCGCTTCTTTATTTTACGCACTTATATTTTGCCTTCTGAAAATATAATTTAAAGGTTAAATATAAAGGGGGGCATCCAATTTGTGTGTCTCATCAGCACAAGAATTTCCACTTGTGCAATGAGACTTCCCCCTCCCTTCTCTGCTCTCCCCAAATCTTCTCTGGAGCATTCAGGGAACCCCCTAGAGCAGATTTCAGGTGCACAGGGGAAAGAGAAGTCCCATTGCACATGTGGAAATCCTCATGCTGATGGGATATATTACCCTGTGCTACTTTGGATACAATCCATGATCAATACAATTCAGAATGCAAGGATTGGCACAGAATAATATTAGTAGCTAAATTAAATATAGAAAGCCTCCCAGAAGAGAAACATTTCAACATTTCTTTAAAATGAAAGGAGTGGAGTTTAGATGGCATCTCTCCAGAAAGGGTTCCATAGTTTTGGTGGTGCCATTGAAAAGGCGCTCTCTCTGGAACTCTACAAAGAAATATAATTTAAAGCAAACAGAGCTTTAAACAATAACCTTAGACCTAGGATAGGTTCATATTGGGAAACTCTAAGTGTTGTGGGAGATTAATGACACTGCACTCTAGTTTCTCACCTTTAATTAAAACAAAAACAAAACTTGACCCCCTAGGAGTAGTCTGTAGTCTGGAAAGATGCCAGGACCAGGGCAGGCCAATAATTCAAAGGAACCAACTCCTTCCTAGTCTCCCAACATGCTTCCAAACCTGGGAGAAAACTATGGCAGTCTGGACCTGATACAGTTACCAGGCACAATTGCTGAGCAAGCCATCCCAAGGTCTTCAGATGCTGCCTCAGTACCATGGACAGCACCCTCCTCATTCTCCGTGTTTCTTTCTATAGTGCCTGCCCTACCTATTCCGGATTTTCTTTCCCCTCTCATAGCCTTCCTCAATATGGTACCCTCTACATCTTCCACCAGGCCCAGCCAGCACGACCAACGGTCAGGGATGCTGAGAGTCTGACAACACCTGGAGGATACCAGCTAGGGCAAGGCTTCCTGAATACCAGGGATGAGCAGTGAAACCAGAATAGTTCCAGCATGGAATCTTATACGGTACATAACAATGCAATAGAGATCTTGGAAGTGTTTGACTGGCAGTGGTTCCGCATCATTTCAGAAAGGGATCCCTCCCGGTTCTTACTAGAGTTGTTGGGAGTTGAACCTGGGATCTTCTGCATGCAAATCAGATGCCACAAGACCGAGCTTTGCTAGTCACCCTTCCTTCAGTATGGAATTGCTGTTTGCGAACTTAGCTTTAACTGACAATGGGCACATGAGTATTCAAAAGGTGGATTCTGGAAAGTGAAACACATGAAGCGAAGTTACAGGGAACCAGGCAGAGGGCCTTCTCGGTAGTGGAATCCACCCTGTGGAACACCCTCCCATCAGATGTCAAAGAAATAAAGAACTATCTGATGTTTAGAAGACATCTGAAGGCAGCCCTCTTTAGCGAAGCTTTTAATGACTGATGTTTTAATCTTTTGTGTCACCCATCCTGTATTTCACTTCCTGTCTCACTCCCTTTTGAATGCTTGGTCATCTGTTCCAGGAAGGCATCATCTGTGTCCTCAGCTTGGCTTGGGGATCTATAGTAAACTCCCACAATGAGATCACTGTTATTTTTCTCTCCCTTAATCTTGACCCAGATACTCTCAATTTGGCTTTGAAGTTGTGAATCCTGGATCTCTTCACAGGTATACACATCCCTGACATATAACGCCACTCCTCCCCCTTTCCTGTTTGGTCTATTTCTCTGAAATAGATTATAGATAGATTATATCCCTCTATTACTATACTCCAAATCATGAGACTCATCCCACCAGGTTTCAGCGATGCCTATTATGTCATATTTGGTTTGCTGTACCAAGGGTTTAATTAGGGTAAGAAACCTTATTGCCATTGAATGGTATGTGAGGAGGCAATGAGAAGAGAATTAATTGATCATATCCACCAGCAAAAGAAGGGCTAATTAATAAGAAGAGAGCAGAATATAATGGATTGGTAGTTTGTGTAAACTACGAGGTAATTGGACCTCTTGTGCCATTGTTAGTATCAATCATACCTTTGTTCATCGCAAAGCCTGGCTGTCCAGAGACAGCAGAGAGACAACTGATCAATAATGAACCAGCATGTCAATACAGCTTGTGAACTACACTCCATTGTTCTGCTCATTATGATTGCTGTGGTTTCCATATCTTGAGTGTTGATCCTGGGCGAAACTGTCATCCAGCAGCCCCTTCATTCCCAGTTCAAAAGCAAATGTACTGTATATCACACAAGGATGACACTCCAAACCGGCCATATCCAAGCTAGGAGGAAGCCCACTGTTTCTTGCTTGCCTTTAATATGGGGGAACTAGTTTAATTATTCTAATACACCCTTGCTCAGAAGTGACTTCGTACCCATTATGGTACCTTTATATACTATCCTTGGCAAAACTGTAGCTCAGTACCAGAGCATCTACATTGCAGGCCCAAGGTCCCAGGTTCAATCCCCAGCATCTCTAGCTAGAACAGGGCAAGTCCCCGATCTTAATCCTTGGAGAGTTGCTGCCAGCCAGTGTAGAGAGTACTGGACAAAGTGGGCCAGAAATCTGAGGCTCAGAATAAGCCAGGTTCCTATGTTCTGATGAGTTGTCTTCTGCTAACATTAAAAGATGCTTTTGTTCCACAGCAAAACAGAATGGGAGTAGCATCCCATGACTTTGTCTGAAGAGAAGGTTGCAGCTCTGCATCGGTGCTGAAAAGTTCATTTGTTTTTCAGGAGTCTTGGGGGGCTCCACTTTGTATCCCGGAGACACGCAACATGACATTATAGCATATAGAGCATCACAATACAGCTTTGCTATTAAGATTAATCCCTTAAATTGCTTTTCTATACAAAGTCATGCTAAATAAGCCTTGCCCCCCCCCATCTTTATCATGCTCTTGTAAATTGAGACTAGGATAATCCATTACAACAACAGAGATTTCCCCAAACTGTGTGTGTTCCTGCCAACCCAAACAGGCTTAGATTTTCGTCCTTTGTGTCATAAATGTAGCTCCACTATCTTGCTCCTCTTCTCTCTTGAAGGTCTGTGCAACGTGCAACCCACCAAGTTGACTGCAGCCTAGTATGGACCATTGTCAGGAAAGGGGCTGGAAAAAAATCAACTAGTATCCTAGGATAAGGACCATAGGTCAGTGGTAGGGCAATGGCTTCGCATGCAGAAGGTTCCAGGTTCAATCCCTGGCATCTCTTGGTATGGCTAGAAGGGAACACTACCTGAAACCCTGGAGAGTCACTGCCAGTCAGTGTAGTGACAATACTTAGCTATGCGGAACAATGGTCTGACTTAGTGCATGTCTTGCTATGTATCCACACACATTTGGATACTGTGCTAACACAGAATTCTTACCCCTCTTCTGAATATTCCTATATGGAAAGGCAAACATCCTTTTCTGAATCCTGCCAACACAATAATTACCTCCCAAGGAGATTCTCTCATTTTGTCATGGATATTGCCAGTATGAGAAAATTGCAATTTGTTCTGGTTGTGAGAAAGAGTACCTTGGGGGGTCCCTCCCATCCCCAACTTGCTTTCTTGCTGACAGCAATCTCCTTCACTTCTGGCTGAATCCATATGGAGAACAATGAGGTCCTCTGCAGCCTTCTACAAAGGGTTGCTTACAAAGAGAACCCCTTAATGTGATATATTTTGCAAAAATGACTCCCCCCTTTCCTTTAAGCTTTGATACAGTCTTTTATCCCCAGACTGCCTGCCAAACATCAGAACCAGCCCATGTAGTCTGAGGTCAGAGGGGCATAGCCACCAGCTCTTCCTTGATATAAAGTACCACAGTCAAAACAAAATTGCTTCCAGAAATCCCCAGTGAACATGTTTAGTTTGCATATTCACTAGACATTCTCCGGCTATGCAAAGCCTTGCTAAATATTTACTATTTGATACTAGCATTTTATTTACTGTTATGTTTCATTTCAATATTTGATGTGTGACCCTATCTAACAGCTGCTTTGCAATCAGCTGGCTAATTGGCGCTGCATATTGGCTAAGTGTCTACCATTTCTTATGTCCTCAAACACAATCAACAAAAAGGACCCACAAATATTGAAATATACTTGCAGTGTACTCCAAAAACAAATGTGCAATAGTGCAAATAGGACAATGAACAACATTACAAAGGAACCATTGGTTTTAACCAATTAGGTTTTTGACCATTAAGGTTTTGGTTTCCTTTTCTTTTTTGTCGCAGTTAGCCCCATGTCCTTGGGATAGGTTTTGGAAGCAACATATTTGGGGAATGTGTCAAAATAATTTATCTTGTGCACCAGTGGCTGAGCATTTTTATTTTTGTTAAGAGGTCTGTGCAAGGGAGGAATCTCTTATTTTCCTGTTCTGGATTTTATTTAATTTAAATAATAGTCCCATTGATTTCCATGTGTGTAAAAAGATACTGCTTTCTCATTCCCGTACTCACTTCTTAAAGTTAGACATCACAGGGGCCCATTTGATAAATGTCTGACATGTAAAAAGTTGGGATTCTGACAAGTTGAATGTGTGTGAAGCTTCATTTCATTTGTGTGAACCTTCATTTCATTTGTGTGAAGTTTCATTTCACTGGGGATTTGTTTTTATTTCAGCTTTGCTTGGGTAGCACGGTAGCAATCACTGATTTTCAGGTGGAACGCCAGCTTGTAGTTTGAGAATATGCAAAGAGCAGCGCTGGATGAGGCCGATGGCCCATTTAGTCCAGCATCCTGTTCTCACAGTAGCCAGTCAGATGTCCTTAATGGAAACCAGCAAGCAAGACCCGAGAACAAGACCTCTCTCCCCCCCCCTGTGGTTTCCAGAAACTAGCATTCAGGAGCATTATTACCCCTGACCATGGAGATCCCTGTTTGGGGATTTTGTAGAGGCCATGGGGGTCTAATCCTTTTTCAATGCCATCCAAGTTGATGGCCATCACTGCCTCCTAAGAGATATGCAAGATATATGACATATAACTGTCTTCTACTGGGGCAGATCAATGGTACGTCCTACAGCCCTAACAGGCAAGAGCTCAGCAAAAAACTCAGTTAAGGGTCTTTCTTTACTTTGCTGCCCCAAGTTCTCTTTATAAACTGGAGGTCTCGTGGAATGAGCCTAGGAACATCTGCAAGCAAGGCATGCCCTCTTCCCTTTAACCACACCCCCTCTCCTTTCCAAGGTCAACCTTCACCATACTGAAAACACCAATGTTCAGCTCCATATCTTTCTAGGACCTGTTTTGACGACCCCACCCAGGCTCCTGGTGCACATATATGGAGCTTTGTATCAGCTGGTCACTGATAGGAACATTGGAAGATGCCTTACACTGAGTCATATTGCTGGCCCATCTAGCTCTGTATTGTTTACACTGACTGGCAGCAGCTCTCCAGGGTTTCAAGACCAGGGACATTCCCAGTCCTACCTACAGATGCCTTGGATTGAACCTCAAGTCTTCTGCATGCAAAGCAGATGCTGTAACCCTTGAGCCTTTCCCCAGCTGGAAATATTGTAGAGGGGTACCATGAGAGCCTGAGCACCAGAGAAGAATGCCTGCATTGTCATGGTGTCTGACAGCTGCAGTTCACATTTTGCCTCTGGAAAAGGGAAGCATCTTTGCTCAAAGGCATTTGTTATGTTAACAGTCCAGTTTGAGAGCTAAGCAAACCATCTTTGAACAACAGGCTACTGGGGCTTGTTTGTTAGCGGATCTCCCTGCCCATTTGCGATTAAGGTGTGTTTCCTCACACACCTTAAATAGAGAGCTTCCAAGCATTATTTTCCCCAGTGCAATTAGTGAGCAATGCCTCCGGTCACCCAAACAACCCATGATGTACCCATCCTGGGGAGACGCCACTAAGCATCTTTCATGTGCTTAATCACACATGAAATTCTAGGCATGGTTTCAGCAATTCTCCTCAAATTATCATTGCTCTGATCCGATCAGCGCACGTGGTGGCTTTCCAGATGAGACAAAGAAAATGGCCTCTGTTGCAAAGAGCATGCAGTTTGAAGAACTAATGGGGAGAACTCCTCTAATCAGGCTTGGTGAGTGTGTCTGTGTGAAATGTTTGCCATGAGCTCAGAAAATACCACAATTGTTTACCTACTCAGTTGCAAGGCTGCTGAATTCTCCAATGATGCCATCAGAGAAACAGTGCTTGTTCCTTTTCCCAACTACTCCTCCACGGAGTCTCCAACCAACTCCCATCTCACAGGGTTGTATTATTTCCCCAGCTCTATTCATTATTTTCATTGGCATGATCCTACACTTTGTTGATGGGAAACTCCCCAGCGGAGTAGAAATCATATATCGAACAGATGGAAAGCTCTTCAATCTGAGCAGGCTGAAAGCAAAAAGTAAGCTTATTGTAACTTTCATCATAGAGCTTCAGTATGCTGATGACAACTTAGTGTGCGCACGCTCAGAGGATGACCTCCAAACCATCCTAAATATCTTTGCAGAAGCTTACGAAAAGCTTGGCCTATCACTCAACATCCAAAAAACCAAAGTGCTACACCAACAAGTACAAAATAACCCCTCTGCAGCGCCACAGATCCAACTCAGTAGTGTAACGTTGGAAAATGTTGATCACTTCTCCTACCTAGGCAGTTACCTTTCCACAAGGGCCAACATTGATGCCAAAATCCAGCATCGCCTGAGCTCTGCAAGTGCAGCTTTCTCCCGATTGAAGTGCAGAGTGTTTGAGGATCGGGACATTCACAGGGAAACCAAAATGCTTGTTTACAAAGCTATTGTACTACCAACCTTACTATATGCTTGTGAAACATGGACCACTTATAAACGCCATCTCCAACTCCTCGAAAGATTCCATCAATGGTTTCTCAAAAAAAGTTTACACATACTTGGGAAGACAGGCTAACTTCAGTGTACTGGAAGAAGCAAAGATCACTAGTGTTGAAGCAATGATTCTTCAACATCAATTTCGTTGGACTGGTCATGTTGTGCGGATGCCTGATGATCGTCTTCCAAAGCAAGTATGCTATTCCAAACTTGAAAATGGAAAACGTAATGCTGGTGGTCAACAAAAGAAGTTTAAAGACTGTCTCAAGGCAAATCTTTAAAAATGTAGTATAAACACTGACAACTGGGAAACCCTGGCCTGTGAGTGCTCCAAGCCTTTATCATGGGCTTTGAAGACACTCGATCTCAGGATGCAAGGGAGAAACGTGCTAAAAAGAAGGCATACCTGGCAAATCCACACCGTGATCAACTCCCGCCCGGAAACCAATGTCCCCACTATAGAAGGATGTGCAGATCCAAAATTGGCCTCCACGGTCACTTACGGACTCTCTGTTAAAACCATGTTTATGGAAGACAATCTTACTCGGATACAAGTGCATAGCTGCCAAGTTATCCCTTTTTTAAAGGGATTTTCCCTTATGCTGAATAGGCTTCCTCGCGAGAAAAGGGAAAACTTGGCAGCTATGCAAGTGATCACCGAAGAAGACCTCCGTCACTGCTTCAATGGAAGTGGAAGAGAAATGAAGCAACAAAGAGGGGGGTTCTTTGCCCCAACTACCCTCCCTCCCAGACACCTGCCATGCTACATGCCCAACACCAGTAGCACTCAGAAATGTAGTTTGGATTGATTTGCTTTTTATTGTGTTTCTATACCGCTTTTCAATCAAATGAATCTCAAAGTGGCTTACAAACAATAGATAACAGCAACATCATAAAAACATAGCAGAGCATCACAAATACAGCCCAAATCGTATGAAAGAATCGACAAAGCATCAGTTGCAATCTCTAAGACACTATTAACGAACAGCAACTGAAAAATAAGCTAAGAATACAGTGGAAGTCATGTTATTAACAAATCAATAAGGCATTTACACTCTATAAAGCAATGTTAACAACTACAAAAAAGCAACTTTAAAAAATGAGCTAAGCGCTGTTAAGTTCATACACACACTCTCCAATGCCCCCATAACTCAAAATCATTTGCTCTGTTCAGTTCATTAAAGTGCACATAAAATACACATGATGGCCATTGTTAAGCCAGTTCAGCCAAATGCTCAGACGTCACCATTCCTGAGTACAGCAGCTCTCAAAGAATGTTGGGGGTAAAATACATGTTTTGGTAATTGAACTCGGAGCCAGAATAGAATATTGGGACCTGCAAGAGTATAAAAAGAGTCCTGCTGGAACAATCCAAGGGCTCATCTAGTCTAGCATCCTGCTCTCATGGTGGCCAACCAGATGCATATAGGAAGCATACAAACGGGACCAGAGTGAAAAAGTGCCTCTCTTCACCTTTTGATTCCCAACAACAGGTATTCAGGATATACTCCAACCATGGAGGCAGAGCAAAGCCACTGTCGCTAGAAGTCATTGGCAGGCTTATCCTCCACATATCTGTCTAATCCCCTTTTAAAGCCATCCAAGTTGGTGGCCATCACTCATAGAATCACAGAATTGTAGAGTTGGAAGGAGGGACCCTAAGGATCATTGAGTCCAACCCCTTGTGATACATGAATATACAGCTGTCTCATACAGGGATCAAACCCGCAACCTTGGCATTATCAGCACCACACCCTAGCCAACTGAGCTATCCAGGATGAATGCAATGGAGATGAACATTGCAAGACTCCCAAATCAGTACTTCGAAGCTTGGAAATAACAGTCTTGACACCATCACTAATTTCAAGCTTTACAGTAGGAAGTGAAGAAAGATAGCACATATAATAGCGCTAAGGGCTTCTATGGAAAGGAATGTGTAATACAGTATGTAGGGAATGTGAGACATCTGAGGAAGCCCTGAGTTACAGGAGTTTTATAGTTTCCAAGGACTAAGAACAAGATGGACATATTAATGGCACTGGAAAACTTCCATAGAATTATTTTTTTATTGGTTCCTGAAGTCCAGTACAGTGGTACCTCGGTTTATGAACACAATTGGTTCCGGAAGTCTGTTCATAAACTGAAGCATTCATAAACTGAAGCGAACTTCCCCATTGAAAGTAATGGAAAGTGAATTAATCTGTTCCAGATGGGTCCGCGGCGTTCGTAAACCGAAAATTCGCAAACCGAGGTGTTCATAAACCGAGGTTCCACTGTATGTGTAGTATATGAATTAATCCTACCGGGCCAACCACTTTGTATACAATTTGTCTTCTCTTGCTCAGAAGACAAGATCAGTTGCCTCTTGATTAAGATCATCTCTGTGAAATATTTATGTAGATCCAAACATTTAAGCTATTGACTTCTTTCATGTAGTTAAATGATGTGATCCCAAGGGTACATATAAATTGGGTATGCATTATGTGCAATAAATCACCTTGAATTTTCAAGCAAAGAAAAACCTGAAAACAATCAGCGGTGAACTTAATGGGCACTGAGGATCCTCCTTGCTATTATTTAAGCTTAAGTTATACATGATGTAATTCAAAGCTCTCTGTTTGAGCCGTACTTAGTTGCTGCTATTTACAAGACAGGCATTTTTCAAGCGGCTGGGAATATTAATTCTAGATATTAATTGCATGCTGCAAAACCGACAATTTGGTCAGAAACAATGGAGCAAATGCTGTAGATAAATGAACTCGGAAGCCCATTAGCTGCTGCCATACTAATGGGCCATTGTGCATATTGGCTTTCAGAGCTAAAGGTTGGGACAAATTAATATTATATCTACTTAACTAATTACGCATGTAAACAGTTTACAGCTCCTTGAAGAAAGCAGTATGAGAAAACACTTAGCAGTTGTTCCGCCAGCTGGATTTTCAAATGCTGCACAAGCATTAATTGACTCCCCACCGCCAGCATGCTTTCACCGATGTCCAGAACCTAATTTATTAATAGATTTTATGATATGCTTTCTCTGTACCCAACAGGCACATGAAATCAAACAATGTCGCCCACCAGTTGTTGCATGCATTTTAATGTTACCTCAATTGAAGAATGTATCTTACAAGGCAATCCTATATGTCTCTGCTCAGAAGTAAGTCCCACTGAGTTCAGTTAGGCATACTCCCATTTAAATGGGTATAAGGTTGCAGCCTTAATTATTCCCCCCCCCAAAAAAATGTGGCTTTGCGTTGAATAGTTTAATTTTAGAGTGGAAAATTCCAGCGACAATAAACCAGCAACAAAGCCTATCTCTCTCTTTTTCTTTTTTCAAGAGTGAGCTCTGCTCATCTTATGACTCCCTTAAATCCTGTGGGGGGGGGGGTATGTGTGCAAATGCTTCAGTGAATTAGAAATATATCTGATCAGGGCCCAAACAGATTGGCCAAATGCAAGACTCCAGACTCAGTTCAAAGGTTTGTGGGTCTGTCCAGTAAGACATGTCTTAGGATCTTCAACCAATAAGCTCTGGGACAGTTCAGTTGGTAGAGCATGAGATTCTTAATATCAGGGCTGTGGGTTCAAGCCCCACTTTGAGGGAAAGATTCCTGCATTGCAGACTAGATGACCCTAGTGGTCCCTCCAAATCTAAGATTCTCTATGACAGGGCTTCCTTCACCATAATGACACAGGAAATTGCCTTATACTGAGTCAGACCATTGGTCCATCGAGCCCCTAGCCCTGTTTGTTACCATTGTCTCTCATGGTTGTTGCGGCTGCTGCTTATGAGCTACTCCACTCCCCAGCTCCTTCCACTTCCTCCTTTCTGGATATAAGTCACATCCCAACCAATCAGGGATCCTGCAGGAAACAGGGTGGTGTGATGAAACTGCATAGCCAATCAGATTTAGCTATGAGCAGTCAAACATTGTTGCTAGGTGTGCTGGAAAATAATCAAAGAATGGAGGCATTTTTTCAGAACAACTAAAAATATTCACATGGGGATGCACAAAAACTAGTGAATAGTTTCAGCTGAGCTTGCACCCTCCAATGTCATTGCCATCCACGCAGAAAATGCAAACCCGAACACTAATCTTCAATATATAACAATTTCAAGAACCGCTTCTAGAATGTACACTATGTCACAGCCCTGGGAACAAAGCATCTTTCATTTACTGTTTATTCATTGCCAGGATTGAGTCTTCCAAAGATCTGACTGAATAAGTTGTATGCAGGGCAGGGGGGGGGGGCAGGAGAGGTTGCTGAAACATTTGCGTGCAGAGCCCAAACATCGCCTGCTCTTTATCATGCCTGTTTGGTACAAAAAAGGGGACACAGGGCATTTGTCTTTGTGGGGGGCACTGCCAGCAGACGTGCCCCTGGCATCTGTGGCATTGCACTGAAACTGCAGCGAAGGGTGCAGTTAGAAGAAAAGTTATTGTGTCACACTAGTCATGATTGCACACTTACAGAGAGCAGCATCTAGTTGCAGGGAGGAGCCACCAGGGTGAGTAAACATGGAATATTACAGGCATGTCTGGGAAACCCACACCAAAAAAAAAGCTCAACAACTTCTGTGTCCGGATGTTCACTTCTTGAAATATGGCAATTCTAGTTGGGTTATGCTTGAAGGTTTTTCGCATCTACGGTAGGTGTTCACTATGAGAACAGGATCTCAGCAGGCTCTTCTCATCTTCTTGTGGACTCACAGAGAAAATGTTATGTTGTTAGTAAGGCTGTGAACTTTGTAGCCCAATCCACTGTATTCCATGAGATTAGCCCCCCAGGTAAGGGAGTTCAGCAGAGGCAGTCAATCTGGCACCCTCCAGATCCCGTTGAACTCCAATTCCCATCAGCCCTGAATGGCATGGTAAATAGTCAGGGATGATGGGAGTTGTAGTCCAATAGGATCACCACGCTGGTTTACCTACTGTATCAGATTGCAGTCTTAATAGGCTGGCTATTACCTGAACATGAGGGACCCAGGTGGCGCTGTGGTTAAACCACTGAGCCTAGGGCTTGCTGATCAGAAGGTCGGCGGTTCGAATCCCTGTGACGGGGTGAGCTCCCGTTGCTTGGTCCCAGCTCCTGCCAACCTAGCAGTTCGGAAGCACGTCAAAGTGCAAGTAGATAAATAGGAACCGCTACAGCGGGAAGGTAAACGGTGTTTCCATGTGCTGCTCTGGTTTGCCAGAAGTGGCTTTGTCATGCTGGCCACATGACCTGGAAGCTATACGCCGGCTCCCTCGGCCAATAATGCGAGATGAGCGCGCAACCCCAGAGTCGGTCACAACTGGACCTAATGGTCAGGGGTCCCTTTACCTTTACCTATTACCTGAACAAAGTAATTTATTGAACATATGTATTTATTAATCAACATTCTGTAAAATCACCCTTATGCAATTGTTTTAGTAGAAAGGTTTTTAAAAAGTCTGTATTGGATTTGAAATTGTTTTTATATATAAAACTGCTTTAGATATGTTTTTATTGTTAAATCACTTCAAGATGTTTTATAGGAATTGACTCAGAAATGGAGTTAAATAAAAATCAAGCAAATTCTTTTGAACTATGCAAATGGTAGGGGGGCTTGTACTTACACAACTATTTTTTGGCTTAAAATCATAGAAGCATAGAATTGAAGAGTTGGAAGAGCACTGGGGACCATTCCTGCAATGCAGGAATCTTAGCCAAACATCCAAGACAGATGGCTATCCAACCTCTGCTTAACAGCCACCAATGAAGGAGACTCCATCACCTTCTGAGGGAGTCTGCTCCACTGTCAAACAGTTCTTACTGCCAGAGATTTCTTCCTGGTGTTTAGTAGGACTCTCCTTTCTTGTAACTTGAAGCCATTGGTCTGGGTCCTACCCTCCAAAGCAGGAGAAAACAAGCTTGCTCTTTAGATACTGGAAAATGGCTATCATACATCCTTTCAGTCTCCTCTGTTCCAGGCTAAATATACCCAACTCCCTCAACCTCAACCATTCCTCATAAGGCTTGGTTTTCAGACCCTTTATCATCTTGGTTGCCTTCCTCTGCAAACGTTCCAGCTTGTCAGCATCCTTCTTAAACTATGGTGCCCAGAACTGGACACAGTACTCCAGGTGGGGTCTGACCAAGGCAGAATAGAGTGGGATTATTGCTTCCCTTGATCGGGACACTATACTTCTGTTGATGCAGCCTAGTGTCCTAGGAGTACTTAAACGCTAATGAGATAGCACCATATATTATCAGTTCCAGTAAGAAACATACAGAACAGATGTTCTCCACCATGAAACTCTCCACCTACCGTGATAGCACAATTTAGTTGAATTACCTTTGCTAATATTGAGATATTAGCATTAAAGCCACAGCCGTTACTGAATCCCAGTCGTATCAGAAAGCAATTAAATGCCTTTCCAGCATCTCCTCAAGGGGGGGGGGGATATCATAATGTGGGTCCTCTGATGGCTCCAGGGATGAAGGAGTTTTTATTTAATCGCATTATACAGTTTCCAGTGGATTTCTCCTCCCAAGCCGACATTAAATTAAAGTGGCTAGTGGAATCCCTCTTATGTGGAAGGATCAGCATGCATGCTGGGATTCAGCTGTGTGTCTGGAGTCCAGATGTTGAAGTCTGGGCATGCTGCAAGGAGAAATGCTTTGACATCACAGCATGAAAGCTACCAAAGTGAGAATATTAACCATGAGAAAATCATGGACCAGAAGCTCATCAACTGATGCTCACCTGATGATGACCTCCGTGTGTTAATGGACCATCATAGTCCTAACATTATAGGAATTTCTTACGACTCCCAACACCCCAGATACAATGCAGACTTTCATATATACATGTGCATTGTTTGATGACCGAACCGCCAACTAATATTTTGCATGTGAAGGTAGTAGCCCTTGGTAGTCTTATCCTCCCTGAATTTTTCCTATTTTTTAATATTAAAAAAGCTATCCAAGTTGGTAGTCATCACTACATCTCATGCAAGTTTAACTGTGTACTGTGCAAAAAAAGTCATTGGATGGCCCCCAAGTCCTAGTATTATGAAAGAGGCAGAAAGATGCTTTGTCCACTTTCTCCATGCCATGCCTTACACACCTCTATCATCTGCTGTTTTCGTAAAATAAAACACTGAACATGTTGTAACCTTTGCTCATAGAGCAGCAGCAGCTCCATCCCCTTTGCTCATTTTGATTGCCTTTTTCCAGCACTACAATTATAGAATCGTAGAATTGTAGAGTTGGAAGGGACCCCAAGGGTCATATCGTCCAACTCCCAGCAATGCAGGAATCCCAACTAAAGAATCTCAACTAAAGATGGCCATCCAACCTCTGCTTAAAAACCTCCAGGGAAGGAGAGTCCACAAATTCCCAAGGAAGAACGTTCCACTCTCAAACAACTCTTTTTTTTTTTTTAAAAAAAATATTTTTATTAATTTTCCAATTAAAACCAATTATATCACATTCAATATTTCAAATTATACACATATATATATCA
Source organism: Zootoca vivipara (assembly GCF_965207765.1). Classification (NCBI taxonomy): domain Eukaryota; kingdom Metazoa; phylum Chordata; class Lepidosauria; order Squamata; family Lacertidae; genus Zootoca; species Zootoca vivipara. The sequence goes on along the minus strand of NC_142590.1, from coordinate 83,538,696 downwards.
ATCAGACCGAATGTTATGCCAAATCATCTAAAGAATTTTTTATTTGGGTTCCCATGCTTCAAGAAATTGGGAATTCCTCGCAACTGTCCACTGCCGTCTTTTTTCTAAAGTTCAAATCGTCCTTCAAGTTCATAATAATCCAGATCTTCCCCTTACAGTCACATAGATGTTTTCCACTTTCACGATTGTTTCCCAGCTGCTGATATAAATATCAAACAAAGTCTCACAGATGTTCTTTCTCCTGTGTGAGTTAATCAGTCCAGCCTCCCCATAAATCTTCTTAATGGAGCTCCTGTTGCGTTGAAGCAATTCGAAGTAGCGCCATCTTAAAAAGCTCAAATCACTTTCGCTTTTCTCTCATAGCCATGAAGATTTACGATCATTATAGAATTTACAGCTTTTCCAGGCAGGAGACTCAAACATCAAACCATAGACTCTTGGTAAATTAATGGATCTCCTTGCCCTATAGCTGAACTTAGCTTCAGGTCGCTGCTCCAATTTAAAGTGCGTCACAGCTCATAAATCCTCCGAACGCATTCAGAACTCCTTCCGTCCGACTAGGGGGGGGCTTTTCTCATCGGCAACTCCACATCTTTAAAAAAATATGCTCAGTAACAACAGTTATAAGGTTCAACTCACACAGTCTTTTGCTTCTCTTTCACTCCAAACAAGCCAGGACATCGCGTCCGGGAAGGTACGAGGCAACAATATGAAGAAAAAAAATAAAATAAAAACTCACTCCCCTTATCGCTCCGTCCCCATCAATCCTTCTTCCAGATGCAGTACAATCTTTGACTCCTCTCACTCGGCAGCATAAATTTCTCAGCAGTAAACAGCGCTTCTTTCCCTCCTTCTGAAGTATGTCCATAGATTTAAGCCTAATTATCTTCTTTAACCATGGAAATCCCCGCCATGCAGATTAGCGTCCGGGAGTCCTGGCCCTTGTAAGTGCTCAGCCCAAGCTCCCCCCACTCCAAAAACAGTCGGAGTGGGTCTGGGGGCATCGCGGGCCAGCGGCCCCTCTCCGTAACCCCCGGAGAGGGTAGGGGGTTGCCATTTACTCCCCTAGCAACCGCCAAATTCCTTACAAAGGTCAGAGAGATGGAAAACAGGTCCGCCATTCCTGCAGGCGGAAACCGGAACCCCCCCACTCTCAAACAACTCTTACTGTCAGAATGTTCTTCCTCATGTTTTGCCGGAACCTCCTTTCTGGTAACTTGAAGCCATTGGTTCAAGTCCTACCCTCCAGAGCAGGAGAAAACAAGTTGTTTTCTCTTCCATGTGGCAGCCCTTAAGATATTGGAAGATGGCTATCATATCTCCTCTCACCTCTTCCAGGATAAACATACCCAGCTCCTTCAACCGTTCCTCATAAGGCCCTGACCCTTGATCATATTAGTTGCCCTCCTCTGTACACATTCCAGCTTGTCAACATCCTTCTTAAATTTCTAAATATCTTAAATATCTCTTAAATACTATTAAATATCCTCTTTGATGTCAGGCAACCAAAACCTTACACAGAACTGTGGCCATGACTGGCCACCTTAGGAGGAGAATACACAATACGATACGATAGATGGACATAGCCTCCAAAGGGGAAGAAATGCTTGTTATCAGATTTGGTTATCTTAGCCACAGGATCTACAGCAAATTATTATTTTACGACTAAGAACAACTAAGGAACACATTAGGAACACAAATTAAGAGGCACGATTTAATTTTCTAGAATTCGTCTATTGAACAAAGGTTGGCTTCTGCTTAATCTCTCCCTGCTGCCATTTCTCATTTCTGTTCTTTTCCAACCCATTTCATGCCATTTTGTGATTGAACCAGAAGGTTTCTGGGCTCTTATCCCAGCTGATCCCAATGACTCAACTGTGTGTGACTTTGGGCAATTCGTAACAAATTTCCATGTGAGTGTCAAGGTCAACTCAGCCATGAAGCTGGATGAAATGCAGGGCCTTGTAGAAAGGCAAAAAATTGCATCAGAACGTAATCCCACTGTACTAAATATATGAAAACCAAGAAATAGCATCCTCTTGTTTTAATGTCATTAAAAGGCCAAAAGCACATGTCAAACACACACAAAGGCTTGCAGCTGTAGTTCAACCGTCTTTCTTGAGAACTCAATTCTGGAAGGGGTTGAGTGGGAGTGAAGAAGCCGCGGGAGGGAAGGGGTGTTTAATTATTTCCCCGCCCACAATTAGCTGGACTAAATTGCTTCCCCACAGCAGTTTTTCTCCCTGGGAAGTCTCAAATGCATGTATGAGAAGGAAAACGTGTTTGAAATCTTAGTGGGGGAGCCATTTCAGGGATGATTTGCAGTAGGAAACAGCAGGAAAATGGGTTAAGTACTTCCTCCTCATGCTGCTTCTCTGCTCTCAAACAGTCCCTTGCGAAGTGGACATTAAAGTTATGCCCATTTGCATGTAACATATAGTTTGATCCCTATTGACTCCTGCCTAAAACTAAACCATAAAGGATACAATTTGGATGTTCAAGGTCAAAAAGAAAAATCCCAAGGCCTTCCCTAAACTGCAATGGGAAGTTGCCTTGGCTTATATCAATGATCAAAACAATGTTTAATATCAGTATTGTCTACACTGGCCTTCTTCAACCTTTGTGCCCCAAATGATGTTAGAGTACAACTCCCACCATTCCTGAACATTGCCTAAGTTGATTGGGGATGATGAGATTTGGAGTCCAGCAATGAATGGAGACCCAAGAAGGTTCGCCAAACTTCAGGTTCTTTGGATAACAGTTTCAATTGAATTATAAGCTCTTTTCATGCAAAGCATGCTGCTGAGCTACAAACCCTCCAAAAAGAAATTATGCTTCATGTATCATAAAGTAACGTTGCCACAATTCAGAGAACTCCTTCCCTTTGAGCCCACGGCCACACCTTGAGACAATTAATGAGCCATAGCTTATAGAAGAGAGGCACCAAATCTACTACAACATATTCCATTTCCATGTGGAAGCTGTAATACCTCGCACCTGCATAGTTCACAGTCAACATTGCCACACGGTTGAATTCAGAGCTGGCATGGGAAGCCTTCCATCTGATCAGCCCCTGCCACATCAAATTGTTTACAAACGCTCGTGATTCCATGTGGAGTCAAACATGAGCCAAAGCATTGTTTGGAAGTCCACATGGGCAGGACAAGACGGCCTAAGTAGAGCCCTGATGAATCATCTGTAATAAGAATGCGACTGTGGCTACATTCACATCATACCTTTAAAGCACCATGATGCCACTTTAAACAGTCATGGCTTCCCCCAAAGAATTCTGGGAGCTGTAGTTTGTTAAGGGTGCCAAAAGTTGGTAGGAAGCTGCTGTTCACTTCCCAGAGCTACAATTCTCAGAGTTCCGAGCTGCATTTCAGTGGTAAAGCACAAGCATCCAGCAATTACTTGGCCTCTCCCTTATGATATACAGTCATACCTCGGTTTAAGTACGCTTCGGTTTGAGTGCTTTCAGTTTAAGTACTCCGCGGACCCGTCTGGAACAGATTAATCCACTTTCCATTACTTTCCATGGGAAAGTTTGCTTCAGGTTAAGTACAGACTTAACCGGAACCAATTGTGTACTTAAACTGAGGCATCACTGTAGTGAGTTAGGAACAGCAGAACCTGCCTTTATACCAAGTCAGACCAGAGATTCTAGGTCCATCTAGGTCAGGGGTGTCAAACTCAAATTCATCGGGGGCCGCATCAGCAGTTTGGTCACCCTCAAAGGGCCGGTTGTGTCTGTAGGACTATGTGTCCACTCACTCTTTATTATCATAAATTATTGTCACTGCATTCAATTATTACTGTTTTTTGTAATAATGTAAGCTCATTCCTGCCCCCACGCGGATCACATTCCTGCGTCGTGGCGCGTGTGTGGGAGGGGATGTAAACGAGGGAAATTTGAACAAAAGGTGGGGATCGACGGCTTCCGGGGGGGGGGCTCAACTAAACCTTCGGCAGGAAGGAGAAAGCCACTGCTGGGATTAAAAACCTGCAGATGGAAAGAGGGCTTCCCTCTCCCGCCATGCGCACACCCAAACCCCGCTAGGCAGGATGCCACACGCTGCAACCCACCCCATGCTTTGGAGAGGGGCAGGAACATGCGGTGCAGCGCCAACTCCCTGCTTTGCTTTTGCATCCTCCCTCCTCAGCGCCAGAGTCCCTTCCCCTCGCGCTGAGGGAGGGCAGCGGATTTCCTGAGGAGGAAGGCGGCGGCAGCCCCAGCGGACGTGCATCTTCGCCTCAGAGCTGCTCTTCCCCCCACCTGCGCTGTTGTCGTCTTCGCCGCCGCCTCTCCCTACCGGGACTGCAGGCAGAGGAGGCTTGAAAACCTCCCCCCCCAAATCCCCCTCCCACCTACTCAAACCGCGAGGCGACTCCATCTGGAGCCCTACATCACGAGGGGCTGAGAGGAGGCGGCGGCAGAGCGGGAAGAGCAGGAACCCGTGCCGTCGCCGCCGCCTCCCTCCCGGCCGCCCCCCGGGAGCAGCTCCGCCGGAACTGAGAAGCCAAAGGGCGGCTCGGGGGTGGGGGGCAGAGCAAAAGCCAGACACCCTCCCGAGTGTCTATGAGGAGAAAACGGGGGAAGAGGGAAGAGAAACCCGGCTCCATCAAGAGAACGGCTGTTGCGCTTCACCTACTTCCCCCTCAGGCTCACTCTGCGTCCCTTTCGCCCGCTCGCTCGCCCACCTCCCGGATGCAGCCGAGGAGAGGAAGGGAAGCAGCGGGAGGCGGCTCCCCAGTGCCGCCTCACGTGCTCTTGGAGACAACAGCAAAGCCCGCCAAAAAAAATCCAGCGCTGCTCTGTCCCGGCACCAACTTTGCCAGCGGCGCCTGTAGGGCTTTCCTACCTCCTCGGTGGGCTTCCTCCTCCTCCTCCTCCTGCATCTCACTTCCCCGTCTGGCCGCTGTGCCACCGCCTCCCTCAGCCTCATTCGAAATTGAAATTCCCTGGCCAAGGCTGTCAGCGCGGCTCCAGCGCCCCGGCCTCCGCCTGCAGCCCCGCCCCGGGTTTTGACCCTCGGCCAATCGCAGGCTCCAGAACTACTGTCAGCGGTTAGTGTCGGCGGCGGCTATGTGTTTGACACCCATGATCTAGGTCCATGTCATCTACACTGACTGGCAATGGCTCTCCAGAGTTTCAGACAGGATTCTTTTCCTGTTCTGCCTGGAGATGCCAGGGATTGAAGCTGGGACCATCTAGGGCTCTTCACCAGAAGGTTATGTTTTCGTACAGGGGCTGAGGGGGGACCAAGAGCCTCTGCTGAAGTTGTAATCACTGGCTGAGGTCAGGACTGTATTGTGATCATCAATGTCACGCACCAGGAGGGAACATGGGGGAAATTACCATGACAAAATGCAAAGGCTGAACAAAGCGAAGCAGAATGTTTTGAATTTTAAAGCTATTGTATGGGACAAATACTTTTCTTTAAATTAAAAAAGGGAGCCTGGTTCAGAGAATAAAATTGAAATGGTATTGGAGATAAAAGAGCATAAGAATATCTGAACAAGCGAACAAGGTCCTCACCCGCAGCCTGTTTTCAACAGCAGCTGGCTAGAAGCTACAGTGAAGCTAGAAAGCATCAGTTCTCAACTATTGTTCGTCCCCCAGCTTTCGGTACTCAGATAGACTGCTGCTGAACATGGAACTTCAATTTAGCTGCCAAGCATAATTGCTTTTCAGAGTCCTATCCTCAATAAATCTGTCCAGTCCTTAAAAAAATAAAATACCTAAGTTTGTGATCTTCAACACGTTCTTTCAGTCAGTTGGGCCTATGCCAAATCACATTTTTCTTCTTCTTTTTGGTCTGCGCTGGCCCTTCTGCCATAGGAACACAAGAACTGCCTTACTCTGAGTCAGACCATTGGTCTAATCATCCCTGTAGCTCATTATTGTCTACCTGCCTATCCAGGATTTCTGTCAGGAGTTCATCCCAGTTCTACCCAGGGATTGAACCCACGCATGCAAAACAGGCGCTTTACCACTGAGATTGCTACTCAATTCCATTAGCCCCCCCCCCAATTCTTGTCTTAATGTTGTTACCGTTCATTGCTTTTATGCTTCACCTTCTCCAAGAGGAGTCTCAGGTCAGTTTAACAGCCCTAATTAAAACCTCTCAAAACAGCCGCACATTCTACACAACCAAAAAAATCAATTGAAATCACAGTGAAACAGCACCAGCTTTAGAAAACAGTAGCAGAACACGACATACTCTCTCTCTCGCTGCACCGAACACTTAGCCACCAGGTGCCTGGCAAAATAAGTATGTTTCTAGGCAATGTCAAGATGTCACCAGGGCGAGACAACCTGATCTCAGCTGGCAAAGACAGGGAGTCACCACCGAGAAGGCCCCGTTCTGCCCCATTGCCCACTTTTCAACATAAAACCACAATTAAATCATGAAATATACCAGTAACTCGAAGCACAAACATATGCGACGGAGAGCCTGCTGAGTCAAGCCAAGGACCCATCTAGACTAGCATCCTGTTCACGCAGTGGCCAAGCAAGTGCTCACAGGATGTCCGCAAGCAGGAGTGAAGCACAACAGCACTCTTCCTACTTGTGATTTCCAGCAACTGGGAAAATCAGATAATTTCAAAGGCTGTTGTGAGCAGATGCGTCTTTAACTGGCACTTGGAAGGCATCAGAGAAAGTGATAAGTGGACTTCCCCAGAGAGGGTGTTCCACATACAGGGCTCTAGGGGAAAGAAGGGCACTTATTGCATTACTGCCCCATAGACCATTGCCATCAATGGGACCATGAGCAATTGTGTGCCCTACATTTACACACACTCAAGCACCCTATAGGTAAGAAAGGTACTTTCAGTCTTCAGTTATTTTGACTGGCCATTTTTGTTCTTTCTCCAGATACTTTTGAAGATGGAAGGAACAGAACTGTATGCAACTATTGCTCCCTTTGTTCCAACAGTTGCAAGTATTCTTTTATCATCAAGTCAACGTATCTGCTAATGAGGAACTTGGGTAAGCAAAGCAGGATGTGTTGCAGCAGACAATACAGTCCTCATGGTGTGGGCACACAAGAGAGGTCTAACCCCCTACTACTAGCGTCTCAATCTGCACTTTGAAACAGAATTCTTTTAAGGAAGTCTTGAGCTCCAATGAGATGAACGCAGCCTCCACAGAAGGAGCATGTGGTTGATCGCACTCATTAATTTACATGGGATTTTACTGATTTCATGTTATATTAGATGGATGGCAGAATGCAAGCCTCTCCTGAAATTACAGAACACTGCAAAATTGCTTGAGTGTAAATCCTATTGACCTCAGTGTATGAACTCTTAAACAGAGGTGTGAAGGGTTGTATTCTTAGTCAATTTCCCAATAAGCCTATGCAAATCACAGAAATTACGGAAGAGAAGACAAAACCAGCATTTGTATAATGATATTCATTCATAATTTATTGTGAATCGTTGTTTGAAGTTATGTGTGTTTTATTCCGTATATTATGGGGTGTTGCTTGTTGCTTTATTGTTTTGATCACAGATGCCTAGAGTTGGTTTAAACATCATTTTCTTTAGGGAAAGCAACACAAAATAAGTTAATATTTTGCTGCAAAAAATGATGTTCCTCCAGGCAAATTAAAAAAAATGCATTTCCTCAAACAGATCTGTCATTTTAAAAAGAAAAAAAATCACACACACAGCCTATCTGTTTGCCGGCCTGCCAACACTGCTTTTCATTACCTAGAAACAGGCAAGAAGTGAGTGAAATTGAAATTAAGGGAATGTATGATTTCTGAAGCCTTCAGATGTGAAAGCACACAAATGAACATTCCTCTTATTCAGACACTATTGTCCCTTAGGGGAAAAGGCTAGCACTTTGTGCTAGTGACAGCCTTTGTTCCCATGACCTGGGATATAGCAGCGTGGTTAGGCAGGAAAGATTCATCAGCTGTTCTCATTATTCCCTTTAAAAAATCTGTTTCCAGAGCAACAAGGATCCTCAATTATTAGACTGTGTAAAATGAAGCTTAAAGCCACTCAGTCCTCATTATTAACATGTTTGCATATTCTGACAGGCGGTGCCATCAGACAGATGGAATGACCATCGTGAAAAGGAGAGGACAAAATAAGGGAGAACGACTCTAGCTTGTGGTTTAAAACACTGTTTTGGAAACAGGTCATCATCTCAGATATCAGGACAGGTCTATAGCTGAAACCTTGGCTTGGTGGGTGAGGGGGGAGATGGCAAAAAGAGGTCTAGGAGGGGATTTAATTGCATTTTTATGTAGGGGGGGGGAGAGATGTTGTCTTAATGAGACACACTTGCTTTTAAAGCAGGTTTCCTATTAATTTACTTTTCCTGGAAGTAAATTGCACAATACCCCCCAAAAAGCAACCTCTCAGCCAGTTTAAAGATTCAGAATATAAAGTTACTCATTAATTAAGGCAGTGGGGTAGACTATAAAATTGTGAGGGCAGGAATGTGTGTGTGTGTTGAGGAGAGTATACTCAGAACACAACTAGGGTATATTAAGTGAAGGGGCATATTCTGATATTTTTGTTTCGTTTTGGGGGGGTCTGTGTCAAAGTCAGTGCCCCCTCCCACATATCTCTTAGTTACAGACTTCCATGGGAGATTTTTCTGAAGCCTACAATGGAACAGTCACTGCCCCTGTTGTGTTCAATCAAGACCCTAAGTCAACATCTCTTGCACAAAGAGCCCATGACACTCAACCGTAGCTCCTTGTTTATATCGGTCTGTTGGATCCTGGGCTCCCCATCCAGCTGATTGTCATCTGAATTCTCCTGCCACGAAAGCACCCTGTCAAGTTTGGTCCCGTTTTGTTGTGTGCGCATGTGTTTAATTTCACACTGGCCACAGGAAACGGCTCCCTTCCCAGAACCAACTGTTCTCGCAATTAACCCACCACCGCACACACACAAAATCCCGAACACAATGCTTTGCTGTTGCCGCTGCTGTACTCCTTTGAGAACCCCAATGTGTGAGTCACTGCTAGAAAGATTTTGCAATTCAGTGGAAATAGTTTTATGCTTCAAAAGGAGAAAGTGAAGGGGAGGACTCGTTGGTGGGTGAAACCCTTCTTCTCTCACACTTATAAATAGAAAAAATGGGGTTGCAAACGCCAGGCTTCCCCACCCGCCACTTCCAACCTCTTTCTCTCTCTTTTTCAACACTCGCTGTGCTTCCTACTTCTTGGTGTGTTCCGAAAATTGCTTTCTTGATGGGGTGGTGACTTAATTATTACTCTGCTTCTTCCATCTCCATGGTGACCTCTCATGCCAACAGCCTATCCCCTCCCACTTTAGGAGGCATCCTTCTCTTTCTTTCTGTTGCAAGGGGCAAGTCAGGCACATGCCCAAGCTTCGGTTAAATTGCCCAGGTAAATTAGGCCAACAAAGATCAGCAACCCAGCTTCGTCCTGACTGTTCTCACACGGAGCAGGCAGTCTTGATTTTAGCCGTTTTATTTTCAGTGCGTTTGCATGTCTGTAGATTGAGAGGAGTGGGATGGGCTGGATGTCGTGTGGGGTGAGAGGGAGACAACGGAGCTTAGGCAACTTTCCAGAATAAAGCAGCTCTTTCCCCTCTTTGGATAGAGCACCCTTCTCCAATGATGGCAGAAGGGAGAAGCCAGTCTCTTCCAATTGCAGGTAAAAAAAAAAGCAGAGTGAACTAATATTATTGACTAGCATCTTCCCAGGCAGGTGAACAGCAGCAGGTAACTGTCAGCCAGGTGGAGCCTGAGATCACCGGTTCTGAGTTTTTACTGCCTGAGAGGCCCAGCCATGACTGCTTGCCCTCTGGTGCAGAACTCATGCAGTTAGAAATCTGGTCTCTCTGCCAATGGCTTCCTGAGCTGCCTTGGGCATGTCCCTTTCTTTCTGCTTCGCTTCATCATTTGTGAATAAGACAGCCTGTTTCAAGGAGGAAGGGGTACTGAGACACAACAGAATATCCAAGGCTAAGGAAGCCTGCTGCCCAGTAAGAGGGTGGCTGAAAATTTTCTGGGAAGAAGCTCAAAGAATCCTGGCTCTTTCCCCCTTGCGCTCCTCTGAAATGCTTCCTTCAGCTGGCACAGCGGAGCGTTGCCCTTCCGAAGGGCCAGGATGGGGGAGACTGCTCTCATGTAATCCTATTTACAGCTAAGCCACTGCATCATTTCAGGACTTACTGCAGAGAATATGTTCCTAATTTCCTTCTGCCCTCCCTTCTCTGACAGGCTTATTGCCAGATTGGCAGATGCGAAGACACATAGACACACACCCATTCCCGATCTGTTTCTCTCTCCCTCTCTCCCCCTCTGCCTCTACGACTCTCTCCCATTCCTCACCACCCAGCCCACATCTTCTGCTATACTGGGGGGAAGAGAGAAAGTCCCGCTTGCATTTTTACCTTGCTGCTCCTCAGCTTCAGTCCCGGCGGTGTCTCCGAGGATGCTGGGGTCGCTTTGTGACCTGCCTCTGGGGAGAAAACAGCCAGTTCCTTCTTCTGATGCAGCCATGAGGGGGTGGGGAAGGGAGGGGAGGGGTGGGGAGGGGGAGGGAGAGCAGATCTCAGAGGCCGGAGGAGGAGGAGGAAGAGGAGGAGGGGGGAGAGGCGCTCATGAAACCGGAGGCAGCCCAAGGTCACGACGGGTAAGGGGGTGACCCGGTGGTGGTGGTGGTGCAGAGCGCGCCTCTCTTTTCAGCCGGGGAGTCCCAGCAGCGGGAGCATGTTGGCAACCAGCCTCCTCCTGCAAGCGCCCCGATGCCAAGCAGTCCGCTGGCACCATCCAGATGCAGGGATGGGCGCCCCTCCCAGCGCCTGGGGGCTCCTAGGGCTCGGCGGGGCGCTGCAGAAGTTTCTTCCTGGGCATCTTCTCCTCCGAGTGGCGAAGGCTGGCTTCACGCTGCCTTGGTCAGAAGGAAGGCAAGGGGGATGGATGGCAGGTGAGGTGAAGGGAGGAGGTCGGAGTGAGCCAAGTCCTAGGCTCAGGAGGAGTCCCTTCCCATATTACGGCCAGGCAGAGGAGAAAAGGCAGGCGAAAATAAAATAAAGCACGCGCACCCACCCTCCTGGAACTGCTTGCTTGCTGCTGCTTCTTCGCGCATCTGTTGGGAAACAGAGGGATTCTCCCATCATGCCCTGCGAGAGTAGGTGTGACATCACCGGGGATGGGGGGAGAAGGAGAAGGGGGGAGGAAGGAGGAGGAGGAGGGGTCGTGGGTGGGAGAGAGCTTACCTGCACTGCACAAAAGAGGAGGAAGGAAGGAAAGGAATGGAGAGCAGCAGGTGTGCGCGAGAGGCGGAGGCCTCCTGCCTTCTCCGACCTGACACCTTCACACGCCGCAGACGAGGTGGGAGAGGCGAGGCGAGACGAGGCTGGTGGAGATCCCGGTGGCAAGACGCAAGAGCAGCTTGCGCTTCAGACTTCATGGCACACGCACGTTCCGGCACACATAGACGCGGTGCGGGCCATGCGTTTCCCTTGCCTCTAGACTTTTTCTAGCCCCAGGCCGGGGGTGAGGAGAGGCTACACGGTGGAAAGCAGGTGTGTGTGTGTGTGTGTGTGTGTGTGTGTGTGTGTGTGTGTGTGTGTGTAAGGATCCTGTGGAACTGGGAAAGAAGAGATGTCTAGCATCCAGAGAGCTTCCTGATACCGAGTCAAACCGAGAAGCTCAGTATTGCCTATCAGTGAGTGACAGCTGCTGTCCAGTTTTTCAGGCAGTTTTTCAGGCAGGAATCTGATCAGCTGGTTAAAGTGTGGTGCTGACAATGCCAATGTTGCAGGTTTGCTCCAGCTGCATTGCAGGGGGTTGGACTAGATGATCCTCGGGGTCCCTTCCAACTCTATGATTCTGTGACCAGTTACCAGGTAACCAGCTACTTCCTCCTATGATCAGTCTCTCCCAACCCTACCTGGATATGCTGGGGTGGTGGTGGTTGAATTTGGGACCTACTGTGTTCAAGGCAGAGACGCTCATTTGCTGGACCAAGACCCTTCCGAATCTGCAAACCCATCTTTTTTCTCATCCACTCCTCAGAATGGTGGAAACACTTGGGAAAGCCTATCCTCTTTCTCACACACTTATTGATTGACTGGCTGGCTGATTGATAGGCTTACATATAATAAGCTTGGTGGTGAACATGGCACATGACATCCATAAAAGCAGCATCAATATACTCATTCAACATGCAGCACATAATCATGGTCACTGTGTATTGCTGACCGCATGTATACTGTTTGGGTGCTTGAGCTAGACCAGGGGTCAGCAACCTTTTTCAGCCATGGGCCAGTCCCCCATCCCTTAGAGCATGTGGTGGGCCGGACTATTTTTTGGGGGGGGGGGAATGAACGAATTCCTATGCCCCACAAATAAACCAGAGATGCATTTTAAATAAAAGGACACATTCTACTCATGTAAAAACACACTGATTCCCGGACCATCCACGGGCCGGACTGAGAGGAAGATTGGGCCGCATCCAGCCCACAGGCCTTAGGTTGCCTACCCCTGAGCTAGACATCAGGAAAGGTCTGTGTGAACAGAAGTGATTCAAGCAGGAGCCTGAAACAGCTTAGCCATAGTGCTTGCATAATAGTATTATGGTAGGCAAGGAGTTTTGCTCCCCAGGCAGAGATGCACCCAACACTCTTTGTCTTGTAGAAGCAAAGCGAATATTTATTTGTGTGTTATTCTTTCAGAATTTATGAACCAATCTGCATTCAAAGAATATCATAGTGGTGTGTCAAAGGAGGATATAAAACCTAATGCAAGTCCATACCACAATGTTAAAAATGTGACACCACAAAGAGTTAAAAGCTGCAGAAAGAAAATGGACTTAGGCTGCAGAAGTAAGTTCCACTGAATTGAATGGGACTTACTGGCAGATAAGTGAACTGGGGAGTAGGATTGCAACGTAATTCAGGAAGGCTTGGAACAAAAGGGTAGTTTTCAACGAACATCGAAAACATAACCATTTCAGGGCTTGGTTCACTTCAAGTCACAGCATGCTTTCCTGCAATTGTGTTGTGGTGCCATCAACAGAACTTCATCCACAGATCTAAGCAACCAGGGAGTGAGGCAGAGGGGAAAGCAGCTTCTCGGATACCCTGGTTCAGAACCATGTGAGGTTTCATGCATTGTCAGCAGAACCTTTTGTCTAGCCCAGTAGCAAATTGGCAGCCTGTGCAATGCTTTCAGCTGATCCTGAGAACAACTGTGCAGTTGCATTTTGCAGTAGTTGCAGGATCCAAAACAAATTGAAGGGCAGCCTTGTGCAAAAGAAACTGGAAGTTATCGATGGGTAGACTGCTGTGGCCAAGCCGTCCTGGTCCAGGCACCCTCCAGCTGAATGTAAAGATGGGGCTGGTTGGCCACTATGAGAACAGGGGGCTGGATTAGATGGGCCATTGGCCTGATCCAGCAGGCTCTTCTTATGTTCTTATATATACTGAGTAAGCGGTTCCCTCAAGTAAGCTGCTTCCAAGCTGTTATATCAGGCCTTGCAGGGCACAACACAGCTTTGCAATTCCCTCTCTACTTCCTGGTTACCGTATATCATTCCACAAGAAGTCTGCGAACGCAGTTATAAATAATAATAATACTATTTTTTAATTTATACCCCACCCTTCCCAGTTTAGAAACCGGGCTCAGGGCAGCTAACAACAAATATAAAACATTGACTAAAAATGACTTTAAAAACAGCTTTAAAACAGCATAACATACAACATCAATGTAGCATCGCCAGGGCTAACTGGCAAGTTAGTCCTGCTAAGGCCAGCAAGGAGACCAGGGAAGAGTTTTAATGTGGGGACACAGAAGGGTTTCTTCATAAAAAAAGGGAAGGGAAAAAGGAATGGGGGATCAGGCTAAATTAAAGGCCAGGCAGAATAACTCTGTCTTACAGGCCCTGCAGAAGGAGATCAAGTCCCGCAGGGCCCTAGTCTCATGAGACAGAGCATTCCACCAGGTCGGTGCCATCACTGAAAAGGCCCTGGCCCTTGTGGAGTTGGCCATGCACCACCACCATGGGTGCCAAGTTTTCCCTTTTCTCGTGAGGAAGCCTATTCAGCATAAGGGAAAATCCCTTTAAAAAAGGGATAACTTGGCAGCTATGGCACCACCATGGGTGCTTTAGTTGAGATTCCTGCATTGCAGGGGGTTGGACTAGTTGATCCTTGGAGTCCCTTCCAACTCTACAGTTCTATGATCTATGATTTTTTGAAGAGCTGTGGGCCTCCTGGTGCTGTGGGAGTCGTTGTTGTTGTTGTTGTTGTTGTTGTTCCAACTGGTGGAGGCTACAGTGTCAGGAATGTTATTTGCCCAAAAATGGAAAGAAGAAGAAGTCCCCACAAAAGAAGAATGGATTCAAAAACTCATGGAATATGCAGAAATGGCAAAACTAACCAGAAAAATAAGAAATCAAGATACCAAACTTTTTAATAAAAGAATGGAAATGGTTTATTGAATATCTACAAACAAACTGTAAACAGATAAGAACATAAGCAGAATTATTGCAATAACCTGCAGTTTTGTAAGAGTATATATTTAAAGTAAATGAACAAATGAATAAGTTCAGTTAATTTAGGAAATGTTAAAAAAAATAAAAAAATAAGGAACCACAGAAAGAGAAGGAAGGAGTTTCGAAATGTTAGAACGATTGTAAAACTATTGAAATGTATATAACTGAAAATCATAAAAACATTTTTAAAAAAAGAAAAAAGGAAAATACTGAGCTAGATGGACCAATGATCTGATTTAGTATAAGGCAGTTCCTGTGCAAAGCATTAAGTTCAATCTCTGGCATGTCGTGCTCAAATTATCACAGGTAGCAGCTGTGGAAAAGATCCCTTGTGAATGCCCAGGACAGCTGATATTGGCCAGTACAAACAAGACTGGGCTAGATGGACCTATGACAACTTCATTTGCCATGATAACAATAGCTTTGAAAGATATTATCTTGGCTTAAAGAAAAGGGAGGAATTTAGTGCAATGCTGTAGGAATCGTTCTGTCAGTACAAGTATTCAGCTTGCCAAACAGAATGACACCCCCCCCCCCAGGATCAGGAGAAGTGATTGGGGGGGGTTGCCGGGTGTGGAAGGAGGGGGAAGCCAGTTTGCAATCAGGTGGCCCATTTGGGTCTCTCCATTCAGACACATGCCAGGTGTGATAGTTGTATGTTTTTCAGTGATGTAGTGCATAAAAATGCAAAAACAAATGAGCGTTCAAACACACAAAATTTACAGAACATATGCAATTTGCTTGTAAAACAGCAAGAAATATCTTTTTTAGTTGTTTAAATTTCTATTTTAAGAGGCAAGACCGTGTTGGCCATTTGAAAATGTTTTCTTTGGAACAAAAGGAAGCAATGAGTCATGTCTGATCGTCTAGCTTCTGTGAGTCAGCGGGCTTGCTCTTTTCCGTGAGTCAGCAGAACTTTAAAGTGCCTCGTTTGTGTTACTCAGCAAGTGCTGTGTGACCTCTGACCAGTATTCTAATCTTCTGTGCTATTTTTCTTTTCCCTTTGAAAGGCAAAATCAGTGCAGGAAGAACTACCAGACAACAATAACAACTTCATTTTGATGAGTATTAAAAAAATTCTTCTTTTTCCTCCAGGACTGTATTCTTGGATCACAGGATCACTGAGTTGAAGGTGACTTGTAGAGGTCATCTGGTGTGTGAAAGTCCTTGGGTCTATGCTCAGTTTCTCTTCTCTGAACTAAACATGCTCTGTTCCTTCATCTTGTCTTCAGAGGACAACTTGTCTTCATTAATACTGTTGTGGATTTGTGTTATGGTGGCAGGCAATCACTCCTGGTTTTTATTCCAAGAACTCTCCTATTTTAGAAAGAGAGCCACGTTCATTTTTTATTTTATTTTTTGCATTTGTGTTTATTTTTTGTTGCGAAATGCACTGGGAAGAGAAAGAAAAGTATTCACATTAACAATAGGAAAATTACAACAATCCAAATTCAAATATACATACTAATATATCTCCAATTAGGGACCCAGGTGGCGCTGTGGGTTAAACCACTGAGCCTAGGGCTTGCTGATCAGAAGGTCGGCGGTTCAAATCCCTGTGACGGGGTGAGCTCCCGTTGCTTGGTCCCAGCTCCTGCCAACCTAGCAGTTTGAAAGCACGTCAAAAATGCAAGTAGATAAATAGGAACCGCTACAGTGGGAAGGTAAACGGCGTTTCCATGTGCTGCTCTGGTTCGCCAGAAGTGGCTTTGTCATGCTGGCCACATGACCTGGAAGCTGTACACCGGCTCCCTCGGCCAATAATGCTAGATGAGCGCGCAACCCCAGAGTCGGTCACGACTGGACCTAATGGTCAGGGGTCCCTTTACCTTTACCTATATGTCCAATTAGTTATCAATGTGAGATTTGACACATGTGTCGAATGCAGAATGGGAAGTGAGCTCTTCAGATCACTGAGTAATGAATGGGAGGTGTTCATCGTTCCAGCCTTGAAATATAAGTCTTCATGCAACCTCAAAGGATCCAGTTTCACTGCCCATCTGTTAGTCCCCACATCACAGGAATATAATTTAAATGCGTGTGGACAACTGAAAATGTCAAGGCTTTTTCCAAAGCAAAGTCAATACGAACAACAAACCATGTTTAGCTTATATCTCAGCACATGAATTAATTGCACATTCTTCCCTTGAGTACAATCCAGATTCCTGCATCCTCTCCTTCTCTTCCCCTATAAATAGGCCAAACACGAGCATCCTGTACCCGTTTTCAGCTGCTGGAACCCAAGTGCGCTCGGTTATTCCACCCTCACATTTCTGCGGCCGTGAAGTTATTTGATGGCTGCGGCTGTAGCTGCAACCTGCCATTTTAAATTCCCCGCTGTGCCAGTAACTAAAATGGCAATGAGCTCTCTGTTACCTGCTGCAGGTTGCAGGCCTGGTGCCCTCTATCAGTGAGATCACTGAGAGACCCAATGGTGTTAAGAGCTCATTGCCAGAAGGGTCCAACACATGGCATTTTGCTGGAAGAGGCAACCCTTCTAGGAGAAACTCTGCAGTATTAGGAGTCCCACCAAGACAATTACCTTACAATCCTGCTTTTTTGGTGGAGAGGGAAGAGTTACGTTGATGGCATGTTGGATATTCTGTGTGTGTGTAAGAGAGAGAGAATCATTGTTCCAGAAACAGAAAAGAACAGAGAAGAAGTTTCAAGAAGCAGCAGAAGGCTGAGATTGTTTTTTCTATGCAAGGACGTTTTCTGTGGGAACCGCTCTTTGGACATGTGCAGTGTGACAGGAAGTACTGATAACAATGGTTGCAACTTGTTGTGGGTCTCTTGCTTGCATCTTGTGGTGAGAGAAGCAGAGAGAGAGTCTTGGACTCTTGTTGGACTGGTAAGCATGCTTTGACAGCAGCATTGGCAAATGTCTGTATATATTTGCTACCAATATGCTTTTATGCCTGTCAAGTAAACCTCTACACTTGACTGAATCTTTAGGGCGTCCATGAATGTTTATTGCCTACTGTGTGTACCTTCAACCTCGAAGACGCTTCCAATGAAGAAGGTGCGTTGAGGTGTAACTCTGCTGAGTATGGGCACTGGCACACACGAGCAGCGAAAGTGATGCTGGACCCAATCCTTCTAAATCAATCACCTATCAAAGGTTGATAGATTGATCAAACATGGCATGAAGCTTCAATTTCACAGTCAAGGTTCAAAAGACAACACAATGTTCTTACCCTGTGTTTACAAAGGCAAGTTGCTTTCGTAAGGGCACATATTGCGGCCAAATTCAAATCTTAATTATGCTGTGTGATTATCCAGCAGGTGGTTTCAAAATCATATCATTAATTACTACATTAATGTTCTGCGCCCTGGTGTTGCTCTAGAACTAGGAATGGGCAAATTGGTCAGTGTCTGTTGCTCAACCATAAATTCGGCTCTGCACACTTCTGTATCACATTGCATTTTTTTAAAAAAAGTCTTAATGAAAATTCATCTGCATTTTAGTGCAGACATCCCATAATATACACATTTTTGTATGCAACTTGGCAGATTGTACACATTTTTAAAGAGCCACATCCCCTAATATAATGCATTTCACAAATCTACAGAGGGAAGGAATCCTTTTTAAAAAGAATTTAATAAGTCACACAGACTGCGCATCTTAATTTCGTCCCCCCGCTGCCCATCTTGAATGGTTTGTTCCTTCCCTGTTGTG
The DNA here is from genome assembly GCF_965207765.1 of Zootoca vivipara. Taxonomy (NCBI): domain Eukaryota; kingdom Metazoa; phylum Chordata; class Lepidosauria; order Squamata; family Lacertidae; genus Zootoca; species Zootoca vivipara. The sequence goes on along the minus strand of NC_142590.1, from coordinate 83,520,519 downwards.
ATAGCACTTTAGTTTTCTGTTAAATCGTTTTTTAGTTCCTTAATTGCTTTTGTTATGCTTTATATGTCTACGCAGCTGAACATCCATGGAGAGCAATCTTTGGCAGATGGTTGGCATATAAATTATTGAGTTAAAATAAACGAACACATTTATTAAACATTTCTTTTAATAAAATTGCTTAACACATGATATATCTCAGTAGGTTGCCTGAAAACTAGAGCAGTCACACAACCACAAGAGGTCACCCTTGGACAGGGAGAGGAATCAGAACAGCTCGCTTTGTCTGTATAACTGGGAATATTTGTCACATCGTTAACTGGTGTGTGTGTGTGTGTGTGTGTGTGTGTGTGTGTGTTTAGAGGGGGGCAACTACAACCATAGGAACAGAGGGGAAAGCCATAATCACTTCAAAATAGCAGACCCCCAAATGGAACTAATTTCTGATGCAACACAGGGCTGAGGGATATTTTGAGACTACAATTCCCACCATCCATGAGCATTGCTCATGATGGCTGGGGCTGATGGGAGTTGGGATCCATCAACATCTAGAGGAGAACAGTTTCCCCATCCCTAATCTAGCAAATAGGACATCTACTTGGATTTTGAAATTGCCAGTTAATTGCCTTAAAGTGGCCTTCCTTGAGAAAGCATCCCCCCCCCCCAGGGCTCCCCACAAGTCCTTGGAGGGGTGCTCCAGATTCAGCTCTGCCTTGGAAGTGGGGCTGTTCCTTACAGCTGCCATTGCTTGAATGAGCAGAAACATTTTATACAATGGCCTCCATTCAAACAGATTTTGAAGGGTTTGGGGTTGGGTTTTTTGGGGGGTTGCACCGTTCCAAGCTGTGCTCAGGAAAAACACTGAGCCCCCATTTCTGAAATCCTGTGCATATTTACTGGGGTGGGGAATCTGTTTCATTGCACTATGTGAGACATGTCCCATGCCAATGTGCAAAGAGAAATAAAACAATCAGTGTGTCCCAGCTGAATTAAACATATGCATTGGAATGAGTAGATTATTGTTTGAACAGTAGGCTAAGCAAGACAGCTGATGCACATCCTCTTTCAAAGAAGGAGAGCAGAACTCAGATAACAGAGTAGCTGAAAAAAGGATGAATAAGGAGGGTGTTATGGGACGTGGGTGGTGCTGTGGTCTAAACCACTGAGTCTGGGGCTTGCCGATCAGGTCAGCGGTTCAATCCCTGCGACGGAGTGAGCTCCCGTTGCTTGCTCCCTGCTCCTGCCAACCTAGCAGTTTGAAAGCACATCAAAGCGCAAGTAGATAAATAGGTACCGCTTCGGCGGGAAGGTAAACGCCGTTTCCTTGCACTGCTCTGGTTCGCCAGAAGCGGCTTAGTCATGCTGGCCATATGACCCGGAAGCTGTCTGCGGACAAACACCGGCTCCCTCGGCCTATAGAGCGAGATGAGCGCCGCAACCCCAGAGTCATTCGCGACTGGACCTAACAGTCAGGGGTAACTTTAAGGAGGGTGTTGTGAATACAGAGAGTGTTTTTCCATTAAACATTAAAACACAGGGATGGTCGAATTAAATGGGTGTGTTAAGGCCCTGACAGGAGAAGCTTGAAAGCAATGAGATGCTAGCGGTACTAAATAATAAAGGTATGCAAGAAGTATCACACCTGTCCTGAGATATCCTTGTTTGTATGCAAATGAAAACTTTGAGAATTAAGAGATTTTGTGGCTTCCTTTCAAGGCGATAAAGGAAAATGTGTTAAAGATGTTTTATAGATGGTATTTAACACCAAGCAAAATATTCAAAATGTATAAAACAAATAAAAAATCTATTGGAGGTGCAACCAAGCAGAGGGGACACTACTACATATGTGGTGGAACTGTGAAAAAATTAAAGGCTTCTGGGATATGGTATATGAAGAGCTTTTTTATTGGGTATACAGTGGAACCTCGGTTTATGAACACCTCGGTTTACGATTTTTTGGTTTACGAACGCCGCAGAACCATCTGGAATGGATTAATTCACTTTCCATTACTTTCAATGGGAAAGTTCGCTTCAGTTTATGAACGCTTCAGTTTATGAACAGACTTCCGGAACCAATTACACCCATGCTTCGGGTTAAGTACACTTCAGGTTGAGTACTCCGCGGACCAGTCTGGAACAGATTAATCCACTTTCCATTACTTTCAATGGGAAAGTTCGCTTCAGTTTATGAATGCTTCAGTTTAAGTACTCCGCGGACCGTCTGGAACAGATTAATCCACTTTCCATTACTTTCAATGGTAAACTTCGCTTCAGTTTATGAACGCTTAGGTTTATGAACAGACTTCCGGAACCAATTGTGTTCATAAACCGAGGTCCCACTGTACTAGATTCAGATATCGCTAGGGAAAACAAGAAAATATTTTGTTACGCAACAGTGGCAGTGAGAACCCTAATTGCCTAAAATTGGAAAAATGAGACGGCACCAACAAACAAAAATGAATGGCAAGAAAAATTATTTGATTACATTGAGTTGGCTAGAATGACAGATGCAATTAGAGGTCAGTCTAAACAAAAATTTCAAAAAGAATGGGAAAAATACAGAGATTATCTTAAAAAGGAGTGCCCTCAGATTAATACCTGGACATGTTTTGACTTGGTGTAAAAGCTTAAAATAGAAAGAAAAGGGAGGGAAACAAAGTGAGAAGGAAACAGTTTACTAAATATGAAAGCAGGCCCGCGTTGAGGACGAAGGAAGTCAACTAGAAGGAAAGAAGAACTAAAATATGACTATATGTTCATTATCTGTTTCATATTAGTTTCTGTATTTTCTTTTTAAGGTTTTTTTTAGTGTTATGTGTGTTTGTGTTGCAAAACAAAATAAATATGAATGGAGATTTTCGTGGCTTATTTGTGGGCCTACCATGGGGTGAATCAGTGAATGGACCGCCAGTGTTGTCCATCTTGGGCATTATGTTAAGAGCATAAGAGGAGCTCTGTGGGATCAGTTGAGTGGTCCATCAAGCCTAGCTCCCACAGTGGCCAACAAGATGTTCCAAAGAGGAACACACTTGCAATTCCCAGCAACTGGTTCTCAGAGGCATACTGCCCCCTACAGTGGAGATGGAGTATTGCCATCATGACTAGTAGCCTTATCCTCCATGATCCCTCCCCCCCCCCGGCAATCTTATGGGTTGCATCCAACGTTAGTCCTAGTCAGAGCAATGACTCTTAAAATGAATGAACCTGGTTAACTTAAGCCCATTCATTCCAATGGGTCTACTCTGAGTAGGACCTCACTGGATACAACCCTACGGTTCTGCGCCCTCTGCTTCCTTGACATTGGCCCAAACTTGGAAAGGGCATTTGAAATTTTGTCCAGGGCCACCTTAAATTAGGGCTTTAAAAAAGTGGCTCTGTCCATGCAGTGTAATCAAGACCTCTCCCATGATTCAGTTTAGTTGTCCATCCATTGTCCAACTGATGCCAAGCTATGGGGATAGACCACAACCAAGATGGTCATTTAATTGTAAGCATGGTCATGTCAGTTTGATTTTCCCAGTGTGGGCTCTTCTTTGCCTCACTTGTATTATAGTACAAAGCTCTTCCTGACATGCTGGATTGGCGGCAGCTACAAGAAGGCTGATCGCCAAAGAATTGATGCTTTTGAGTTATGGTGCTGGAGGAGACTCTTGAGAGTCCCATGGACTGCTAGCAGATCAAACCTATCCATTCTTAAGGAAATCAGCCCTGAGTGCTCACTGGAAGGACAGATCCTGAAGCTGAGGCTCCAATACTTTGGCCACCTCATGAGAAGAAGAGACTCCCTGGAAAAGATGTTGGGAAAGATTGAGGGCACTAGGAGAAGGGGACGACAGAGGACAAGATGGTTGGACAGTGTTCTCGAAGCTACGAACATGAGTCTGACCAAACTGTGGGAGGCAGTAGAAGACAGGAGTGCCTGGCGTGCTCTGGTCCATGGGGTCACGAAGAGTCGGACACGACTAAATGACTCAACAACAACAACAACAACAACAACAACAGAAAAGGCCAACACAGCCAAAGAAAGATTATTGGTTTGGGCTGGCATCATGTACCACTCTATCTTCATACTTGTTTCAAAGTACTTGGTGACATTTTCCAGTCAAGGGGAGATGAAACAGAAAGATTTGGGAACCAATCAGGCTGGCGAAATGGATCCGTACGAAAGAACTGACTCCTTTGGTGCTCTTGCAAAAGCTGCTATTATAATATATGTCTACATCCTTCAGTATGATTAATGGATGCTGACATACTCAGACCCTGTAGTTATGTAGTGTGACACATCAGTAGCATACATTGCAGGAAGGCTGAGAGGCTGTCCAATTTCAAGAGACTAGGGAAGGGAACAGTCAAGCAGCCCAATTTGCCAGGCTTATTCAGACATATTTATTCCGTGACCCATTTCCTTACATAACCAAGACTTATACCCCACCCCATTGGCCGTATAGAAGAAGGGCATGCCTGTAGAATTCCCTTACCTCAAACCCAAAAGTCTTGGGGTTGAGTCACATCCTAAACCTAATGTGTGATTCTTTCCTCTCCCTTCCACAATGTGGGACTATTGCTTTCAGCTATGGATAAAGTTAAGTACTTTGTTCTCCGGTTCTTTTTCACCTGCTCCTCGTGGCTCTCTTATGTGATATTTGAGGCATGATTTGAATGCCTGATTGAAAGGTATTAAGTTGCTAGCTCTCTTGATTATGAAAATATATGTGGGCAGTGTCTCAGGTGTCACAGGGTAGAATGCTGACTACCAAAATCAGGGATTATTCAATATGCAGTTGCATATTTATCATTTATTATTACTACTACTATCATCATCATTAAAACATCAATGTGCATATTAAGCATTATGACTTAACAGAGTTCATCACACTAATATTATTGTTTAATATTTCAGAATAATTTTAAGAATATCCTAACAGCCCAATGCTAATAATATTTACTCAAGCTTACTTATTCATTGGATTTCAATAGGGATTTCTTCCACGTGGCCTTAATTCTTAGTTGGGACATGTCTAACTTCTTAACAGCTAATGACTTGGCAGCTTCTCCTGCTGACTCAACTGCCCCAGGTTGCTTCCAAGTGACCCAGTTACTGAGCATTCATCTTGATTTGTTCACACAAAGTTTGTGAGAATGTCAACTGTTTATCAAGCATTCATTCTGATTTGTTTGCAGGGAGGCTACTTTATGAAATTTCAAGCAATGGTTATGCTAGACTTTCCAGCAATATCTCTTCCCACCCGAGGACTCTCCACCCTCCCCACTTCCCAGCTGGTTTTGTTTTTTGTTTTTGTCTTAACTGCCCCTTCTAAGACTGGGTGTGCAGTATGTTTGGGGTTTATGGAGTGTTAGGGGAGGGATTGTATCTTTGGTACATGGCACTGCATGCTTTTTTTCGGGTAGCCAAGCAGTAGTAGTATAAACACTGACAACTGGAAAACACTGGCCTCCGAGTGCTCCAGCTGGAGAACAGCCTTTACCAAAGGTGTCATGGGTTTTGAAGACACTCGAACTCAGGACAAAAGGGAGAAACACACTAAGAGGAAGGAACACTTGGCAAACCCTCACCACGATCAACTCCCGCCCTGAAACCAATGTCTCCACTGTAGAAGGATGTGTGGATCTAGAATTGGCCTCCACAGTCACTTACGGACTCATTGTTAAAACCGTGTTTATGGAAGACAATCTTACTCGGCTATGAGTGATCACCAAAGAAGAAGAGGAAGACCAACATAGCCCAGTTGAACACATGGCTAAGTGATATGATACATGCATAAGTTCTACATACTATATTATAGGACACAATCCTCCAAGCACTCTTTTTTCTGGAACTGCCAGAAAGGGCTTTTGAAATACAAACATAAACATATCACACACACACACACACACACAGAGAGAGAGAGAGAGAGAGAGAGAGAGAGAGAGAGAGAGAGAGAGAGAGAGACCCAAGCAAAAGTGGGAACATCTCTCCATAACTCACCTCCCTGTATCTTCTGAAGATCTGAAGTATTCAAGATCTCTGCCAGCTCTATTTCTCTTCTTCATTCCCCAGAGATAACTGTTTGCACTTAATTCTGCCTGTCTCACAATTAATAACGGTAAGACAGGTGGAATATAGTGCAAACAGTTATCTCTGGGAAGTGAAGACGAGAAATACAGCTGGAACAGAGTGAACATTGCAGAACATTGCAAGATTCAGAAGATACAGGGGGTGATTTACTGAGAGATGTACGCATTCTTCTGGGCCACTCCATTTTTATTGCAGGGATGAGATGGTAATGGGAAATGCCTGTGCCATTATACTAAATTATGATACTTGACACTTCATACTCATAAGAGCTTGGGGCTGTCTGATCAATTTATTACTTATTTTTCCAAGGTAATCCCATTAGCAACTCCCCTTTCTGTAATTGGCAGGGAGAGAAGGACTAAGAAGGTCAAGATCTTATCTGGCCAAGATCACATCACTTCCTCACAATTTACAGCCATGAGTTCTAGTCCTACTGCCTGGGGCAACAGTAAACACTTCTGCTTGCTCCAGCATTCACAGCAGAGATAGGGGTGATGGCTCTGGACTTCCAGAGATTGTTATAATAATAATTATAATATTTTTATTATAGATTATAATTTTATTTGTACCCCACCCATCTGACTGGGCTCCAACTCCCATTATCCCAAACCAAGACAGTGGGGGTTGATGGGAGTTGTACAATGTACAACTGTTTGCGTGAAAGAGTGTGAATTGTTGATTTGTATAGCTCAACTATACAAATCAACAGAAGGGGAGAAGGGGACGACAGAGGACGAGATGGTTGGACAGTGTTCTCGAAGCTAAGAACATGAGTTTGACCAAACTGCGGGAGGCAGTGGAAGACAGGAGTGCCTGGCGTGCTCTGGTCCATGGGGTCACAAAGAGTCGGACACGACTAAACGACAAAACAGCAACAATAGCTCAACTATTGTATCTAAACTAAGAGGAGCCTGCAATGGCCCATCTGCTCCAGAATCCTGTTCTCACAGTGGCAGCTCGCAAGCACTCTGCCCTTCCGCAGCTTCCAGCAACCAATATGTAGAAGCACACTGCCTCCAATCATGAAGGCAGAGCATAGCCATCATGACTAGCAACCATTGAGAGCCTTGATGTCTATGAATTTGTCTACTACTCCTTCAAAGCCATACAAGCGAGTGGCCATCATGGAATTTTGTGGGAGTGAGTTCCATAGCTTAACTATGCGGTGTGTGAATAACTTTCTTTTATCTGTCCTGAATCTGCCAATATTCACTGTACAGGCTGCACACTTGTTGAACATTACCTGTGACTTACAAGTGTACAGCTCAACGGTTTAGGGGAGGTTAGGACTTGTTTCCACTGAGACAGCGACCCAAGGCCTAGCCTGGCTGAACCTTCTCCCAGAATCCTCTTCAGTACTGCAGAGTTCTGTTGGCGTGGAAAGCGTTTAGTTTGAAAACCAATATTTTAAGTAAGAAATAGGCAGGAAAGCAGGAACGCGGGGAGAAAAATCCACAAAGGCCCAGAAGGAAACCTTCTGCTTTTTGATGCTTTCTAAAAGATAAAAAAAATCCAAAGAAAGTATGAGAAAATCAATATGAATGGAGAGTCAGCGCTTGAAAGTGCTTTTCCTATCCTCCTAATCAAAAGCCCAAGTGCTCAGTTGGTGAAGCGAAGGCCTCTTTTGTGTGTCTTGCAATCCTGCATGACTGCAGAAATAATTTAAGGGGTGTTTTTTCTCCTGGAAAGCACTTTTTTTTGAACTCATGTTTTGGTTTTGCCACATAATAAAGTGCAAGGTGAACTATGAAAATGAAGAATTTAGAGATGACATTATAACACAGATAACAACCGTAAACTTGGATGTTCTCTGTGTTCCTCTTTCCTGTCATGCTGCTTGATTTAAAGTGCACAGGGCTGGCATTGTGAAAAGGCATTGCAGCAAAATACCAAGACAAGAATTTGTGGCCTAATTTTAACCTTGAAAGTAAGGTGGTCGCTGCAGTGATAGAGGGTTTTAGGGTTTTCTGTAGGGCTACAGAAGAAGGAGAAGGAGAAGGAGAAGGAGAAGGAGAAGGAGAAGGAGAAGGAGAAGGAGAAGGAGAAGGAGAAGAAGACACCACTGAATTTGAATATTCATCCCTCCCCCCCAAATTAGTTTTCAATCCTAAACTCAGAAGAACGGAATAATGGGTCCAGCTATATATCACAGACTATTCCTGGCCATATTTCACACACTTTCTTTTCTGGTGGTGGAAGTCAGCCTTCGAGATAGTTTTACAACTACAAGAAAGAACAACAGAGACTTAGTTATGTCTTCTTAATATTTCCCTACAAATTTACAGGATGTGCCGTTATTCTGAGGATGTACACACAAGTGAAATAAATTAAGATTAGCTGATTAAGAAGTCTGATTACAAAAAGTGTAAGGAACTACTGGGTGAGATCCCATGTTCAGAAATTCTCAGAGAGAAGGGAGTTCAAGATGGATGGGAGTTTCTGAGAGGTGGAATATTGAAGGCACAAAGGCAGACAATTCCAACAAGAAAGAAACCCGTGAGGCTGCATAAGGAGCTTACAGAAGAGCTGAGAGTTAAGAAGGGCATGTGTAAGCATTGGAAGGAAGGGGGAATCATGAGGAAAGAGTATGCACAAGCACCCAACAGTTGCAGGGCGAAGGTCAGACGGGCCAAACCTCAGAATGAACTCAGGCTTGCAAGAGGAAATAAAAATAAAGGTTTCTCCAGCTATGTTTGAAGCAAGAGGAAGAAAAAGCCGGTCATAGGTCCTCTGCACGGAGTAGACAGAGCAATGCTCCTGGGTGAAAGAGAGAAGGTAGAACTGCTCAACACCTATGGATAGCTCAGATGGTTAGAGCATGGTGCTGATAACACCGAGGTTGCAGGTTTGATCCCCGATTGGGAGCACTGCATTGCAGGGAGTTGGGCTAGATGTTCTTCAGGGTCCCTTCCAACTCTATGATTTTATGATTCTACGATTCTACTTTGCCTCTGTCTTCATCCAAAAGGAAAACGATGTATTGTGTGAATGTTCAGGGATGCAGGAGAGGATATATTGTTTGATTGTATCCTTTCCAACTTGTGTTAAGAAGTTCTACAATTTAGCAGAGTAACATTCCCCTTTTTAAACTTGCACAGTGGATGCATTTGCTCAGGCTCGCGAAAGCCTCTAAAATAAGTTTCGTTGGTAATTTCCCCTTTAGTCCCTCATAAAAAGATAGACACAACACAGTCTTCTTTGAAAGTATAAAAAGAGTTTACTCACTCACATTCTATTCACAAGTGGATCCCAGAAGGCAGACTTAAGTTACAAAAGTAATATACACCGGGAAACTATCCCATAAGGAGACAGCTCCTTTGTCCTCTCTTGGCTGGAAGCCAAGAGAGCATCTTAGGCTAAGCAGATGTTGCTCCTTCGACGAATGTAGTCAGAGAGAGAAAGAGAGATGGTGGCCTCCGCTGAGGTGTTTTGTTACCTGCACAGGTGAGGCCACGCCCACCTCTGCTAACATGTAGAGGAAGTCTGTCCCAGCCTAGGAGGAAACAGGAAGTTCCGACTGGCTAGTCCAGACACCCCCTTTTTATGTCCACTCTAGGGGTGTTGTACTTGACTTTTCACATCCCACATGTATGCCCAACCTGATGATAACAGAACACTCAAGGGCGCCCCAACAAGTGGGGGAGCTGCACGGCTTTGCTGGCAGCCTCTCCTTTCCCTGCACACCGGCTTGCGAGCTGGTGGTGATGGTGGAGCTGCCCTGCCTCAACTCGGCCGCCCAGGCTCAGCTCGAGGTCCACGGACGGGAGCTGCAGTGGCATCCCGCCACCTACAGCCTGCGCCTGCAGGTGGAGAAGGTGGAGGAGGCTGCCACAGGGGCGTAGCCAGGATGAAAATTAGCGGGCAAGGGGTGGGGCCAAGGGGAGGGGGAGGGGACACAGTGGGGCAAGGAAAGCTCCCTTCTCCCTTGCTGGCTGTGGGGCGGGCGGAGGGAAAGCCAGCCAAACGCTTTGCGCGGCTCTGGGGCTTTCCCTCCACCCACCCCACAGCCAGCCAGGGAGAAGGGAGACGGCACCGGGCAGGCAGCGGGGCAGGCTGGCCAGCGGCCCTGCTTCTAGGGGGGCAACTGCCCCCTCCTGCCCCCCTGCCTACGCCCATGGGCTGCCACCTTCACAAAAGGCACCTGGAGAGGCCACCCCACGCCCGCTGGGGCTGTTGCCGCCTGCTTGGCTACCTGGCTGGCTGCCTGTGAGTTTGGCGGGCAGCGCCTGGCACCTCCGTCTGCAGCTCCCACGTCACGGCTGCTCTATGGTGCTCTGGGCGTGCAGGAGGACCCGCCGGACCTCGCCGCCTCCGCTGCCCGGCTGTTCTCCGGTGCCAAGGAGCTTCCTCCGCCTGCCCGCTTTCCCGAGCCAAGCGAGGAAGTGCCGCCGCCACCAGTCCCCTGGAGCGGAAGCGCAGCAGGCGCTGCTTGCAAATGTGGAGGAATGGAGAGCGCGATCGTGCGCGCCACCTAGCCGGTGGGGGCCAGGCCAGGCGGTCAGGCGGCAGGGAGGGGACGTAAAGATTACCCTCCAGCCCCGCTGGCAGCGCAGCCCTTGCCCGCCTCCACCATGCCGCACCGTGCAGTGCCCTGAGCCTCTGTCCCACCTGCCCTCCGGCTGCTGCCCGCCCAGAGGGAAACGTGGGGGTGGGGGGGGTGCCAGAGGGATCTGTGCACCACGGCGCCAGATAAGCTTAAGGCACCCCTGGGTAGGAAGGGAACATCTAGCTACTTTAAATGAATTCTGAACTCCAGGACCTGATAAGCTGCACCCAAGTATACTAGAGGAGCTTGCAAATAGAATCTCAGAGTATATGTCTCTAATTGTTGAGAATTCTGGGAGAACAGGTGCAGTCTCTGCAGACTGGAGGCAGGCAAATATTGCCCCCATCTCAAAAAGGGGGTGGGGAGAAGACCCAGGTAACTACTGACCAATCAGCTTGATGTCAATACAAGTAAAGGTCCCAGGACAAATAATTAAACAGTTGTTCTATGAGCACTTAGAAAAGGATGTTTTGGTTACGAAGACCCAGCATGGGTTTCTCAAAAACAAGCTATGTCAGACAAATCTCATTCTTTTTCTTTCTTTCTTTTTGAAAAAGTCACAACCTTGGTGGGTCAGGGGAATGTTGTGGAAGAATTTCAATTTCAGTCAGTAAGGAGTGAGAAACTGTCAGTATATAACACCCCAACCAGTGCCAGATTTACGTATAAGCTAAGCAAGCCATAGCTTAGCACCCCACTCTCTTGGAGGGCCCCAAAACAATTAAAGGAGAGGGGGAAAACCTGAATGTACATTTCCAAAATATAAGATAAAAAAACAAATAAAATAAAACCTACATACAGCAACAGTGTTTTGGGTTGTGTAGGCTCCTATGATGTAAGTAATGGGCCCCGCCTGCTAGCCTGCTCCCTAAAAAACCACCAGTTTGCTCATTTCTTATATCTATTACTTTGATAAAATACATATTTTGTTATGTGCAAATGGATTTAGATACATATTAGGTCCATAAACTACCATAAAGTGTATATTCAACACAAAAAACAGCAACAATTTGTTGTTGACAAAGGACAGCTGGACATATGAAGGGCCCCGCTACCTTCTGTAGCTTAGGGCCTCATCAAACCTAAATCCGGCCCTGACCCCAACTAAGAGATCTGCACTGGTTTGCCAGTTAGTTACTGGGCCAAATTCAAGGTGTTACCATTAGTATAGGAAGCCCTTAATAGCTTTGGATCTGCCTAGTTGAACGATCACCTTACCCCCATATGTACCATATTGATCTGTGGCATTGGCACTTTTGCAAGCCCCACTTGACGCTCATTCTGTATTTGTAAGGAATCAGTATTGACCTTAGGTGGCCACTTTTGCTGGGTGCTGTTTTCAGTGCCTCTTAAAAGCTTTCTTGTTTTTGAAAAGCCTACCCAGTCATGTAAAGCTGACATGCATTTTTAACCTGCCATTTTAGCTTCTAATGGATGGGTGAAATTCAACCTTGTGCTTTGGCAAACATTCCACCAGCAGAAGCACTGAAGCTTGGCAGAGGGAAGACACTCCCCCCCCACTTCCCCTGCACTTGGGGTTTTCCCAATCTACCTGCAGTGGGGCAGGGAGGATGAGGGGAAGAGGGAGGAGAGGGAGGGGAAGCCCCATAGCACAGGTGGAAGTCCTTGCAGAAAGTTCCACCTGACAGACTTGTTAGATGAATTGTGTTCTCAATTTTCATCTTTTGCATTGATTTTGATTTTTTTTAGAAAAACACCAATTTAACTTTGACATTTAATAACTACTCACACACGTTAAACTGCTTATTGGTTTTGTTTACGATTAAGCAGTATACAAATTCCATTAAAGAAATAAATACCCTATATTGTGCATCACTTTAAATTATTTGCTGTATTGCACATTTTACCATTATTTGTAAGTCGCTTAATTTCATTCATTTTTTTTGTTTATTTCATTTCTCAGCCGCTTCCCATAAATTTAACAACAGCAACAATAATAACAATGTGGGGTGCAAGTGAAGAGACTCAGAAGTTTAATCAATCAAACAAAGAGAAATGTTTAGAGAGAAGAATTTGAATCTTCTTAGGAAAAATCTTATGCTACTTTCACACAAAGTTGGTGGAGTTTTTTAAAAATAAAAAATGTCCATGCCATAGATAGATAGATAGTTTATTACGGCCATAGGCCCATATGCAATACCAATATACATTGTACAACAAAGCAAATATGACAAAATAAAATTAATAAAATTCAAATACATATCTAAAATCATAAATTCCTAAATTCCATTAAAATAAGAGCAATACAGCACTTAAAATATCAGATTATCACTATAAATCAGTATTATATAAGCGAGATCAATAATCATAAAGTAATCCATTTTTCCTCTTATAAGCTAAGACTGTAATCAGAAACCTGGCAACAAAAAGGGACCTACTCGGATCAGAATCTTGCAGTAAGTGTGTTAACTGTGTTTCCAAGGAGTCACCTGAGGTTTCCGATAATAAAGGGAACAAAAATCTGGTCCGAGAAACTGAATGCAGTGGGCAGCAAAATAGTATATGTTGTAAGGATTCAATAGATCTATTATCACATACACACACAGCTGAAATCTGACCTTTGGAAAATCTATTGTTCATAACATTAGAAGGAAAGGCATTAAATCTTGCCTTAATAAAGGCGTATCTGTGGACCGCTACAGACAAGGAAGTCAAATAAGATGGTATCTGCTGGGAAGGCACTATGCCAAGATTTAGTGGTGAGCAAGTGCCACTACCCAGAATGGTGTTTTGTTGGAGGTCAATCTCCTCAAGTTTTTGAATGAGGGTTCTTTTAGCCGTGGCTAGGTCCAGTTTTAATAGTTCTGATGGGGACAATCCATAGGTCACTACTTTAGAATGGATCTCTCTTGCCCATGGGCTGGGAAAATCATCCCTCCAAAGACATTGAATCAGGTACAGATTCGGGAGCCTTTGCCATAAGGACAACCAATAGCAAAGGCTGCGCCTCCAAAGAGTATTTTCTAAAGATGTAGTTTTTAATTCTAAGCGAATAGCCGCATTGCTAACGCACTGAGGGAGTTTTAACAGCCGTCTCAGGAATTGGTTTTGAATGACCTCCAATGGCATCAAATTTACTGCGGTCCCCCATAAAGGGACAGCATATGCCAGTGTCGCGATCACTTTGGCTTTAAATACCTTCAGGGCGGATGGCACATGAAGAGCCCCATCGGAAAAGAAAAAGCGCAAAAGCGCAAAAGAAAGGGCTTTAGCCTTATTTGAAATATATGCAATATGCGCCTTCCAACCCAGATTGTATTGGAGAAAAACTCCCAAATATTGAAATTTATATACCTGTTCAATAGGTTTTCCATCTAATTGCCACTTATAGGATTTTCGACTTTTTGAGAAGATTAGTACTTTTGATTTAGATTGATTTATAGTAAGGGAGTTGGTTTTACAGTATGAAACAAATATTTTAAGTGCTCTCCTGAGGCCAATTCTTGAAAATGACAAAATTACTGCATCATCAGCATAGAGTAGTAATGGGCATCGATAGTTTGCAAGACGGGGGGCATGAATGGTTGTCTGAGATTCAGCCAATGGTGTCCTCATGTCACTAATAAATAAATTGAAAAGAAAAGGAGCTAGGATACAACCTTGACGGACTCCTCTGTTGATGGGCACAGAGTTTGTGAGATCGCCGGCTGGGGTTATTCTCACCCTAGCAGCCGACCCCTCATGCAGCTGAATTATTAGCCACAAAAGTCGTCTGTCAATTCCCCATCGAACCAACTTTTCCCAGAGTAACCTTCTGGGGATGCTGTCAAATGCAGCCTTAAGGTCGATAAAAGCCGCACAGAGTTGGCCTTGGTTTGAAGAAGAATATTTTCGGGCTAGATGGTGCAAAACTAAAACATGGTCCGTTGTTGACTGGTTCGGTCTGAATCCTGCTTGCTCAGGGCCTATCAGTTTCTTTTCTTCAGCCCATTGAGTAAGTCTACGCAATAGAAAACGTGCGTATATCTTTCCAATTATTGACAATAGGCTAATATTCCTGTAATTCTCCGGATCATCCGGGGAGCCTTTTTTATATATCGGAATTATTATAGCATCCTTCCATATTTTTGGTACCCTTCCAGTTGCATTAATGGCATCGAAGGTGACAGCCAAGATTTTTGCCCACCAGTCAGAATGTAGTTTTATGGCTTCCGCCGGAACCAAATCTGGCCCGGGGGCTTTGCCAATTTTAAGTTTAGAAATTAGATCCAAGATTTCGTCAGGATCAATAGGGGACCAGATGGGGAGATGCTCAAATACATCATCAAGAGTGTTGGTATTGGGTTCTGTTGACACAAAATATTTCCTTAGGAAGGATTCCCAGACTGGGGCAGGAATAATTGTTAGGGGGTACCTCTTTGATCTTCTATTAACCAATTGCCAAAATTGCCGTGAACTACGTGAGCTAGAGGCGACTATGAGTGCCTGCCAGCGATTTTGTTGCCACTCTTGTTTAGCCATTCTCTGAGCTTCCTTATATGCTATTTTTGCTTGTTGGTAATTTCTAGGTAATACTAAAGCACCAGAAGATTTATATTCTTTGTAAATGGCACAAAGATGCTGTCTAGCTTGTCTGCAATGTAAATTAAACCAGGGGGCACCAGTCTTAAAATGGGCCCAATTTACCTGAATAGCTGGTACTGTAAAAAAGGACATAAGGTCTTCCGTAAGCAGAGAGAATGAGTTAATAATTTGTTCATACCCATACAGATCTAAATCTAAAAGAGCATGGGTTTGAACTATCTCTTGTTGGAAAAATTCCGTATATTTCTGGGCTTGACTTACAGACCATTTTGTTCCTCTCACTTGTTCTGCAGCATTTATTCCCATATATATGGGGTGCCTAGACTTGACTGGCTGCCAGTCTAGGGAAAGCTTGGCACTCAAGGGAAGATGGTCGCTCATTTGAACGTTTTCTATTTTAAAATAAGAAAAAATTGGGAATAAATCTCTGGAGACAATAAAATAATCAAGAACACTATTTGTATGTGTGCTCAAATGAGTAAAATCACCCGGAATATCCGGGGGACAGTTCCCGTTTAAAATTATTAAATTCATACGTAAAATCAGCTGATAAAGGAGGGTGCCCGCTTCATTGACCCTATTATCTTTCGATTTTCTTTGTACGTGGGGGGATAGGTCCAAGTTCTGGTGATCAGGGGGGACCCACCATTTGGCCTTGCCTAACGCTTCCCAGTTTGCAGCTGTACGAGCATTGAAATCACCTCCCAAGACTGACGAGGTATTCGGATACTTGGTATAGCAGAAAGCTAGATGTTCTTCAAGTGCTTCCCATTTGGAGTGGAGGTCCGCTGCTTGCCCCCCAGGGGGGAAATAAACATTTGTTACCAGTAATTCAAATTTCCCTCCTGAAATCAAGCCTGTGATCGCGTAAGGAGGGAGTGATTTCACAAGTGTAAGTTTTGCTTGCAATTTGAGGGAAATGGCTATCGCCAAACCTCCTCTGGGGCGTCCACCTTTAAGAGAGGGACAAGCTGGAAGTAAAATAATATCATATCCGTTTATATCAATCACCTCCTCTTCCCAAGTTTCTTGTAAAAGAATCACTTGGAATAAGTTAACAAATTTTAAGAAGTCTGGATCAAGTTTCTTCCCCCTCCATCCCGCAATATTCCAGCATAGAAATGACATCAGAGGGTGACTAGGTTGGTCATTAGGTAGTCAAATCGAGTGGGAATGGGGTTCTGAGTTCGGGGGAGTTTCAGCTTCAAAAAATTCAGTTATTTTTCTTTGAGAAGGTGGCAATCGTGTTATACATCCCAATCGTTTAGATTTACTGGGATGGTTTGACTGTAAAATCAAGCCACTCGTCTCACTAGAGGCAGGTTTTAGGCCTAAAATAGTCGGCTCTTCAGAGCCAGATGGTAGAATTAGAGGGGTATTACTTAGGGAGAGAGAAATTAAGTCAACAGAAGTAGTGCCACTAGTTGGATTTTCATTAATTGTTTGAGTAATTTTGTTAGTACGACCCGTTGGGTCTTCAACCAGATCACACTTCGGGGCTGAGAATAAAATAGGGTCGTCTCTCATTTGTTGAGCTGGTTCAGCTGGTTCTGTTACCAGTTCGATGATATCTATGGATGTATTCAGCTTGCTCACGTTGGAAGAGAGTGGGTTAATAAAGTTGCAAGTAAGCGCACTCATATAGGGCACTTTATATGGAGAGCCCAATTCGGCCTCATTAAGTTCTCTCATTTTATCCCAGGCAGATGTTGTGGCCATATTTGCCTCAGAGGGGGGTTGCGTGGTGCATGAGTCTGGTGGAGAGGTTTTCGCCTCCAGATTATGGAAGAGTGGGTTCATCTCAGCAACAACCTGTTGGCTGGAAGGGGTGGGTGCCTTCCCAACCCACAAGTCCAGCTCTTGGTGGTATAAGAATGGGGCAGAATCTGAAGCACAGTCAGGTATATTTTGTTTAGGTAGTCTCAGCTGTTCCTTCATCACTTTTGTCAGGCAAAGGCGGAGAGTGTCCATTTTTTGGAGTATTTCTTTCTGAGCTTCTTGTGGGAGAGCACTATAAGAATGAAGTAAATTATTTTCAAAGCTGTCAAGGACGATTCCCTGATTCACCGCATACGTGGGCCCAAGGGAGTCCAACTTTTGAGGGTCCTTGGCTACCAGACCAGTAGGGTGATTAAGGATGTCATCCACAGAGTTTATATCAATTAGAACATGTTGGTCAATCTTATGTTGGAGAGTTTTTGGCAAAATCACAGTATGGGGAATAAGTGGAATTGGGGGTGCTTCATTTTTAAAGTACCTTGAGATTCTTACGCCACTTGTCTTCAGGTGTTCTCTACATTTGTACACCAGTTTTGCCAGTCTCCCGTCATAAAATGAGACCACCGCTCTGGCAAGGAATCCGTCGAAGTATAGATATTCCACTTGGGCCAAGTCAGTAGGGTTATTAAGGATACCTGGCATATAGAGCTTTAGAAAGTTCAGTAGATGGGCTTTACGCTCTTCTTGTGACAGGAGTCCTGGGGGTTTAGGATAATTTGATAGAACGAGCTTGTTTCGGTATAGCACCAAATTCCAGTTATTATTTGTCAGGTTCCTCTTCTTAGAGGGATTGGTCTTATCTGCAGATAAAACGTGAGACCATGGATCTTGAATCAAAAGGTCTTGCTTGGAGTTAGGTGTTGGGGTAGGAGTTAGGGGTTCCAAGCATTCCAATGCAGCATCAGGGCAAGGGTTTATAGAAAGTTCTTGCTTAGAAGGCTTCCTGGCAGGAAGTTTCTTGGTGTTCCCACTGATCCCGGTTATTGGGGAACTCTTGAGGAGTTTAAAGAGCTTTTTAAAATCCATTTTTTTGTAACGCACTGCCTTGAAATTTTTAACATTTTTGCTCTTTTTTGCACTTATGGGCCTCCTTTTCAAGGCGATAGCCCTGCTGGATCTCTTTACATTCCTTGATGATCTATTTTTGCAGGTGATAGGAGGCAAGTTGTTGTTACTTTCCAATTCTGCAGTCACTCCGCCAGGTTCCCTGCAGAGGATTTTACAAGTGTCCATCATTATAGTGAGGATTTTTGTACAGGTGCCCAGGTAGGATTTTATATGTTCAATATCCTCAGTTAAAAGCACCAGCCATTTGATAACGGATAAATCCTCACCATTTGTCTCAGGGGATTGGAAGCAAGAATCTTTTGATGTTTTAGAGTTTCCCGAAGACAGCTCTGCAATTTGTTTTAACATCAGTTCCTCCACTTCTCGGTCTTGGGATGGTTCAGGAGAAGCTAGGGGTTTAAGTCTCTGTTTCGGGAGTACTTCGGTGTCTGTACCAGTTATATTTGAAATTATTTTGAGCTTTATCGGCCCATTGTTGTGGCATTCCTCCGCACAATCCTCTCTCTGCACTGCCGGCCCTTCGTTGTGGCTGGCAGAGGACTCGGTGCAGAGGGGGGAAGTTTCAATTTTCTGCTGATTCTCAATCAGCTCCACTTTGCCCCTATTCTTATAGGGCCGAGTGATTTTTGTTTGTGCTTCCTTTAGAGTAGCTCTTTTAGAGAGAGGTCTTATATCACTCCGAGGAAGGCCCGAGGTTTTACAGCCACTCCGGGTCGTCACCATTATTTATTTGGTAAAAATCAGGTTGGTAAAAGTCTCGCTTCAGTTCATTTGCTTGGTTAGTAGAATGGTGGAGCAGGGAGTAAATGCAGGGAGATAACGATAAGAGCAGTCACAACTTGAAAGGTTTCTTCTTTTAAAAAAACGCTGAGGCCCAGACGCTCCCCCAAGTGAAGGTCAGGAAGACTTTAAACAACTCCCTGCTGTACTTTAATTCCTTAAAACCTATGACTAAAACTTAAAACTTAAAACTGAGCTAAATTAAGTAGATAAGAATAAAACGAAAATAAAATATAAACACGGTATAAAACAGTAAAAAACTTAAAAACAAACCAGTAAAGTACGGAGGTCAGAAGGGAGGATGTTGATACTCCGCCATCTTAGATCATCTCTCCAATTAAGAATAAGGCACTGTCTGGAGAGCGTCCATGCCATTATTTTCTTTGAATGGTACTTACAAGTAAGTCCCTTTTGAATCCATGTCGGGATTCCACAACACACATTTCATCTTCCATATTTCCTTATTTCCAGGGTGGGAAACTCTTTGGCATTATACCCTTGTGGACCAGAAGAGGGCGCCATCTGCTTGCATCTTTGCTAGGCTTGGGAGCGGTAGCTGAAGAGGCCGGAAAAGAAACAAGAATGTTCATTAACATTGCCTAAGGTGTGTTTTTCATCAAATAAACATTTTCTCCTCCAAAAAAAATTTCATTATAAATACCAAAGGTATTACTTTTGGAGAGAACTCAATTTTCCAAGAATGAAGGTTGTTACATAAATACGTTCCATTTCAATGATTAATATTGCCCTTATTGCTCTGCTGTTGTTTTAAATGCAGCCTTCCCAAGCTTATCAAGTTGCCATATCGACGGGAGGCAATCAGGATGCTTTGTTGTCCTTGCAAGTCTGGTGCCCAAGACCCTGGAAAACTGCTACCCATTAGAGTAGACAATACCAGCCAGCCTCCAGGGAGTCTCATTTCTAGTCCTCAAAATACTTTCGTGACTTCTTATCTTCTTCTTTGACGATCATTCGTAGCCGAGTAAGATTGTCTTCCATGAACACAGTCTTAACATTGAGTCTGTAAGTGACTGTGGAGGCCAATTCTGGATCCACACGTCCTTCCACAGTGGGGACATTGGTATCCGGGCAGGAGTTGATCACAGTAAGGATATAGGGGAGCGACCAGCTGGAGGATGGATGGCGGCTAACAGATTGAGGTTGAATCCTGACAAGACAGAAGTACAGGGGGAGGGCAGGTGTGGAGGACTCCCTTGTCCTGAATGGGGTAACTGTGTCCCTGAAGGACCAGGTGTGCAGACTGGGAATCATTTTGGACTCACAGCTTTCCAACGAGACACAGGTTAATTCTGTGTCCAGGGCATCTGTCTACCAACTCCATTTGGTATGCAGACTGTCTCACCAGAGTGGTGTATGCCCTGGTTGTCTCCTGCTTGGACTAGTGCAGTGCACTCTGTGGGGCTACCTTTGAATGTGACCCGGAAACTACAACTAATCCAGAATTTGGCAGCTAGACTGGTGACTGGGAGTGGCCACCAAGACCACATAACTCTGGTCCGGAAAGACCTACATTGGTTCCCAGTACGCAGGGCCGGTGCTAGGGGTTTTTGCGCCCTAGGCGAGATCACCTTCTGGCGCCCCCCCCCAAATAAATAAATAAATAAAAATAGAAAATAGAAAATAGAAAATAGAAAATAGAAAAATAAAAATAAAAATAGAAAAAAATTAGAAAAAATAAAAATAGAAAAAAATTAGAAAAAATAAAAATAAAATAAAAAACAATTGAGAGGCGTGGGGAGGTGGTCACAGGCTCCCACTCCACGCGCCTCTGGAGCTTTGCGCGGGAGCATGAACCTGGGGCCACCTCGCTGCGCCTGTCAGCTTGTAGAGCGGCTTCAGGCCGCTATCCTGAGGCGGGCGCGCGCCTCAGGATAGCGGCCTGAAGCCGCTCTACAGCTGACAGGCGCAGCGAGGTGGCCTCAGGGTTGCACTTCCCCTTGGCAGAGTGGTCGGGTCTGGTGTCCGTCAGCCTCCGCCTGTCAAAACACACAAGCCCTGGCCCTGTCACAACAGAAAGAAAGAGAGCGTGAGTGTGTGTGAGGGGAGTGAAATCGGCGGCACTTCCTGCCAGTTGGCGGGCTCGTGGCTGGAAGCCCGGAGGTGTGCGCGCTTAATGTGGCTTCTGGGGGGGGAAATAGGGGACGCCTCCTGGCTGTGACCGGCATGGCCCTCCCTGCGCGAGTGAATGGGTGTGAGGGAAAGGGGGGGAGAGTGTGCACAGCAGCAGCAGCAGGAGGCGGGGTGCCCCTCTCTCCTCGCCTCACGATTCTCCTCAGCTGCAAAGCTCCCTCGTTGTCCCAAGTTTAGCGCCTCCCCGCCCTGCCCTTCCCCGCCGCCGCTCGCCTGCAATGGAGCCCTGGCAGCTGCATAGGGGCGGCTGAGCCCGAGCGAGCGAGCGGGGCGGCTTTTCTCCTCATTTCCACGGAAAATGCAGCAGGCGAGCGCGGCGTCTCCTTCACAGAAACTTGCCTCTGCAGCGCTTTAGGAGGGGGAAGAGGTGGCGGGCGGCTGCCGGTGGCGGGCAGGGGGGCAGGCTGGCCAGTGCCCCCTCCATTTTGGCGCTCTAGGCAATTGCCTAGTTTGCCTAAATGGACGCTCCGGCCCTGCCAGTACGTTTCCAAGTACAATTCAAAGTGTTGGTGCTGACCTTTAAAGCCCTAAATGGCCTTGGCCCAGAATACCTGAAGGAGCGTCTCCACCCCCATCGTTCAGCCCAGACACTGAGGTCCAGCTCCAATGGTCTTCAGGCGGTTCCCTCACTGCAAGAAGTGAGGTTACAGGGAACCAGGCAGAGGGCCTTTTCAGTAGTGGCGCCCACCCTGTGGAATGACCTCCCATCAGATGTCAAATAGGGGACTCGTTCAGCGGACTGTTCTCTAGCAATCCCTTCAAACAGAAGGTAGTTTTCTGCAAAGTAGGACATCCGTTCCTCTTGATGTTCAGGTGTCCAGGGGAAGGGCTACTCAGCACGGCCCCTACTTCCTGCTCTTGTGTTCCTCAGAAGCTGCAATGCTCAAGTGGGGTGAGTGCCAGTAAACTGAACAGGAGGCTAAACTCAGTCTAAAATTATTGTCAGCATGGAAGCTTCAGGATGCTTGCATGTTTCCACTTGTGGTACTGAAGCCATTTAAAAGCCATTTCCCCAAAAAGTGATAAGAGTTTTAAGGTGCTTAAAGCAACTCACAGATTGCCAAATTGATGCCCAGGGCAACTTGCTGAAGTGAGTCAAATGATGTGCTTTTCAAATTGAGCTGCAATGTTTGATCCCAGCAAGGCTTGTTTGCTAAACTCTGTGACCCTCCTGCAGAAGCTACCTGGAAAAGAATCCTCATTCCCTGAGGGTTTTTGCGTACAAAAAGGAGCAGGCGCTTGCTGCTGCTGTCCCGGGTTCACCTTGGCAATTTGGGGAACACGTAACCTCACTGCAATATATGCGCTGATTATGAAAATGGTGAATGCAAATTTGGTCTGGAGACTCCAACTAGTGCGAAATGCAGCTGCTAGGTTGGTAAGTGGGGCGGCCATTTGGGACCATGTGACAACTGTCCTGAAAGCACTGCAATGGCTGTCAATAAGCCATTGGGCCAAATTCCAGGTGTTTGCCTGTCTTCTTCTTTGGCGATCACTCATCGCTGAGTAAGATTGTCTTCCATAAACACTGTTTTAACCGTGATGTTGAAGTATCATTGCTTTGACACCGGTGAACTTTGCTTCTTCCTGTACCCTGGCATTAGTTTGCCTGTCTTCCCAAGTGATGTGTAAAAAAATTTGGGGACACCGTTAATGGAATCTTTCAATGAGTTGGAGGTGGCGTTTATAAGTGTTCCACGTTTCACAAGCATGCAGTAAGGTTGGTAGTACTGTACCATAGCTTTGTAAACAAGCTTTTTGGTTTTCCTGCGAATGTCACGGTCCTCAAACACTCTGCACTTCAGTCAGGAGAAAGCTGCACTAAAGCTCTAAATGGCTTGGGACCTATTTGGTGCTGCCCATGACAGGGCCTTTTCAGTGGTGGTTCTCCATTTGCCGAACACCCTCCCTAGTGAGGTGCCCTGTTGCCATCATTAGTAACTTCCAGGAGGAATTTGAACATATTTCTGTTTACCCAGGCAACTGAAGAATGCTTTTCCTGGCAGCCTCAAGATCATGGGGTGGAAGTATATTTTTAATTGCCTTTGCTTTTCGATGTTTTAATTTGTGGTTGTTTTTTGGATGTTTTAATCTGTTTTAGATTGTTTGGCTTTTTTGTTTTATTTTTTAAATTATATCTCTGTTTGCTGCCCTGGGGAAGGAAGAAATCCAACCAATAAAAATAAAAGAATGGCGCAATTTAATCTTCCATGCAAACAAATCAGATTGAATATCTGAAATTGTCTGATTTACCTGCAAAAAAAATCAGGACAAATGCTCAACAAACAGATTATCTGGAAGCACCCCCATAGAGAGAGAGAAGCTGGGGACTGGGTTATTTCTGCATTGCCCGAACACTTGTATAAAGAGTGCTAGCATGCTTTTGCATCCGTTTGTTGATTACTTGTTATGCTACCATTTCACATCATATGCTGAGAAACAGATTTGATAACACCAATATTAATCTGCAGATCATTTGCAACACAGACACCTGCAAAAATCAGACTCCATTGTGTAACCAATGGAAAAAGGTGTGGATAGTCTGTAACACACTGAACTCCCTTGAGGATATACGATTGCGAAGGGAAATTAATTTGCACCAACCTGAAAGAAAGCAATGGGTTTTATTGATGGCAAGCCCATCATTTCACTGCCAAGATCTACTTTTCACTTGGCAAGCTGCATGCTTGGAAGATGTAGATCTCTGGGGAAAAGTTGTTTTCACACTTTAAGGAATGCAGAACCACCCTGTTAAGGCTGCAAAAATTGCCTAATAAATAATAATGGCAAAGATAATTACAGGTACATGCTATCTTTCCTCTTCCTTCCCAAATTGCAATAATGATGGTGGGGTTGCAATGCGATCTATGGGCTTCCTTCAATGTATATTCATTAAATTCATTCCTTCATTAAATTCATTCATTCAATGTACATTCATTAAATTTATTTTTCTTGAGATCAATCAGTGTGCACTGTTGTTTCTGGATATATGTGTTTTTATACCTTCACTAGAGTAGTCTTTTTTTTTTAGATCTTATTTTGATTTTGTGAAAATTGCTTAGTTTTAGTTGTGCACTTTTTCGTGTTTTATTTATTGTTTGTGACTATTTTGCTAGGTTTGTAATTATGTATTTTTTCATGTTGTAAGCCGCCTTGAGCAAGGTTTTAACTATGGAAATACGCCACGCAAATAAAATTATGTATAATATATAAATATATATATATATTTACCCTGCCCCTGATGAGATTCATACAAGAGAACAGGGTAGGGACTTCCTTTTGTAGCTGAGAATAAACTGCTTTTAAGATTGTAACACAGCTACTAAAATTCAGGCTGCAAAAAAAACGGAATATGTTGCATGCCGTGGCACGTTGCAAACTACACACACACACACGCTTTGGGCCACAGTATTAATTGCATCTTTAAAAACAAATTCACATACATCTTATTTAGGTCGCTTGCAGCTGCTTTCAAGCTGGCAATAAAAATGGTGCTCCCACCTCTCCTTTCTCACCTTGCCTGTTTCATGTGGCCAGATAATTAAAAGTGATTCATTGACAAAATCGGGGATCACTGGGTTCCCATAATTGTGTTCTTTCAGAACAACCTATTGCCTAAAGCAGCATGGATATCTAAGGAGCAAAAGGACATCTTCAACTGCAAGGTCAATTGTATGGAAGAATCTGGGGAGACAGTTTGTTACACAGTTCAGGTGTGATGTTAACTGTGTGTGAATAAAGCAGGAATTCCGTAGAACTGTCTTCTGTTCGTTTTCTCTGAAATGCACCATAGGAACCTACGAAAGGGAGCATAGGATTGGGACCTTAATTAAGCAGAATGAGGCAGAACTGGGATGGAAAGCAGAGCTGTGTGTATTCCATGCTGCACAGTGAGAAATAAGATTAACCCTGCTTGCCCTTATTCATAGGAACACAAGAAGGGCTGGATCAGGCCACAGACCCATGTTTCCTCTGCTCATACATGCCTCCAGTCACTTCTCTTGCCAGACTGGAACTTTATGTGTTCATTAGTACAGAATTCACAGGAGGGTTTGCCGATGATAGCCAGCAAACCTATTGTGTTTCTAAAAATATAACTATTTGGAAGGGAAAGCCAATTGCTCTTTAGCATCTCTAAGGACAAGAAAGCAGCAAGCTTTCTTAAGACATGTTGTCTTCCCTCAATGTTATCTTAATGACACATTAAAAACTTTGGCAAATTATGATCATCCCCAAATTTTCTCAAGAGTCGATTCCAGTCATTATCCTCTCAACATAACATTGCTGGCAGAAAACAGAAGGCAGCTGGAAGCGATGAACTTTCTCTGAGCGCAGGACATGTAAACGGGTGTTTGTGAAGGCGGGGTTTTTTGGGGGGGGGATACTGACTGCTGTCTCATGGTGTGTGTAGGACCAAGAGGCATGGACAGCGAAGGAGCTGCTGCTCTGACCTGCAAAACCTGTGCTATGTTTTTCTTCCTGACTGAGAATGTGCAAAAGTACACCTGCAGCAAGTACGAGACTTGCTTGAAAAGATGGTAAGGCAATTTGAGGCCTATCTATCTGTCAGGGTATGTTGTGACTACTCTTGAGAAACGGCCGTACACATGCTTGTCTTTCAGACGATATTATTGGTGCACATTATTTACAGTGTAACGGATTGCTCATTTCATGTCTACCCACTCGAGCTAGATTCCTGCACTACTCCCTTCCGCGTTCGGGACCAACATAAAAGCCTCGGGACTGAGAAGCGCCTCCCTTTCCTCCTCTTTCTCAATTCCGGCGTCGGGGGGGGAAAGGTCTTCTGTCTGACCTATTCCCATAGCTGCCAAGTTATCCCTTTTTTACAGGGATTTTCCCTTATGCTGAATAGGCTTCCTCGCGAGAAAAGGGAAAACTTGGCAGCTATGCCTATTCCTGTCCACTCTCTGCCTCCCTCTCTTCCTGCCTATGGAGCAGGGGCTCTTTGATGTTGCCAGAGCCCTGGCACTCCCTCTCAGTTTCTTGACTCACCCCTTCAGACCCCTCGCTCTCATGACTGCTTGGAGACGGGCTGCTTCTGATGAGGGGGGAGGGTTCTCTATAATCCCTCCCCCTTACACTATCCATACTTTGAACTACTGGGCAAGATTTTAAAAGGTTTTTTTTTAAAAAGGTAAAGGACCCCTTGACAGTTAAGTCCAGTCAAAGACAACTATGGGGTTGCAGCACTTATCTCGCTTTCAGGCTGAGGGAGCCGGCGTTTGTCCACAAACAGCTTTCCGGGTCATGTGGCCAGCATGACTCAACCACTTATGGCACAACGGAACACCGTGACGGAAGCCAGAGTGCATGGAAATGTTGTTTACCTTTCTACTGCAGCGGTATTTATTTGTCTACTTGCACTGGTGTGCTTTTGAACTGCTAGGTTGGCAGAGGCTGGGGCAGAGCAACGGGAACTCACCCCGTCACGCGGAATCGAACCGCTGACCTTACGATCAGCAAGCCCAAGAGGCTCAGTGGTTTAGACCACAGTGCCACCCGCTCCCTCTGATTAAGAAGTTCTCGAATGCAGCAATGCAGAGCAAAGGCCTAGCTTTCCCTGCACCCTGTTTCTCACAGTGGCCAGTCAGTTGCCAATGAGAAGCAAAAAGCAATAGCCACTTCATGTCATTCTTCCCCAGCGACTGGTATTCAGAAGCACCTGCGTTAGGACTGGGTTTGCAAATGCAGCTGTCTAGAATCCAACACTCTATGGGTGGTATCCGACTCAGTCATGCCCAGAGTTAACACCCTGAAAACAACAGATTTAATCATTTGGACTTCATGAGTAGATTCCACATTTTTGAAAGAAAGCACAGCTAAGTTTACTTAAGATCTCAGTTAACAAAACTTGGGAAAGATCTGGTTGAAGCTAAGCACTTAAAAGCCCCTCTGATTTCAGAGGAAGAGTGTTAAGCATGTTCTTAGATCTTCCCCTTTGAGAACTGTGGGGGAATCAGACTGTTTACTGGATCATTCTTGGCGGCCTGTTCTTTAAGCAAAAGACTTCACAAACAACACATCAATCACGGATGTCAAAAGTGCAGATGGATCTTTATATTACCGGTACCTGTGCAAATGCCAAGTAGCTCAGCCTTGAGGTGAAATTGATCTTGAGATACCTATTTCAATTATAGAGCTGCACTGCACACTGTCGCTGTTTGGGGGAATCTTTCCTAACAGGCTACTGACATGCAAGGGGTGTGCGGTTTCAGGTGTGAAAGAGTTGGGAGAAATACCTGCTACTGTGTGAAATAATCTGCTGGTTAATTGACTTGGTGTGAGACATCCACATGGGTGTGACGCTTTAATTGGATGCGAGGAATCCTGGAAACCAAGCAGATGAGTCAACACACCTCCTTCCATTCCTTTCACTTAGGGCAGGGATAGTCAACCTGGTGCCCTCAAGATGTTTACTGGACTACAACTCCCACCAAATCTCGCCACTGTCAGTCCTGACCAGGGTTGATGGGAGATGGAGTCCAACAACATCTGGAAGCCACCATGCTAGCCAATCCTGATGTCCTGTTACATGGCTCTCTCTGCCGTACAGCAATATCTGACACAATGTGCTTCAGATATCACCTTCAATGGGATGCCGATGAAGGCAGGTTCTGATGCCTCAATGGCGGAGTAGCTCATTGGGAGAGCCAGGGCCGGGCCGTCCATGAGGCAGATTGAGACAGCTGCCTCAGGTGGCAGAATCCAAGGGGCACCCTGATACCTCCAGAGAAACGGGGCTCTGACTTACTTTCCAGGGTCTCAGGAAGGTCACGTAATGCCTCTGCTTTCTGCCGGAAAGCTCCTGTCATTCAGTGTAGACTGTGCAGCATGAAAGATTGAGGACAGAGAAGAATCCCAAGCACCAGAATCTCGAATGCCTTTGGGATGTGGACATACATCTGTTCCTGTGCCCTTTACAACTTCAGGTGTGTGCCAGGTGCCCAGATTTTCTTCATCATCTCATTGGGTCTTTTGATGCTATTCCAAAGGGAGAGTGCATAGATCAGGAATGACAAGTAGCTGAAGATCTGTTTCAGTGACAGGCAGCCAGGGCATGAGATATTGCTTTGTTGCTTTGCTAACGAAGTGGCAGTGGTCTGCCTTTCAACAAACACTGCCAGATTCAAATCATTACCGAAATTATTTCTCAGTCATTACCTTCATATATGCACACAACATCCACAATATAAATTTCTTTTCCTTTCCAAATTCATGGAAGGATGTGGAGGAGATCAAATGCCTTTAAACACCCCAAAAAATTTATTCTACTTTTATGAATTATTCTGTTCCTTATGAAAACCCTTCTTGAAAGACTTTTCCTGGCATAAAGCAAAACAGGTGTAAAGCATATGATGGCAATAACACTTTAGCACATTTCCAGTTCACAGAACAGAACGCAAATGACTTCTTTCATAAAGGTGGCCATCCCACTGGAATAAACCATATTGGTTTTTCTGTTTTTAGCTGTTGTTGTTTTAATATGTTTTTATTAAGGTTTTCCATATTATTATTATTATTATTATTATTATTATTATTATTATTATTAACAAAAGTACATTCAGTGCCTGCATTTTCAAATCGTAGTCTTTCATACAGGTCAGTTACAGTCAATTTGAGACATTTTTGTTGTAAGCAACAAACCACATTTGTTATGCGTCATCTAGGGACACTTTTTGTTGTTGCAAGGTCACAACTGGTATTATTATTATTAGCCCACCCTTCACCCTAAGGTCCCATGTGATACATTCCATGGAATGGTGTTGCTAGTGAAGTATGCACTGAGTTCCTTTGGCTACTCAGAATTCTTGCTTTTCTTTTTCAGGGGAGCATGTTTCTAGTCCTCATTACTGCTGAAGTAAAGCAGGGGTGGAGGCCCTGTGGCTCTCTCAGTGCCATTGGACTCCTCCATTCTCATGGTCAGTAATAATGGGGCCTGGAGTCCTGCAACATCTGAAGGGCTGCAGATTTCCCATCCCATATTTAAAGGGAAGTGTCCCCGAAAGTGTTTTCAAAATGTAGGAGTTCTGAGAAGAGGGGGGGGGAATGTTATTTATCTTTTCCCCCCCTGCCGTGACTCCCAATTGCAGCCACTATCCCCTTCATACTTATGAGTCCCATAACTCAGTCTACTTCCTCTTCTTCTTTTGCAGTCGAGCAACAGGACTTACCGTATCATAGCTGCCAAGTTTTCCCCTTTCTCGCGAGGAAGCCTATTCAGCATAAGGGAAAATTCCTTTAAAAAAGGGATAATCTGGCAGCTATGTACCGTATGTAACCAGTATAAATGAATATCTGGATAGCTCAGTTACTTAGAGCGCGATGCTGACAACGCCAAGGTTGCAGGTTCGATCCCCGTAAAGGACAGCTGCATCTTCTTGCGTTGCAGAGGGTTGGGTTTGATGATCCTCAGATCCCTTCCAACTCTACGATTCTATGAGAACCACTGCCATGCTCCTATGAGATACCAGTTTAGGTTTAACAGCTTTAACTTTCAGCCTGAGATGAGCTTTCTGGGCAGGTTTGGTGAATAGGTTAACAGGTTTGGCAGGTTCTAGGTCTATCGTTTGGACTTTTGAGATTTTATGTGTCCAGAGGAGTCACTCAATCCCTAATCACTTGGTAAAAAGGCAATGGCTTATGTCACTGTCAGAAGCAGCAATGCTTTTGAATACCGGTTGCCAGAAACTTCAGGAGAGAGAGTGCTCTTGTGCTTGGGTTCTGCTTGCAGGTTTCCCACAGGCAAAAGGTTGGCCACTGTGAGTAAAGGTAAAAGTAAAGGACCCCTGGATGGTAATAATAATAATAATAATAATAATAATAATAATAATAATAATAATAATAATTTATTACTTATACCCCGCCCATCTGGCCGGGTCTCCCCAGCCACTCTGGGCGGCTTCCAACAAAAGAATAAAACACAATAATCTATTAAACATTAAAAGCCTCCCTGAACAGGGCTGCCTTCAGATGTCTTCTAAAAGTCTGGTAGTTGTTTTCCTTTTTGACATCTGTTGGGAGGGCGTTCCACAGGGTAGGCGCCACCACCGAGAAGGCCCTCTGCCTAGTTCCCTGCAACTTGGCTTCTCGCAACGAGGGAACCGCCAGAAGGCCCTCGGTGCTGGACCTCAGTGTCCGGGCAGAATGATGGAGGTGGAGACGCTCCTTCAGGTATACTGGACCGAGGCCATTTAGGGCTTTAAAGGTCAGCACCAACACTTTGAATTGTGCTCGGAAATGTACTGGGAGCCAATGTAGATCTTTCAAGACCGGTGTTATGTGGTCTCGGCAGCCGCTCCCAGTCACCAGTCTAGCTGCCGCATTCTGGATTAGTTGTAGTTTCCGAGTCACCTTCAAAGGTAGCCCCACGTAGAGCGCATTGCAGTAGTCCAGTCAAATGGGGTTGCGGCGCTCATCTCGCTTTCAGGAGGGAGCCGGTGTTTGTTCCCAAACAGCTTTCTGGGTCATGTGACCAGCATGACTAAACTGCTTCTAGTGCAACGGGACACCATGATGGAAACCAGAGTGCACGGGAACGCCGTTTGCCTTCCCACCGCAGCGGTACCTATTTATCTACTTGCACTGGCGTGCTTTTGAACTCCTAGGTTGGCAGGAGCTGAGACAGAGCAACGGGAGCTCACTCCATCACAGGGATTCGAACAGGTGGGCAAGCCCAAGAGGCTCAGTGGTTTAGACCACAGCGCCACCTGCCACTGTGAGTGCAGGATGCTGGACTAGATGGGCCATTGGCCTGATCCACCAGGCTCTTTTCGTGTTCTTATGCTCTTCAACACATTATATAGGGAATTCAAAAGTCTGTAGCTGTATGCCATGACATGAGGGGATATAATATCCATTCCTGTTCTCCCTGCTCTTTTCCTTTCCTGAAATCCACAATATTACCACAAATTATCCAGCCCAAGAAATGGCACTGAGTTCAAAAGCCAAGAAACAACGATTGGGCTCAATTCTGCAGTTTCTGGTTTGGCTTTATAATTCAGCTGATATAATCTGGGCTTGAGAATCCTTTGGCTCTAGGGATTGGCATTTACCGGGACTCTAATTCAAGGAAATAAAAAAAGAAATAGAAATGGGAGCCTTCCTCTTTATCTATAGCTATGATCTCAAGGGCTGGTTTTGGGTGTGCAATTCCATGGCACACTGAACCTCATAATTGCAGTGGTTGCATTCATAAACTGGTGTACAAATTGCCTTGACGAATCCATTCTGCATGCAGTGCTTGCCCTCAGCCTAGGAGCCCCATAAACGCCAAGTGCCTTTGCCAGTTGTGGTATCCATACAGCAGGTTGGCCAGCCATGTGGTACATAATTGCTACATGTAAAATTGAAGACATGCTGCTAAGCGGCCGTCGTTTTCATATATCCTCCTGCTCAACCAGTTCGCTTGCAAATGCATCTTAATAAAATAAAAAATTTCCTTCAGTAGCACCTTAAAGACCAACTAAGTTTTTATTTTGGTATGAGCTTTCGTGTGCATGCACACGAAAGCTCATACCAAAATAAAAACTTAGTTGGTCTTTAAGGTGCTACTGAAGGAATTTTTTTATTTTACTTCGATCCAGACCAACACGGCTACCTACCTGTAACCAGAACTATGGAAGGCATCTTAATAAGACATCCAGTGCACATCTCTCTTTCTCTTGAATCAGAAAACAAAACTCCCTCTCCATATATACCTAGAAAAATATACGATTCACACATTGGTAGCTTCACGATTGGGCTACTGGCAGATGCAGAGTGAATGGACCGTCTGAGTGTGCGCATATTACACCTGTGTTGAAGGAAATGTGCTGATTGCCAATCAGCTACCAAGCCATGTTCAAGGTCTTGATATTAACATGTTGTTACAAAAGCCAGGTGCCTGCCCCTCTTTCTGCCGAGCGGTGGCAAGAGCCCATGGGGTGCCAGGCACCTACACAGGGCCTGTGTCCCTTTGGAGAATTGAAGACACGGTGGAGACTGTTGTGGCTTTAGTTGAATAGACTGTTGTGGTCTATTTACACTTTCAGTCTGCAAGAAGGGGGTCCAGATCTTACAACATGGTCATTTTAAGAGGCAGCAGTCGAAGCAGCCTGCAACCAGCCCCCTCCAAAGATGTATCGCTGCTCTTTTCCCCAGAAACTCCTTGCCCTCTCCCAGAACAGTTACCCTGGCAATCTCCCAAATCCCCAGTCTCTGTTCACACCTGGGGCAAGGGGGACGGAGTATTGTTAATGTTCTTCAGTTGCTCTCTATTAGCTCAGCCACAGGAATTCCTTTGCAGCTTGCATTCTCCCTTCATATCAAAAATAACCAAAACTCTAGCATTTATTAATTTCTAGGTAAAGGTTAAGGGACCCCTGACCATTAGGTCCAGTCGTGACCGACTCTGGGGTTGCGCGCTCATCTCGCATTATTGGCCAAGGGAGCCAGCGTATAGCTTCCAGGTCATGTGGCCAGCATGACAAAGCCGCTTCTGGCAAACCAGAGCAGCACATGGAAACGCTGTTTACCTTCCCGCTGTAGTGGTTCCTATTTATCTACTTGCATTATGACGTGCTTTCGAACTGCTAGGTTGGCAGGAGCTGGGACCAAGCAACGGGAGCTCACCCCGTCACAGGGATTGAAACCGCTGACCTTCTGATCAGCAAGCCCTAGGCTCAGTGGTTTAACCCACAGCGCCACCTGGGTCCCTCATTAATTTCTAGGGTTTACCCTAAATCTATAACACCATAAAATCCCCAAACATCTCTAGAGCAGCTGAAATGCTACCTGGCCCTGAACAGACCTGTAAGATCACTTAGATTGTCCAGAAAAGTTCTACTCCTTACACCTGAGGAGCCACACCTCCACTCCAACTTGGAATCCTTATTGCAGATCCCACTTCACCTTGGGCATGCCAAGAATTCTTCTAAAGCTGCCTGTCTGCTACAATGTCTTTTTCTTTTTGCATTGCCCCTAGCAATGCGTGACTCATTGACTGCACAGCACACCGGATCGGTTGGAAATTCTGCGGTTTCACACTATCGCACAGATGCAGCTGGGAAGCAGCCCAAGCCTTTATTGAACATGAGCTATGAATTCTGACAGCAAGGCAGGAGAGTTGAAAGACAGAAGAGTAAGAGGTGCAGCTTTCCTCGTTGCTCGATCCCCATGCTGAGTATGGCTTCACCTTACATAAAGTGCCAAGCAGCTGACAAGCAATTAGGAATCATTGAAAAAAAAAATGGCAAGCTGAGATAGCAATAGCTGGAGTCACATTGGTTGTTGCTTTGTTACTGGAAAAACTTGCTTGCAGTCTGCAAGGACCTGGAAGTTGAGAATGTCCTTGTCCCTGGACTTGTTGGAAGGCTGACTTGGAAGAGCCAAGTGACACAGGGACTCTCATGAGCAAAAGTCAGGATCTACAACACATTAACCTTGTGCCCAGATGCAGCAGGGTAGCATTGCTCACCTGCCTTCCCAAAGGATCACTACTGGTTCTTGCATGGGGGTGGGGGTGTTGTGAGGAGTTCAGCATGGTGTGAGTGCAGCAGCGGATCCAATCCAGCACTCTTGCCTCTGTGCCCACACCATGCCGAGCTCCCCACCCCAGAACTGGCAGTGCTAGGAAGGCAGGTGAGCAATGCCAACTTGCCTACAGCAACCTGCTGACATCTACTGGCCAGGTGCTCAGTAGATGGTCTTGAGATACCAAGCCGCACCTGCTAAACTCACCCTTCTATGCCCCTATTAAAAGTGCAAGAGCCTCACCGCCACACACACAAACACACACCTGTCAACCCTTGTGATGACCAAGTGATGTACCAAGGTAAGCCTTGTTTTCTGAGATGCAATTCCCCCTAGCTGGCTCTGATATACTGTTGGAGATTCGTTCCCCGTGTCTGCAGTGATGGGATTGTTGTCTATCACATGACGGTGTATGTTTTTCATTCCACAGAGTGGGAAGTGACAGAGACAGGATGTTTGTGATACTGTGCTCCGCGAAGTGGGACTATTGTCCTTTGTTCTTTCTCTTTGCTGTCTGAT
This sequence comes from Zootoca vivipara, assembly GCF_965207765.1. NCBI lineage: Eukaryota > Metazoa > Chordata > Lepidosauria > Squamata > Lacertidae > Zootoca > Zootoca vivipara. Next base: position 83,486,527 of record NC_142590.1, on the reverse strand, counting down.
GCTAGAGAGAGAGGGAGCCATGTTGCAGTGCTCCAAGTTTATTATATGTAAATAAACTTAGGTTAGCCAAAATGCTGAGTTCTGAGGTCTGGTACACAACTGCGAAGACTCTGCAGATCCCTAAGTGTGCTGATGTCTCCAAGGCACCAGTCGCTGTGATGTTCAGGTTGGAGAAAGCTTTTGAAGGAGGGAGAGAACATGCCAGTCGGGCATGTGTCTTTGCCAAGGTCCTACTCGTGTGTAGGACGACTCCTAACAAGTTGACATCCGGTCCTCCATTATAACTGTGGGCGGGTAGAGAGGAAAGGAGATGGCAGGATAGCTTAGTCGGTAAAGCATAAGACTCTTAATCTCAGGGTTGTATGCTCGAGCCCCACTTTGGGCAAAGGATTCCTGCATTGCAGGGAGTTGGACTAAATGACACCCACCCACCCGGTGATCCCTTCAAACTCTACAATTCTATGATTCTAGGGAAGGGGGAGGATTTTCCACTTACTTAAATGGAAGTGTTTCCATTCAGACCACCTCTTTTGCTGGTGTGACAGTATCGTCTCAGATCAAGTAGAGCTGACCTCTAGGCAAGCACAGATTTCTAGCCAAGTCCCACTCCTCCCCTGCCAAATCCCAAATGCTTCTGCTTTTGGGCCTTGAGACAGCACAGTGTTACACCAGGACAAATCCTGGAACAATCTTAACTATACTAAGTAGACTTATGAGGAATATTATCCTCAGCTGCCAGACACGAGGATAGAATTACACCGCGGGAAACAGTTTGAGTGTTTGTTTGCTTTATTAGAAAAGCAATAAAGAGAGGAGAAGAGGGTGCCAATAATTGGCATCATAATTCATCTTCGAGGCACACTCTCTCTAGTGTTTATTAAAAACTGTAAATTCTTCAGGTAGGTTTCCTCTCCCCTCCCCCCCTTCTGTTCTCGTCTGCAGTCATGTAACAAAACTCCTGTTTTCTTTTTCCAAGCCAATGGAAAAAGTATGCTGCTAAGTTTCTCATAAGCTTCCCACCTGGTGTTCTAAATCATCTCTTTACATTCCTCATTCCAGTCTCCTCCGACTCTTTGCACAAATATATTTGTGCATTCAAAGTCTCTTCCACTCAAGAGGACTCAATGTACAGTATATTTGCCAAAGAGCAATGCCAGATTGGAGGCTGCACGACTCTAGGCCACAGTTGACAGTGAGGACTTGATTTGCTTTAAAATGTATTCGGCTGTCATTCTGGGGATACGCATGGGCAGACGTACAAGATCATCACGAACCTAGCTGCCTCATGCTGAGTTGGATCATCACTCCATCTATGCTCAGGATTGATCAACCAGGGCTGGAGCCACCCAGATCTTCCCAGGCAGCTTTCAGGGTTCTCTTGAGGCCACACCCTTCCCATCCTGCTCCACACTCCCCTCGAACGCTTTTGCTTGCCTGAAAAGTCTCCTTGAACTGCGATAATACCTCTTATTTGCCTGCCACAGAGGACACAAAGATGTGTGTTGTGAAGTACCCCGTTTTCCCTGGGAAACACCCGTTTTTACTTACCTTTTCCTGGTGGTCCCCCGTATCACTTTGTCTCTCGTTTTTCTCCGTTATTTTCTCCTGCTGGCGGCCATTTTTTCTGATTTGCCATTCTATGGGCACAAAAAATGGCTGCCGGCGGCTTCAAAAGTCGCATCTACGCATGACCAGAAGTGCATAGACGCGACTTCTGGTGTCGGCAGCACCGACGCACTTCCGGTCATGCGTAGAAGCTACTTTTGAAGCTGGCGGCGGCCATTTTTAGTGCCCATAGAAGGGCAAAGCGACACCGGAAGTTATGTCGACGCAACCTCCGGTGTCACACGGCTGCCGGTCCCGGATTCTGCAGTCCGGGACTTGGAAGGTAAGGTGTTGTGGACTAAGGAAACCCCTGTGCAACTGGAATGCAGCCCACTGCACAAAGTTAAGGGTCACATCAACTACTTTTACCAGTGATGGCCCATGAGGAAATGTGGCCCTTGGGCTGAACATTGGCACAGGCTCAGATTGCTTGGGAAGGACCCAGGTGATGAGGAGATTTAGGCAGCTGGGGGAAGGCAGAGACCTTCAGCCTTCACAACTGCCTCATAGGGGCGAGACAAACCAAGAAGTATTTGCTGTGCTCATTAGCCCTGGCGCCCCTGAGGAGGCCATGTTTCTTCTGATAAAGAGGTAACTTCACTTACCCCATGTGATTTATTCCTGACACCAGCTCCTGGCAGCGACCTCGGGCCTGTCACTGCCTCAGTGTCACCTACTTCACAGGGTAGTTGTGAGGATGGAAGGAGGAGGGAAGAACCACGGACACCACCTTGAGCTCATTGGAGTAAAAGTGGGCTATAAGTACAATAAATTAATAACAAACTGATAATCCAGTGCACAAACTTCACCACAAACATACTTTGCTTGGTGTATATACAAGATGACTTTGCTCATGCAATGGTAGAAGATCCACGTCAGGGTTGTTTGCTATGCTTTGTGGGTAAAGCGTTCTCTCCACCAGCACTGTCCATGGTTTTTATTTATTTGTTTCTTTTTGGCCTCTTCTAATGCAGGTCCATTAATCCTGGAGTCATTGGAGGCCTGAGAGGGCCGGGGGACAGGTGGTGCAAGGTTGCCCTTGATTCAAATAGCAGTTTTTATCTTAGATACTGGGCATAGTTGGGCAGCCCTATCTTTCCACTCCCCAGTAGCAGAATGCAGTGGGAGTTGCAATGGCACAACTAGCTGAACACCTGGAGACTGGCTTTTCTTTCCCTAATGTATTCTAAATATGTTGATTCCAAAGAGATAAAGTGTAAGGGAATGTACTCTCTCTAAACAATACTACGGAGGGGAAGTACCGAGTTTCCAATGGGTTTTCAAACTTGAAATAAGGGCTAAGTTCAATGTGTTACTATGAGAATATAGAATCCTGAGCAGCTTGAGACCAATTTTCTTGTGGTGTCACCTTATCCACCCCGCTGCTTTGATCTGTGGAACTGTAACTGTTTACAGGTGCCACATATATTACCCATTCTGTACCTGTAAGAAATCAATCTTCAAGCATGGCAGAACCTACACTTCGGAACTCCCTGCCTCTTGACATCAGCCAGGCACCTTCACTGTACTCTTTCTGGCAAAGCATTTCAATGCCGAAAACCATTTTTGTTTAGGGGAGCCTACCCAGATAAATAAATAAATTGAAAATTGCCCTAGTGGACGACAGGGTGGTGAATGAAGTGGAGTCGAAAGGCTAAAATCTGCTTGCAAAAGGTTTGTTTAAAATATATTAGCAGACAATGGGTGAATGCATTTGAGTTTATGATAGATACAAGCATAATAATATCAAAGAGAAATCAACAGCACGTTGTACATGAACGAATTTTGGGGAAGGGAGAAATAAGGCACAGTATATGCAAATAATTATTACATGGAAAAACAAAAATGGAATATGAATATGCAACTTGACTTTTTAAACTAACTTCATTTCCACCAGTCTCTATAACCAGGCTTCCAATGCAGCACACATAAGCTTCTGGGTTTTTTAATGAAACAAAAACATGTAAAAATCTCAGAGTGTGATCCATCGGCCACTCCACTGTGAAAGTGGGAGGAATTCCCTTGAGGTGACTATAAAATTATTCCCCCCTCATTAGGCATCCTTTGACGATTGCTTCTCACAACTAGGTCATTGTGCCTCATGTGGACATTGCAAATTGTTAAGTAAGAAGCAGTAAAACAATCAAGGAAGATCTTTCGAAAACTATCCCACTAGGATTCTGCGAATATACACACCGCACAGAGAGTAATTAAGATTTAGTTCCAATCATGCTCTCATTCCCAGAGAACTTCCGTCACTCCTCATCAATCACTACGGTCATGAGCAGCTGTTGTAAAAGCCACAATTTGTTGAGTTCTTGCCAGAAGAGGAGACATTATAAAACTCGCGAACCCTTTGAAACATGGGTCTCTTTCTTGTTACAGTGGTACCTCGGTTTACAAACACAATTGGTTCCGGAAGTCTGTACTTAACCTGAAGCGTACTTAACCTGAAGCGAACTTTCCCATTGAAAGTAATGGAAAGTGGATTAATTCGTTCCAGACAGTCCACGGAGTACTCAACCTGAAGCATACTTAACCCGAAGTATGAGTGTAATTGGTTCCGGAAGTCCGTACTTAACCGGAAGCGTACTTAACCGGAAGTGAACTTTCCCATTGAAAGTAATGGAAAGTAGATTAATCTGTTCCAGGCGGGTCCACGGAGTACTTAAACTGAAAATACTCAAACCGAGGCGTACTTAAACCGAGGTATGGCTGTACTGTGAAGTCTAAGGTTAAATTCTGTAAATTCACAGGTCCTGAAAACCTTTTTGCTCACTGCTGCTTTCTTGTGACTTAGGCAATTCTTAGGATCTTGGAAGGGCATGCAAAGATATATTGGATCTCGATCCCTGATGTCAGAGAGAAAGCCCTCATAAGACCAGAGAGGGAGATCTCATCTTAGATCCCACCCCCTTTCCCCATAGTTTTCAAAACCTCTGACACCCTAGTTTACTGACACCACAGGTTCAGCATCGCTCGGGCCAAACTGGTGGGGTTAGTTCTATGTCCAATGCTGTTTCTGTCACCTGACACAACCACAAATCAAGCAGAAAGTTAGACCAGCCCATGAGCCCAGCAGTGCTTAGGATATGGTAGCAGGACTGTCTTCACACACAAACACACACCCCTTAAGATTGCCCCCTAAGGATTCTAATACAGCTGCTGTATTCTGGTGTGGGTTTACTCCAATTTTTGTGAATCGAATCTGTGATTTTACAAGGCTGCATGTTGTGTTAATTAATTGCTGGTATCTGTTATTTATGTCTGTTTTTTTTTAGCTTTCCTGGTTTTTAATTTATTGTGGGTTTTATATTGCTGAGACATTGTTGGAAGAAGAAGAAGAAGAAGAAGAAGAAGAAGAAGAAGAAGAAGAAGAAGAAGAAGAAGAAGAAGAAGAAGAAGAAGAAGAAGAAGAAGAAGAAGAATATAATTAGTATGGGTCCAGGTTTAGTGCTATCTAATCAGCACTGCGCCAAGTTGTATGCAACTGTCCCCCTAAGAAAACTCCAACTTGTGTGGTAAGATTGTACAATCCATACTGTTGCTAAACGTAGCAATATTCCTGGTGACCTTGGAAGAAAATGCATTGCCAGATATTTGTGTTTTGTTTGGCCTGTGCATTGATTGAATTGCATTGTTCAATGTAATAATATCACTTGTGTTTACCAAAGTGACTTATTGCTTCCTTGTCTTTACATGAACAGTGCATCCCAAAGGGATGAAACCGGTCATCTAGTCTTTTGCTTTGGATGAGACTTCTGGCAAAAGTGAATATCCCAACTATTTCTGCTCAGCCTTATAAATAACTATTATGTTGTTAAAGAAAAAAAGGGGGGGGAGACATCCTGGAATTGAAACCTCCGTGGTTCAGCTTGTTACTCAAGGATGAAACATCTCTGTAGTTTTGAACTGTAGCCACCAGCTGTGGAATTTTGCCACTATAGAATCTCAGGTGCAGGATTCCTCAATGGCTGTGTATATCCCACCACAAATCTCAGGGTTATTTGGCACACAAGGTCTCTGAAATGCGAGAAATGGGACATCTGAACATTCTCCACCCCCTTCTTTATCCTGCATCTCTAACCGTGTCTTCTCATGAGGAAGCCAAAGTGATTTTGAGCCAGTATTTTAGGACAGCTTGGATCCCAAGTTAATACATGGGCTGAAAAAGCAGATGAGATGATGGTATGTTGGATAAGAAGTGCCGCTTGGGATTGCAAACAAGCATGCAAATATCTGGTCAGTCAGAAGAAGAAGCAGGAGAATTACAATGACATTATCAGAGGAGGAACATCTCTTTTTCAAATGCTGTCAAACTGAACTGTTGAGAGACTGCAGTGAGGATTGATGTTCATTTATATTGAAAATGAATTGGGGGGGGGGATGAAATTGGGAAGTGCATGATAAGTGCAGGGTTACAGCACTTGGCGCAAAGCCCATGAATGTTGAATGTAGTACCGGCAAAGGGCAGAGCTAAATGCACAATCCTGCAGCCTCTGAAATGTCTCTTTTTTCAGTTTCAGGAATCCTTGCTATGAGAAATGAATGGGGAATTTATTCGACAGTGAACTATGATTGTTTATGTCACCAGATCCTGTTTGATAACACTGTGTTTTGCAGAAACATGTATAACCTTTCTTTAAAAATAATAATTAATTTTGTACTGTAGTAAGTAATGGGGGAAACCAAATAAAAGCCATTCATTTCTCCCATTTCTTTCTATATAGAATCATAGAATCTTAGAGTTGGAAGGGATGTTAGGGACCCCAAGGGTTATCGAATCCAATGCCCTGCAATGCACAAATCTCAGCTGAAGCATCCATGGCAAATGGCCATCCAGCCTCTGCTTAAAAACCTCCAAGAAAGGAGAGTCCACATCCTTCCAAGGGAGACTCTTCCACTGTTGAACAGCTCTTACTGTCAGAAAGTTTTTCTGTGTGTTCAGTCAGAATCTCCTTTCTTGTAACTAGAAGAAAGGAATTGGTTCGAGTCCTGCCTTCCAGAAAAGGAGAAAACAAGCTTGCTTCATCTTTCATGTGACAGCCCTTTAGACATTTGAGGTTGGCTATCATATCTCCTCTCAGTCTCTTCTTTTCCAGGCTAAACATACCTAGCTCCTTCAACCGTTCCTCATAAGGCTTGGCTTCTAGACACTTGATCATCCTAGTTGCCCTCCTCTCCACACGTCCCAGCTTGTCAACGTCCTTCTTAAATATTTTCATTCATTTCTCACAGAGATTAATTAGAAATGAACGGAGGTACATCAATTTCATTTAAAAAAATGAATGAACACCACTTGCCAGTGCAGTCTTACAGTCAATATTGTGCAGTATTGTGTGAAATACTGAAATTCATTTTTTTTCTGAATAAAAATGCAACACTCTGGTATTTATTTATTTGATTCCACTTTCCGTTTTAAAAAATCAACAATAAAAACAGTTAAAAGCCATTCCTTGTGTAAAAAATGAAAACAATCCCATATATCAACACCATTTCATATATACAAGCATTAAAAAAAACTGCATCTATATGAAAACAATTAAAAAGAACACAGTGTGACAAATAAAACTATTTCAAATTCATTGCAGATGCAGACTGGGGGAAATCCTTTGTACTGGGAGAGTGAAGCATGTGAACCAATCCATTCAAGTAACTGAACTCAGGGAAAGTTAGATTTATTTATTTGTTTGTTATTAGAATCATTCTTTAGCTACTTTTCCAGTGCTCACAGAAACCTATAGTGAAAATTTAAAGAAACCCAACAGGTTTTTTAAAAAGCAAAAAGGCAGGACCAGTAAAAAGCAAAAGTGTCCTGCTGAACTAAAGGTGAAATGGAAGAGAATGTTTGGCACACCCTCCAGAAGCAAATAAGAGGAGCAATTTTGGACTGGTCTGACAGTTCTCACAATGCAGGAGTGGAACTTAAAATCCAAGCCAGTGTATAGGATGGGTAGTATTGAAGAGGTTTGGGGGACCTGTGGCACCCCCAGTTGCTGTTGGACTCCAGTACCCATCAGTCCCAGCCAGCATGGCCAATGGTCAGGGAAGATGGGAGTTGTAGTTCAGCAGTATCGGGAAGGGCATAGGTTCCCCATCACTGGCATAAAGAGAGGTGACCTCTTTAATAGGGAGGTTGTCTCTAGGAAATCTGAACACAGCGTCGTCACTACAGTTAGGCTTGTCAGCTGGTTTCCATTCACTCATATTGGCTGACACACTGATGAGCGGATGCAAACATCAAGGCAGCCCTTAAACAGGGAAAGAAAATTGGGCGCGAGGGGTTTCTTTTTTCTTTTTCTTTTTTTCATCAAGAAAACCTGCTTTTCTTTATGGTTGTATATTTGACTCATGGAGTGTCATTCCATGAAATAACACCGCACTTGGCCATTTGTAATTGCTAATTTCAGATCACTGGACTTCTTGTCCGCTAAGCTATTATTACACATTCTGAAGCAATTTCAGGCAGTAAGGAGAAGCATTTTAATTTCCTGTTCAGGCTGCCTCTGGTTTTAATCTGTCTCCAAATGGAAGTTTTAAGTGCCTGTGCCTCAAGTGCATCGCCACCCATTGCAGGGATCTTCCAGATTTTGAGAACCAGCAATCTTTAGTAGTTCCAGGGTGTACATATTCAGATACGGCATTCATTTTATCCTGATTGTCATAGCTGGTGCAGGCTAGCATTCCACTTAGTTGAGGATGGACAACAAGCGATACTCTAATAAGGCAACGTGCACAATGAAGCTGAGATGAAATATTTTGGAGAAGAATTTTCTGACAAATCTTTGATGCCCCATAAACTCACATTTCTCCCCTCCTCCTCCTCCTCCTCCTCCTCCTCCATTTTATAATAATTTTTATTTGATTTTAAAAAATATATAAACCTACAACAGAAACAAATTCAGAATCCAAATATCGAGATTACTCTGAATCTCCTAACTTCCCTCCATCCCTTCCATGAGTCCGATTAATAATATTTTCAACTGCATATCAATACTTCTCCAATTTTTTGTCTTTCTATGTTATCCATACATTCCGTTACATTACAAGTGTGCTTAAAATCCTGCCAATGTTTTAACCTGCTTACAACGGTCTCGTAGATAAATTATAAACTTTCCCCATTCTTTTTTAAAAGTTCTTCTTGATTTCTGAGCTTCCCAGTGAATTTTGAAGTTTCGGCATAGTCCATCAATTTGGTTCACCATTCTTCTCTGGTCGGAACGTTTCTCTTCTTCTTCAAGACCCTTCTGAGTTGTTGGAGAACGTTAGTCATTCCCTGGAGAATATTCAGCAATTTTGCCATCCATGAATTTGGGGTTCACCAGTGGATCCAGTTTTAATATTTCTTTTATTACATGTTGAAGGAAGCAGTAAGCATGGCTTCTAGTGCTTCCAAACTTCCTGTTTGCCCATTGCTTTCATTGTCCACCAAGGACCATGGCTCAGTGGTACAGCATCTGTTTTCCATGCAGAAGATCCTGGCATCTCCTGGCATCTCCAGATATGTCATTTCCTGTCTGAAACCCTGGAGAGCTGCTTCAGTCAGTGTAGACGACACCCATGACCTGACTTAATATGAGGCACTCCCTATGTTTCGATATGAACTAACAATAGATTAAGATGAAACCTACACATTAAGTAAAATGAAATTTCTCAGAAGATAATTTTCTAAGGAGAACTTTTTGGAATGTTTCACCTCTTCCCCAGCCAACCCCAAGAGTTTTCTGCAAAATTGTATTCTTCTTCAATTTTGTTGCCCTCAACTAGCCCCAAAGCCATTTTCAGACAGCCCTTGCGTAAAATAGCCACAGCACTGGCTAATTTCCCTATACCCAGGAATTATTAGGATGGAATTCTGTTTTAGTTTAATTTAAACTTTAACTTAATTTTTTTTACAATCATGAACACAAAATATAATCATAAGTATCCAGTGCTTTGAAAGTTCATTTTTAAAGGAACTAGTTCTAGTTCTGTCTAGTTCATGCTTTTACAAAATAAACTAGTTCAGTCCAGTTTCATCCAAATGAATTGTTTAGTTCATAAACAGTTCATCCACAGGGGAAAAATATATTTTAAATATGCATTATTCAGAACGTTACAAACTGCTGTGCTGAAATTTAGAGTCCAAACATTTCCTCCACGGTTTGCTTTCTAATTTTGTTCATAGAGGTCGAATTGAGTTACTTTTTCCCCACAAATGAAAGCTAAGAGTCCATGGCTCCTCATGGGTAGGAATGAACTTGAAACTAAACTAGAAATAATTCAATATTCTACCCCCAAATTAACTTAATTCCTCTTTAGTTCACCTGACAATTATGGGAACTACTTTCAGGTGTAGTTCAGATATTTTTGAACTAGTTCAGTTCAGTGAACATAAATGAACTAGTTCATTCCAAGCATTATAAGAATCACACATTTGAATACCCTCAGGGGAGAAGCCAGAAGTAGAACTCATCGCCATTTTGACTTACAGAATTCACATGCTGTGCAATCTGCCCACAGCACTCTTGTGATATTTCAATCCCAATTAGAGTGTTCTAATTGGGGAGATTCCGCTGGCATCAATTGCTCCTATGTGTGTCTGTTCTGAAACAGCACTCTCCAATCCAGTACCCTGTGTGCACAAAAAAATCATACAGGCCATCCCATTCACTTAAAGGGAGGGGCAGAGATATTCACTTGCAAACAGCAGAATATTCCTACCCTCGTGCATCTGGCGATGCCATCTGGCTACATGTTATTATTACCATTACTTCATTTTTAAAAATGCTTCCTTGGAAGAACGATGAATCCTTCATTTTGTTGACTACAAAGGGCCGAAATCTCAATCACTGACACAGAAAAGTAATAAATTTCCCATGCCCCAATCTATAGCAGATGGAAGTTAAATAAATAAATATAAAAATGATACTTTTGAAATCAGTACCTGATGACCGCCAAACAGTATACTAAGAGCATATACTTCAAAGACACCGCAAGGCAAGTTAACTTTTCATTTTTTTATGTAACCTACCATATCCATAGCTGCCAAGTTTTCCCTTTTCTCACGAGGAAGCCTATTCAGCATAATGGAATTTCCCTTAAAAAAAGGGATAACTTGGCAGCTATGACCATATCTCTTGCAACATCTTTAAGCATAGTGGTGAGAAGGCCTTCAGTGAAGACTTGCCAAAAAGATAGTTCCTCAAAACTGAGTCACTTTAGGCACTTAGAGTTAAGATACTTTCATCCCATTGCTTTTAGTCGAGTTGTTATAGGGCCTAATAGAGAATCATAGAATAGAATCATAGAGTTGGAAGAGACCACAAGGGCCATCCAGTCCAACCCCCTGCCAAACAGGAAGCACCACCAAAGCATTCTTAACATATGGCTGTCAAGCCTCTGCTTAAAGATCTCCAAAGAAGGAGACTCCACCACACTCCTTGGCAGCAAGTTCCACTGTCGAACAGCTCTTACTGTCAGGAAGTTCTTCCTAATGTTTAGGTGAAATCTTCTTTCTTCTTCTTTCTTGTAGCTTGAATCCATTGCTCCGTGTCCGCTTCTCCTGGGTGCCCGCTCAGCGGAGATGAGTGCGGCAACCGTGGGAGGGGCCAGTCGCCCCCCCCCAACACGTCGTCGCCGTCAAAACAGGCCGAATCGCGACCTTCTCAGCGGAGCGCCCACTGCTAAAGGGAGGGAAGACCGCGGCCCCGCCGCTCCTCTCACATACTGGTATGTTCTAGCGCCCGTTTATTTAACGGGCTGAATGACACTAGTTATCCATAATGGCTGTGGTCTGTAAAGTCCGATCCTTCACATAATACAATTTTTTCAGATGAAAATATTGGGGGTCCAGAATTATCACATTGCCCATCTTCGTTCTAATATCATTCAGGCTCAGAATGTTGCTACCTTGTTTTATGATGTTGAAGCTTATTAAAGTATGTCTCATCTTTATCTTAGATTCCCTGAAATAATAATTTCTTGTTCTCCTTCTTCTTGTTGTTATCTTAAAGGTGAGAATGTAGGGCTTAATCATTTTCAAAAAGATTTATTCCATACAATCAAAGCAGTGATTACAAAGGAGTTTCCATGCAAAGCCATAACAATGGAATTGTTTATACTATTATTATGGCAGACATCCTAAGCCTTGTGTGCTCCATGTTTTGGGCTACAGCTCCCAAACATCTGGAGGGCACCAGATTGGGGAAGGGAGATTCACCTCCTTATGCATCTGAAGATGCTGCTCATAAAAGGTAATTATGTCAAGAATGGAGATCTGGATGGTAGGGTACCAACACAGGTGCTTTATCATCTTCTTTAATGCTAAATGGATGTGAGGAATGTACAGGTTTCCTGAAAAATTATTGCCCTAGGCTGAACCTTGACCTCTTTGGCTCAGGTTGGGAGTGTAAATTAGGGTCCTGAAAATGAAAGCTCTGACAGTTCTAAATCAGCCAACTGTCTTTCCACTCTGATCTGTGATGAATGGTGAAAAAGCTCTTTTTAAATAGTTAATAAGCTCCAAGGTTGGGAGGTTAGGAGGACGCCATTAACAAGCCAGTTTCCAGGGTCCCATCGTGTCACTCTCTGGCATTGCAATAAAGCAGCAATGAGGAACCACAGGCCCAGCAGGGCAGATGTAGCCCTTCAGAAGGAGATTTCTTCTCTCTCTATCTTCTTTGTATTATTTGATCTTTCTCTTTTTGCTTTTTTTTCATTCCTTGTTAAATTTTCTGATAGAGGAGGAGGAGGAGGAGGAGATTTCTTGGAGCTATGACTTCAGCCCTAACTGGCCCGGATTTGTGCTCTCCTCAAATGTTCTTGCCTGGATGGAATCTGCCCTTGAACTGTAATAATAATGCCTCTTGCTTGCTGGAATGAAGGACAGTGAGATGATCTGATTTGTGTGGCTGGAATGAAACCTACTGTCCAAAAGGAAGAAAGACATTGACTGCTCTGCCTCTGGCCCCACCTGCTTTATGCTTCTCACCCTGCCACTGCTGCCACACAGCCCTTAAAAGGTTTCCCATTAGGGAATGCAGTCCAGAAACTGGAAAATGCCCCCCGTCCCATTGCACTAGAGACTAGGGAGGGGTTATGCAGGTAGACGGGTGGCCCATAAGCCCTGAGTGCAGTATTACTCACCTGCTAGTCATCCCCAGCAACTGGGGTGGGGAAGACTAACAAACCTCTCAGTGTTGCTTTGATCATTTTTCCCACCTTAATGTTACGTTGCTACCTTTCGACATCACTGTGATATTTTTTTTAAAAAAATGCTACATTGCTGCCAAGTTTCCCGTTTTCCCCGGGAAATCCCCGTTTTTCCAGCTGTTCCTAGCTGAAAAAACAGATTTTTTTGTTTTTTCCCGGTTTATTCTGGCGCGGCGGCCATTTTGGAACTGGGCGGAGCACGCTCAGAAGCGACTTTTGATGCTGCTCTGCCCAGTTCCAAAATGGTGGCAGCGCTACTTCCGGTCTGCTATTTCCGGCCCGGTCCCTTATTTCTCCGACAGCAACTTGGCAGGTATGAAATGCTACCATTTAAGCAGATATTTTTCCTATTAAACACATTGATTAATACAATGCATTTCCGGATGTCATTTTCACTAATATATTGACACTTGCACCCTAACAGGAACATTTCCTCCCCTTCCCCCCCCCCCACATTTTGGGGTTGAAAAAATGCATTGCAAATTTCGATCCCAGCCCCCGCAAAAAAAAATATTGCGGGGGTTGGAGCCAGCTCCTTGGAGTTGGCTCCTATGCTATGGTAAGGTTACCAGATTTTCTTCAATGAATCCGGGGACACTTTTCAACTTCCTACTAAATAGATGGATTTTGTCAGAGGACTGATTTGTAAATCCAGAGACTGTCCCCAGGAAACGGAGACACCTGGTAACCTTATCCTATGGGTTCCATGTCTTGTTCAAAGTCTGGAGATGTACACTCACTCCAGGCATCATGATGTTTGGGAAGAGAGGACATCTAACTCTAGACTTCAGATGAGACGCAAAATCAGTCCTGCAGGGAGTTGAGGGAGGGAGGAGCCCCACCCATTTGCCATCGCCCATCAGGCTCCTTCCTTTGTTCTCCCTACCAGAAGGCTAGCCTGACTATTTCAAGAATTAGAAGTCTTTATTAAATTTTAACACTTGCTATGGCAGATGAAGATGATGGACCTTATGGAACCTTATGGAGACTCCACAATCAGGAAGAAGATTGGAAGAAATTTAAAGTGTACTTGAAAAAAATATAGTAATATTTAATATACCTTAGGGAAGTGGTCCTGCAGATGACACAACATTGATGGCAGAAAGTGAGGAGGAATTAAAGAACCTTTTAATGAGGGTGAAAGAGGAGAGCACAAAATATGGTCTGAAGCTCAACATCCAAAAAACTAAGATCATGGCCACTGGTCCCATCACCTCCTGGCAAATAGAAGGGGAAGAAATGGAGGCAGTGAGAGATTTTACTTTCTTGGGCTCCAGGATCACTGCAGATGGTGACAGCAGTCACGAAATTAAAAGACGCCTGCTTCTTGGGAGAAAAGCAATGAGAAACCTAGACAGCATCTTAAAAAGCAGAGACATCACCTTGCCGACAAAGGTCGTATAGTTAAAGCTATGGTGTTCCCAGTAGTGATGTATAGAAGTGAGAGCTGAACCATAAAGAAGGCTGATTGCTGAAGAATTGATGCTTTTGAATTATGGTGCTGGAGGAGACTCTTGAGAGTCCCATGGACTGCAAGAAGATCAAACCTATCCATTCTGAAGGAAATCAGCCCTGAGTGCTCCCTGGAAGGACAGATCGTGAAGCTGAGGCTCCAATACTTTGGCCCCCTCATGAGAAGAGAAGACCCTGATGTTGGGAAAGATTGAGGGCACTAGGAGAAGGGGACGACAGAGGACGAGATGGTTGGACAGTGTTCTCGAAGCTACGAACATGAGTCTGACCAAACTGCGGGAGGCAGTGGAAGACAGGAGTGCCTGGCGTGCTCTGGTCCATGGGGTCAAAAGAGTCGGACACGAGTAAACGACTAAACAACAACAAGGGACGTGGTCATAGGCGTTCAGCTTAAATGTAGCATTTTAGATAATTTTCCTTTTTAGAAGGTTTTAGGGATATAATTTGTATAGGTTTTGTTTTCGTTTTTCTTTAAAATTGCCAAAGATGAGTAGAAATGAAATTCAGATAGAGGGGACTGGGGGAAGTCACCCAATGATGTTAAGCAAAGTTAGAATTTTGTAAGAAGTATTTTTGTGTTGTTTGTTTTGTTTATTATGTTTGTCATTCTTTTATAAAATGAATAAAAATTATTTTAAAAAATAAAATAAATTTTAACACTTGCTGGATCCAGGTCTGGCATAGAGCTTACCGCACACAAACTCGTAATAGCAGTGTTTTATCTAAGGCATCAAACTGCTGAAAGGATACTATTATGTTATTGCCTGGGAAAGAAGAAACTTTGGTGCTAATGGAGGCTTATGGCATATTAAGGAACTGTTTCCTTTGTTGCAGGTCCAGAACAAGCTCGTGGTTCCTGCCTTCTGGTTACTTAACCTCTCCCCTGGAGCAGAAATGTGTTAGCTCAGAAACCAGAGCGCATTTGAAAAAATAAATCATTTACACTAATGAGTTTGCCATACATCCAATTCAGCAGATTACTGGCTCCGATAAGCGTAAGCCACCTAAATGGACAGATGAGCTAGACTTTAGCTTGCCAGAATAACCAGAGAGGGTATATACACAGCAGAAGAAGTAAATTTAATTGGATAAACAAGAATATTTCCCACACAAAGCTCTACTGCATGTCGCAGGCCGTGTGAAGTTATGAAATGACCAAAGAGAGAAGGAACGCTCCCCTGTTATAAAATGCAGCTAACGAATCATCTTGATTCAAAATTTCTTAAGCTGTCTTTCTATTTTACATGAGGCAGTTCAGTAAATCAAAACTGCTACTATTAAAATCATAAGAACACAAGAACATAAAAAGAGTCTGCTGGATCAGACCAATGGCCCATCTAGTCCAGCATTCTGTTCTCACAGTGGCCAACCAGATACCTATTATGGGGAACCCTCAAGCAGGATTTGAGCATAAGAGAAGTCGCCCCTCCTGCAATTTCCAGCAACTGTTATTAGAAGCATTACTGACCCCAAGTGTGGAGGAAGAACATACCCATCATGGCTAGTAGCCATTGATAGCCCTCTTCTCCATGAATTGATCAAATGTTCTTTTAAAGTCATCCAAGTTGGTGACCAACACTGTTTCCTGTGAGAGTGAGTTCCATAGTTAAACTAATATAAATGGGCAAGGGGGTTCTGAAGAGTAGGTGACACCAAAGTATTGATTCCTTGCAGGTTGGGTGGTCATCTTATAATGGATGCTTCAGCTGAGATTCCTGCATTGCAGAGGGTTGGACTAGATGACGCTCGGAGTCCCTTCCAACTCTACGATTCTAGGATTCTATGAAATTTGGAACAAGCATTAAATCAAACTTTATTTGCATAGCCGACAGGCCATAGCATCAAAAGGACAAACACCAACAAAAATACATTACAAATATGGTTACCGATAAAACCTATTAAAACCAATGGTAAAAACTGGGTTATCAGTCAATCGATGTCCCTCTGTCCCATGGGTCCCATGGGTGGCGACCTTCTCTCTGGTAGATTGTTCCGGGCCGGTTAAGTATAGAGTCTAGCCAAATTGAACGATTGTGATTATAGCCTCAGGAGGATGGTCAGGACAAGGAGAAAGATAATAATAACCAAATAAGCAGGGGATAATAAATAAAAATAGATTAATAATCTCATTCCTTGAAATTTGACATAAGTATAATAATAATAATTATAAAATCCTAGGCGGGGAATCCGGGTGACTACATTGTTGTCATTCAAATGGCGGCTCTCGGTCTTATTGCTCTCTCGATAAATCTGGCAATCTTCTCTGTTATTGAACTGTTCTGGTCAGCTAAGAGTGAAAACAATTTGGCTTCACATGAGTGGCCTGGGATGGCAGATAGGAGCGGCGTGATGGTCTCATCCCTCAGATCTTTATATAGGGAGCAAGACAAGAGAACATGTGACACAGTCTCTATGTAGCCAGATCCACAGGGGCAAGGCCGGTTCTCGATTGGAATTTTTTTGATATCTACCTTCGAGAACAGCTGAGGGTAACATATTTAGTCTGGCCAGCGTAAAGGCCCGCCTAAATTTTGGGATGGTTAGGTTAGACAGATATGGTGCCTGAGAGTCAAAGTGGGAGGGGGGCAGATAAGTGTACCAAGCACTAAATTTCTTAATAGAGGCCAGATTATTCTGCAGAGAACAAGCATTAAGTGGAGCTAAGAAGATGCAGTGGTCAATAGTTCAAGAAGCTGGAACGATTCCAGTGCAGCAGGAACACTGGATTGGTCTGCCCACCTCATGGCTTCCCTGGGAGACGTAACAGGTTGAAAGTGAGCAGCTTCCTCCAGACCACCCAGCAAGCTTGATA
This sequence comes from Zootoca vivipara, assembly GCF_965207765.1. Lineage (NCBI taxonomy): Eukaryota > Metazoa > Chordata > Lepidosauria > Squamata > Lacertidae > Zootoca > Zootoca vivipara. Next base: position 83,469,444 of record NC_142590.1, on the reverse strand, counting down.
GCTGGGAAGGAATATGGAACTGGTTTTCTAGTGTCCAAGGCAAACTCCTTCCTCCACAATGCACATGACCTAGCTCTCAAATTTAGAAGGGAAAAGCGGGGGATGGTGAAAGAACATGCATGGAGCGTAACATTGAATTTTTAAAATCATGGGTGAAAATATTTATCTATGAAGAACTAGGCTTAGCTGCATTAAATTTTTCTTTTGGAAAAGAATGGTATGTTTGAATTGGATCCCCCACCCCCTGTTCTCAGCAGTGAGGGAGTGAGTCTGTGACCATTTTCAAGCTGTATTTTGAAGGATTTCTCAACTGTGTGCTTTATTTAATTCTAATCCTTATCACTAGGAATTAGGGGACAGGAATAATGCATTAAACATATACACCCTGCTGCCGGCTGAATTAAAAAAAAAAAGGTCAGCAAAACATCTATTGACAGATGGAACATTAAGAGTGAACAGCTGGCTGCAGTTATAGGGAAAGCAAGACTTTGGGTTGTAGCCAATGCTACTCAGAGTAGACTTCTTCTTTGGCGATCACTCGTAGCCGAGTAAGATTGTCTTCCATAAACACGGTTTTAACAGTGAGTCCATAAGTAACTGTGGAGGCCAATTCTGGATCCACACACCCTTCCACAGTGGGTTATAGGTTATGAGGGTTTGCCAAGCACGCCTTCCTCTTAGCACGTTTCTCCCTTTTGTCCTGAGTTCGAGCATCTTCAAAGCCCATGACACCTTTGGTAGAGGCTGTTCTCCAACAGGAGCGCTTGCAGGCCAGTGTTTTCCTATTGTCTGTGTTTATGCTATATTTTTTTAAGTTTTGCCTTGAGAGAATCTTTAAACCTCTTTTGTTGACCACAAACATTAAGCTTTCGATTTTTAAGTTCGGAATAGAGTACAGTGGTACCTCGGTTTACGATCTTAATCCGTTCCGGAAGTCTGTTCTTAAACTGAAACTGTTCTTAAACCAAGGCGTGCTTTCCCTAATGAGGCCTCCCACTGCCGGTGCCCTTCCACCGTTCGGATTCCGTTCTTAGACCAAGGTAATGTTCTCAAACCGGGACACTATTACCAGTTTTGCGGAGTTTGTAAACCAAATCGTTCTGAAATAGGACGGTTCTTAAACCGAGGTACCACTGTAGTTGCTTTGGAAGACGATAATCAGGCATCCACGCAACATGACCAGTCCTACGAAGTTGATGTTGAAGAAGAATTGCTTTGACACTTGTGATCTTTGCTTCTTCCAGCACACTGGCATTAGTTTGCCTGTCTTCGTGTAGAATTTTTCAGAGACACTGTTGATGGAATCTTTTGAGGAGTTGGACACAGCATTTATAAGTGGTCCACGTTTCACAAGCATACGGTAAGGTCAGAGTAGACACATTGAAGGTAATGAAGATGACTACCATAAGGTTATTCATTTCGATGAGTCTACTTTGAATAGGACTGGCATTGGATACAGCCCTTTTGGTCCAACCTCATCCTTTATTTTCTTTGTCCTCAAGAATGTTCCTAACTTTTTGCGAATTTATTTAGGAGGGGGAGGTCTCTGGGTCTGAACACGCAAAATATATTTTGGTTAAATGAATACAATTTAGTTTTGCTTGGTAAGGAAATAGATGTAAAATTGCACAGAAACCATTAAAAATGATCGCCAAGTTGCAGTTATAATATACGTCATCATCATTATTATTACTAAGCATTGCCTGACATTTTCAGAACCGAAAATTAAAATTCTGTGGTTTTCTGAAAGCAGTTTGTGTGCTTCTTCATCAAAGGTAGACTTACCAAGCTAAATGGTGTCCATGTCCAACCACAAAAATAAGAGCAAATTTTAATTCCTCACACCCAGAAACATATTTTTCACATTTTAAATTTGCAAAGTTTCACCCCCTAAAATGGCATGCCATAAATGGAGAAATACAATTTGGGTGCAAGTTTTTCAAAGCGTCCACTCATATCAACTTTCTCATAGTTTAAGGCTGACATCAGAGACCCTCTTCACAGTCTCACTGGTGGGTGTCCAAGGGAGAGGGTTTTTTCTACAGCAGCCCCACATCTTTGGAACTCATTACCAATTGCATTCTGGCTGGTCTGTCTCTTCTGATTAGGAAAGTCCTAAAGATTGACCCCTTTTTTTGCTAGCTTTTCCTTGAATTCTTTTTCTCACCTGCTCATGATTTTGGTGGTACCGGTAGTTTTTCCTCTACATTTTAGGCTGTGTATCTGCAATACATTTAAAAGCACATTTTCCCACCCCCCACCCCCAAAGAATCCAGGGAGCAGTAGTTTGTTTCTAATGGAGCTACAATTCCCAGCACCCTAACAAACTACAGTCCCCAGGGTTCTTTGTCAGAGGATGTTCTTTAAACGAATGGTGTGAATGCAGCCTTTGGATCTTTAGGCTGATAGCTGGTTGCTTTAATATTTCTGACTTTTACCGACAATTTTATTGTGATAGTTGTTTTCTGTTGCACTCTGATCATAAGCGGTTTTGAGAAGGTTTCACCATTAAAGGTGTTCTAAAAATATTTTCAATTAATAAATCTAAAAAGTCATTGTGGTTTTGCTCCTCTATTGCCTTTATAGCACAGGCTTTAAATCTCACCTGGAGTTACATCTTTGACCACAACATAAGGACAGGATCCCTCTCTGCAGGTGCTTCTCCTAAATTCCTGAACATTTCCCGACAATGGCAGGGGGGCATAGCTGTCAAGTTTTCCCTTTTCTCACGAGGAAGCCTATTCAGCATAAGGGAATTTCCCTTTTAAAAGGGGAGAACTTGACAGCTATGCAGGGGGGAAGGAATTATAGCCAATAAACTCAGCAACAATTCTAGTATATACTGTATATATGTTTATACTGCCAAATAACTTGTCTAGTCACCATGAAATACAGCTACGCAGGGCTATTTTTCAGAAAGATGCAAATTTCTAAGCATTCCCCAAGTGCATTCCTTTAAAATCTTGCCAGTAATATTCCTTAGCTGTTCCCTTAAGGTAGAATACGATTTATTAAGCATGTGTCTGTTATTGCCTTGCAGAGCTGTTAAGATGACATTTGTAATTTATTTCAGCGCCTTTGTGAAGCTTAAACTTGGCTTGGAGAGATAAACATGAAGATTTACGCATGCATATCTCACACCAGAAAACCCAGCCTTGCACTCTTTTGTTTACATTTTAGAGTCCTAGATAAGGTAATCGCAAAGCCCCAAGTGTCATTTGTATACCAATTTCATGTGTGCAAAAAGAAAGAAAGAAAGAAAGATTTCCCAGTTTTTCTGCAAATCAAGATCAAATTTTTGATATCCGTAAGGGTCAAACTAGAATTGATGTGGGAGATCTGTGACTAGGATATTCTGCAGAACGAAACTGCAGAACGAAACATACAGGTACCCCAACACTGTAACAGCCCCATCTTTAAAAGGAAAACTTGAGGAGCACAATGAATTCCACCATAGAGAATAAAAATGTAGAAGCTTGCCTGCTTTGTGCTTTTCATAATATTTCCTACCTGGTAAACGTACCTGAGATAAATTGGGCTTATTTTCAATTTTCACCTAAATGAATTAAATGAGGGCAGCTTTCTTTCCCCCTTTTCACACCTGTTTGTTGAAAGAAAGCTGCTGGTTGTTGAACTGCAACTCTTATCCTTCCTGACCATTGATCAACTTGGCTGGAGTTGATGGGAACTGTAGTCCAACAACACTTGAAGGATTCCAAATTGGGAAATGCTGGTATACAATATGTTGTTGTTTAGTCATTTAGTCGTGTCCGACTCTTCGTGACCCCATGGACCAGGACGGTATACAATATACCCAGGCAGCAATCTGACTTCACAGTCACTGTTGTATGACATTCACAGTTTCAACAATATTAAACGCCTTCTCAGTGGAAGGCACTATTAGTTTATTTGTATGCTTATTAGGCACTCGGAAATGAGGTGCTCAAATAAAAGGTCTTTCCAGAGGCATTCGTCATAGGTGATTTAATGCCTGTCGTTTCTGCAGCGCAGGGTTTTATTCAGCAAAGTGCTGTTTTAATGAGCAGTACTCAAGATTATTCTTATTATTTATTAAACTGTCCATCATTTGTTCTTCATTTATAGCAAAATGCTTTTTTAAAAAAAAACTAATTGATTCTGCAATTTGGTGTTTAAATATTCAACCTGGTTCATGTCATTTGTGTCAGATCAATTACCTTTCGCTGTACAGTCATATCTCGGTTTAAGTACGCCTCGGTTTGAGTATTTTCAGTTGAAGTACTCCGCGGACCCGTCTGGAATGGATTAATCCACTTTCCATTACTTTCAATGGGAAAGTTCGCTTCAGGTTAAGTACACTTCAGGTTAAGTACAGACTTCCGGAACCAATTGTGTTTGTAAACCGAGGTACCACTGTACTTAATTCCCCCAGAGGGCGGTTAAGGGTTTGCTCCTTAGCCTTTTCTTCTTCCCAAGATATCCTGCAAGGTTATTTAGGATATCCTGCAAGGAGGTTTAGGATCAGAGTTTTCCTTCTCCTAGATGAGCTACTTTCCCATGTTGTCAAGTCCCATCTGCCCTTCACTTCCCTCCACAGCATGTGCAGAAATTGCCTTCTTGACTGTTGGACCCACTATTGGTCAATCCACCAGAACCAATCTTTGCATGCAGGGGAACATCCTAACTCACGGAGGCTTCGAGACCCATTGGTTACCCTCACCTGCTTTAGCTGGCCAACTGAAGCCATTTCCGGGATGTGCCTATTGTGGCATGCTGACACTGGGAGCAACAGTTAAGAGCTGAGTGCAGAATGCATAGCTGCCAAGTTTTCCCTTTTCTCACGAGGAAGCCTATTCAGCATAAGGGAAAATCCCTTTAAAAAAGGGATAACTTGGCAGCTATGCAGAATGAGGGCCAAAGGTGAACAAATGTCCCCCACCAGAGGTACTACCCCTGGTTAAAATATTGTGCAGATGCTGATTGTTTGGTGTGAAATAATCTATTGAGAATTGACTAATCTCCAATATATTCCTGATTGTGTTCGCTTCACTGCAGACCTCTTATCATAAGATTGCAAACAGGACATATGTGCCTTTAATAATGGGACTTAAAAAGTGCCTAACTTTAGCTACTTTATCTATATGCATTTGAGGCATATTTACCCTGTTGCTCAGCCAAAAAAAAACCTCCCCCGCCACTCTCAGAGTGGCTCATAAAGATTAGCACTAACACAGCTCCTGCCCTCAGGATAACAATATAAAACAAATGGCATATAAGGAAAAGATGATGGGGAGGGAGGAGTAGAAACATTCTTAAAGTTACAGCTCCTGTAATAATAAGCTGGGATAGAAACAGTTCAGGAAGCCTGATGAGATGTTGACATTTGAGGGAGGGCAAAAAGCAGCTTTGTGTCCTTACTGTGATTCACTGCCTTAGCTTTAAAAAAGAACACTTAGCGTTTTTCCATGAACAATATAATCTGCTGCAACATCTCTTTTATACCTGGGGGGCTTTAAGAACTCCCTGTTGTGGTTAAGCACCACACAGCATCCACTGATCCTGTCAGCTAGCCGTTTCCACTATTAAAGCCACAGCCATGACAAGACCAAAAGAAACACATTCATTAAAATGAATAGCACATGTTCAGGGGAAGACATCCCTAGACAGACTGCGTACACGTTACTGGCTTAAGACACAACTAGGCTGCTCATTTTCTCAATTGGGATCAAAGCTGGTTTGGGCGGAAATGCCTCAAGGCACAGTATTTCATAAGAAACTGCAAGATAGACGTGTATTATTGTGGGTAACCGATTTGCAAACCAGCAGTGGGGACAGACTGGATGCAGAGTAAACAGGATAATGGCCTCTCGTTGTTGTTGTTTTAAAAAAATGGTTAGTATAGCATCACATGCCGTGATGTTGTCCAGTTGGATTCCATTTTGTGCCTATTCTCGTCCTCCCGACAGCCACAGAAAGCTATGATAATCTTCTAAGCAACCTGAGGGATACATCCCGGTCTCCGCTTTCTACAGCTGTTGATGTCACTGAATCAGTATTTCTAGGAAAATCTCTCTCTCTCTCCCTCTCTCTCTCTCTCTCTCACACACACACACACAGAGAGAGAGAGAGAGAGAGAGAGAGAGAGAGAGAGAGAGAGAGAGAGAGAGAGAGATCGCATTACCTAAAGTCAGGAAGCACAGTCAGGTACGATGTGAACATCACACAACACTCACTCTGAAGGACCATGACAGAGAGTGGTTATTATTCAAGAATTCTGTATAATATAATGATTTCCTGTCCAATAATTTAAATATAAGTCTTTCCACCTTTGTGCATATAAAAGCCTTGCTACTATATAGTCATGTATTAGAAGCTCAATAATCTCATTGTTTATTAAAAAATTCCTTCAGTAGCACCTTAAAGACCAACTAAATTTTTATTTTGGTATGAGCTTTTGTGTGCATGCACGATATCTTCAGATATCTGAAGATATCGTGCATGCACACAAAAGCTCATACCAAAATAAAAACTTAGTTGGTCTTTAAGGTGCTACTGAAGGAATTTTTAAATTTTGTTTCGACTCAGACCAACATGGCTACCTACCTGTAACTCATTGTTTATTGTTTGTTAAAACAGACACCTCCAGGATGCCACACTGAAGCTTTGCTCATATCATACATCTGCCTTACAAAGTACAATTCAACTACAGTATTCTTTTATAATGTATCAAACAGTCTGTGCCATTTGACAAGAGTATTTTAAGTTCCTACAGTTATTTCACCTATGTATGTATCCTGCTTTAATATTTCAATCAATAAGCATTTTAACTGTTGCTGTAACTTCTACTTGAGGACAAAGAGTGAATCGGTTAGCCAGTAACCACAAGTGAAACATTCAAGGTCAGATAAAAGAAGGGAGGAGGGAGTATGGCCGTTTGGATTTCGGGAATGTATGTACTTTTTGTAGTTAAGTTTCGAATTCCTATGTAAGCTATAAGTGTCGTTTTCCTGGAAATCATGTGTTTTCAGGGAAATCAGGTGTTGCCTGTTTGTGACTGTGTAAAAGGATTGTGCATCCACCAGTTGGGTGTGCAGATTGCGAGCTTATTGCGCTGCACCTTTGCTTGGCATATGCTAAACAAATAAACCTTGTTGTATCCTGCCTGGCGTTTTGCCTCTTTGTGTAGGCTCCATTGCTCTCCATACTCGGGTGGAACTTTAGGTCCTACAACTCAATAAATACCATCTTCCCTCTTCGTTTTGAAGGCACTTGCATAGCTGCCAAGTACCCCGTTTTCTCCGGGAAAACCCCAATTTTACTTACCTTTTCCTGGTGGTCCCCCGTATCACTTCGTCTCCCGTTTTTCTCCATTATTTTCTCCTGCCGGCGGCCATTTTTTTCCCGATTTGCCCTTCTATGGGCACCAAAAATGGCCGCCGGCGGCTTCAAAAGTCGCATCTACGCATGACCGGAAGTGCATAGACACGACTTTCGGTGTGGGCGGCGGCCATTTTTGGTGCCCATAGATGGGCGGAGCGACACCGGAAGTTGCGTCGACGCACTTCCTGACATGCGTACAAGCGGCTTTCGAAGCCGGTGGCGGCCATTTTGGTGCCCATAGAAGGGCAAAGCGACACCGGAAGTTACGTCGACGCAACTTCCGGTGTCACACGGCTGCCGTTCCCAGATTCTGCAGTCCGGGACTTGGAAGGTAAGACTTGGTGTCCTATTCCAGGAGTTTTATTTCCGGAGAAAAGCACAGGAAGGTCTGGCTTATTTAAAAACTGTCAAACAATCAGACAAGAAGTAAACTCATTTTTATATACAAACTTAGGAAAATATGATGGATTGTTTGAAGGAATGAGAGGGAAGGCGCGGTCCCATATCAATCTGCCAGGGAATAATTCTCATTGAACTCAATGGCAGACCCTCCAAGTGTCCCTATCTTCCAGGGACATCCCGGATTTACAGAAGCTGTCCCAGTTTTTTATTTGATCCCAGAATGTCCCGCTTTTCCTTAGGATGTCCCTATTGGAGGGTAAGGTAGGATGTCCCTCTTTCCATCAAAGAAACATTGAAGGAATGGAGTTATGCAACCCCCGAGCCAAAGAGATAAGTAACCAATCCATACAACCTTTAGAAAACATCTGAAGGCAGCCCTGTAGAGTTTTACCTGTACTGTACAAAAAAATATTTCTTCTCCCAGCCTCGTACCCTGGGAGATCTTCCCTTCCCTGTTTCTCACACAGGGTCTTCCTGTTTCCTTTTCCTCTCTTTTTTTGCTGTTGCTTCATTTCTGGTGTTTGTTTTGTTTTGCTTTGCTTTTTTGCTTTTGCTTTTTGCTTTGGTGTCCTCTTCTCTGGGTCACTGACGGGATAGTACCCACATGAAGGTGATGGACCATATGCCATTCATTCCAACAGTAGGAGTTGAAATTGCACAGCTATTTCTCTGAGTTTTTAAAAAGTCATACGATTTTCCAAGCCCGGGAGAAAGACTGATCAGGAAAACATGAGACAGGGGTGTGTTGTCCGTGATACCATCTAGATGCTGCATAAAAAGCAACAGAACAAATTGTGACTATCCCACAGTATCCAGTGTGGAAACAGCCTTTGGGCACTAAACAAAATAACTACAGTATTCTCAAGCAAGGATCCTGTTGTAACCTATGATTGTTGGCTTCTCGTGTTGGGAGGTTCAAACCAAAAACAAGATACTCCCATTCTTCCAAGCATTATCTAAATCTTGGCAACCAGTGGTCATCTGAGGATTACAAAACTATGATTTAAAAAGAGAATGTCCAAGCTCCACAGACCCCATGGAAGGCTCATGTCACTGTCCTAGTTCAGGATGAAGTTCTCAGGAAAGCTGGCCCAGCAAACTGCTTGGATCAGGCCCAACTTGGGAACCATGTTTAAGCAAGTCAGTTATTCCAAATAAGATTTCCAAAAATGTGTTTGTGGAAGGGGTCGTTCACAGATCAAGGCCTCACCTGCAATACGCATTTAAAGGCAGTCATTGCTTCCCCCAAAGAATCCTGGGGACTGCAATTTGTTAAGGATGCTTAGAGAACTGCTAACGATTATATTATAGTTTAACTTCCGGCACAGCCGCCATGGCGAACTGCTGATTCCATGGTAGTGGATGCCAGCCGTGCAGTTAATTAAGGATAGTTTGGGAGCAATTATCCTTGCAAGCCCCCCCCCTTGGGTCAGGGGGGGAGAGCTTTCTCTCACGGATCGTCTGATAACTGCTTCTCACTCCGATAGAATGTGGGGGTAGGGACACAGAGGGCATAGCACTGCACGTATTGGAAACTCCCCAATGCGGTCGCCATGAGCGGAGGTATCTCTGTTTCTTTTAAGAGGTATCTGAATTTGGATTTAAGAAACAGGCGTGTTTTGGAAGAAGGAGAAAGATAACCTGCTAAATGAATCAGCCACTGAGTGCCAAGGAGAGGACTCTCGTCATCGTTAACTGGAATGCCACGTAAGTGAAGGGAGCCTTTGTTCTCTTTATACATTATTTTTGCTGTGCTATGAATCGGCAAGCCTTTGCTGAAAAAGAATAAATTATTAATGGAAGCAAATCACTAATGGAATTTAGTGGAAGACGGTGGCATGGGAATACTGACCCCAAATTTAAAGAGGTTTGTGCAAAACATGGACCTCTTTATGGCCCGCTACAGTTCATCCACTGCAGGGAAACTGTTCCCTGGACTATGATAGCTGAGATGTATGTGTTCTAGGCTTACCCTGCTCCCGTGACTGTAATTGGTGTGAACTGTTTTTAGTTTTTAATTATTGCAACCTACCTTGGGACTTGCTGGTGAAGGGTAGGTAATAAATTTAATCATCATCTTGAATGCACAATACAAAGGATGGCCAGAGAGGCCCAAAGAAGCAAATGTCAACCCATCATTCCACTTCTTTAGTTGTTTTCCTCCCAATGTCATCTCATCATTACCATCTGGAGCATCACTGTGAAAATTAATAATAATAATAATAATAATAATAATAATAATAATAATAATAATAGAATCATAGAATCATAGAGTTGGAAGAGACCACAAGGGCCATCCAGTCCAACCCCCTGCCAATAATAATAATAATATTATTATTATTATTAATAGCAACTTTCTGGATTATGGCAATGGCCCTTCTAGTCCAGCATTCTGTTCTCACTAGAACATTTGTGATATAGAAAATTACTGGATTTCAGCAGAAGGTTGAGGGGCATGAACTGGTTGGAAACTTGGAAGAGCTGCTCCCCTCAGAAGTTTGGGTGCTGCTCCAGGAAAAAAAGCATTTTCTGGTGCAGCCCCTAAGTTATGGAATTCCCTCAGCATAAAGGTACCTATCCTGCACAGCTTTCAGAAAAGACTGCAGAGACAACTCTGTTCCCTGGACTATGATAGCTGAGATGTATGTGTTCTAGGCTTACCCTGCTCCCGTGACTGTAATTGGTGTGAACTGTTTTTAGTTTTTAATTATTGCAACCTACCTTGGGACTTGCTGGTGAAGGGTAGGTAATAAATTTAATCATCATCTTGAATGCCGCAATACAAAGGATTCCCAGAGAGGCCCAAAGTTAGTCTGTAGGATGAGAACATTCAAGTTCACAGTGTTCCAGATTTTCAGAAACAGGACTCCTCGGAAACTCCATCTTACAACAAAGACCCCATGTTGATTTTATGACTTAATCGTCTGCCTTGCTCCCTCTCTCCTCACCCAGAAGCAAACAAAGAAGAAGAATAAAACGGTGTTGGCTGGTACAGCCTACTTAGGGCAATGCAAGACCTAAATGTGGACTTCTTGTTAACCTGACACACAGTGATTTAAGTAATACCGTAGAAGAATTGACAGGCTATGTAGAAAATCAGCTGCAGCTTATGGAGACTGTACATGCACACTCTGTGAAATGGGAATAATAATTGGGGCATGTCATGACAAATGCGGCACGGTCAACAGTTATGAATTGTTATTTCTCTCCCAAACTTTCAGGACAGTACATGACCCTAAGAATCATCAATGGCATCTGGGTGGGCTAGAGGCTTCCTGCCACTTCTCAGGAAACTCGTGTTCTTGAATTACCCATGCTATAAATAGCTATATATGTATTTACATAGATGTCGGTAAATGCCTGAACTGCTTTCCAGTCTTGCTCTCCTTGCATTTTCTTGGAATTGAAAATACTCCCTTAGCATGTGTATCCAATCCTAAATTTTGGATCGCTCAACTGGGCAACGTATTTGCCTGAAATTATCCAAAATTCCTTTGAATTAATAACATCTCTTTGTTTGGTTTTTTTGAGCTCTTGATCATTTATATAAAAAACAATTAGGCCGTCAGACCATAATTGACCTCATATACTCCAGGGAAAGTGTAATTTCAGCCATTTTTGGAACTCTGAAGAAGTTCTGCTTCTCAACCATGTCGAGCGCTGTGCAGTCTTATGCCAAAAAGTGTGCTTGTAAAGTCAGGCAAATTGGTTGCAATTTTAACCCTTACTTGAGAAAGCGATAATATCATTAATGGAACCTAAATGGGAGGTGCCTCCAGTGCGCTGGAAGGCTGCCACTGACACAACAATGTGTTAGTGGGGAACTGCTTTGCCCCCCCCCCAAAAAAGGCGAAAGAGGACACAGATTTGCATGAAACTTGCATGCACTGATTTAAACGTGTAAGGGGGAGAGATTATAGAGAACCTCTCCCTCTCATCAGGAGCAGTTCGTCCCCAAGCAGCCATGAAAGCGCGGGGTCTGAAGCGGAGAGTCAGGAAGCGGAGAGAGAGTGCCGGTCTCTAGCAGCATGGGAGAGCCCCTGCTCCACAGGCGGGAAGAGAGAGAGGCGGAAAGGGGGGACAGGGAAAAGACGGATCGTAGACCCTTTCCCCCGGCACCGGAATTAAGGAGGAGGAGAAGGGGGAGGAGATTCACTGTCTCGAGGCTGTTATGTTGGTCAAAATCGCGCAAAGGGGCAGTGCTGGATTCTGAAACGGAATGAGAGGACATGAAACCGACAGCTCACTACACTGTAAATAACGTGCACTAATAAAGACTTTTAAAAGACAAGTATGTGGATAGTCGTTACTCAGGAGTAGCCGTAACAACCTCTGACAAAACGTATAGGTGCAAACTTAGTCACCGTTACTGTAACTTGAATACAATCCATCTCACCATAGACTGCTATCCATTTGCTAGCTGTTGATGTGCAACTTCCCCAGATCTCTCTTCCTACGGCTTTTTGTCTTTAAATGGGGTTTTGGTGAGATACCCCCTCAAATTGGGGGTGCCTTCAACTTGAAGGTTATCCTGTATAAAGACAGCCACACAGCCACAACCCAAGTGGATTGTACCATTTGTAACACATTCTCTATAGTGTGGTATAACATACTCTCTCTCTCTCTCTCTCTCTCTCTCTCTCTCTCTCTCTCTCTCTCTCTCTCTCTCTCTCTGTGTGTGTGTGTGTGTGTGTGTGTGTGTGTGTGTGTGTATAACCAATGAAGCAATTTATTTATTTATTTTTATATTATTATTTTTTGAAAGGAATGTCACCCGGGGATGAATAAATGAGCAGACTTGAAACCACATAATTTCTGGGCCACTAGGTGGCATTGCGTTGTAATTTTTTCTTAGCGAAATAAGAAGCTTCTGAATCAGAAGAATCTTTATTTGCATCAGCCACTAGCCATAGCAATAAATCAAATAAAATGTACCAAAGATAGAGGTGAAAACTTAACTATAGAAAATACATTTGGGGGGTTTACATCAATAATCAAATAATAGATTTTATTCTAATTGCCCCTGCTAAAAAAAAAACCTTGCGGTTTTTGCTGATCATCTTGATCTGCTAGAAGTAAGGACACAGTAGCAATGGTTGAGTGACCCAGCATGGACAATAATAGAGGGGTAATAACCTCACTCCTCAAATCTTTATAAAGTGTGCAAGCCAGAAGCACATGAGCCACTGACTCAATACAGTGGAACCTCGGTTTACGAACACCTCGGTTTACAAATTTTCAGTTTACGAACTATCCTAACCCGGAAGTTAGTAAACCGAGGTGCCCGAGGCCTACTGAGCGTCCGATGCCTTCGGGGAGGCCGGGCCTTCGCTCCAATGCCTCCTGGAGGCCGGGGAGCAAAGGCCCGGCCTCCCCGAAGGCATCAGAGCGAAGGCCAAACTTCTCCGAAGACACCGGAGCGTCCGATACCTTCGGGGAGGCTGGGTCTTCGTTCCGATGCCTCTCAGAGGCCGGAGAGCGCTTCCGCGACTGGGCTGCAGCCGCAGAAGCGCTCCCTGGCCTCCGCGAAGGCATCGGAGCGAAGCCCCGGCCTCCGGAAGGCATCGGAGCGAAGGCCCTGCTGCTTTAGGGGGTGTTTTTCCTCGTCTAGAACGGATCAATCAACTTTCCATTACTTTCAATGGGAAAGTTCGCTTCGGTTTATGAACACTTCGGTTTATGAACAGACTTCTGGAACCAATTGTGTTCGTAAACCGAGGTTCCACTGTACTGCCATCTCCGCAGGGTCATAATACAGTTTTTCTGTATTAAATATTGAGAATGGATGAGAATGCAGATGGTGGGGCAGCTGCATTTCACAAGCTACGGAACTTGAAGCTGCTCCCTGGCATCTAGCAAACAGATCAGAGCCATAACTGTCAAGTTTTCCCTTTTCTCACAAGGAAGCCTATTCAGCATAAGGGAATTTCCCTTTAAAAAGGGGAGAACTTGACAGCTATGATCAGAGCATGCTCGTTCTTTCGCCGCTGTGATAATTACATGCATTGTGGTGCCTCTGGTTATATAGCTTGGCTTTGATTCATCTGCTCTACACACAGAGGGAGGAGCCCGGCAGTTCCATGAATGGAAGACAGAAGACTGGCAGAGGCTGAGTGACGAGCAAAGGAGGGTACATGGGAAGGAGGACGAACCATTTTGGCCCTACCATAGTCTACTCAAAGGGGACCTCCGTGATGACCATCATCTCTGGGTGCTTTGCATGTTTCTCTGCATTCTGCAACCTTCCTAGAATGGGACCATAGCTGTCAAGTTTCCCCTTTTCTCGCAAGGAAGCCTATTCAGCATAAGGGAATTTCCCCTTTTTTAAAAAAAGGGAGAATTTGGCAGCTATGAATGGGACACTTGCTCTGTGTGGTAACTCATACATACCAGGAGGCAAGAGTTAAGTTCATCAGGTGCACTAAACAGCACAGAAGCCAAAGGGGGGGGCACTATACATTGAATCGTTATAACAAAAGGGGGGGGGAACGCTATGTAAAACCACATAGAAACGTTTTGTGCTCTACAGCGTCATCTGGTGTTTCATATTTATAACACTTTTTTTGACTAACATGTTGTTATTGTTTAGTCGTGTCCGACTCTTCGTGACCCCATGGACCAGAGCACGCCAGCCACTCCTGTCTTCCACTGCCTCCCGCAGTTTGGTCAAACTCATGTTGGTAGCTTCAAGAACACTGTCCAACCATCTCATCCTCTGTCGTCCACTTCTCCTTGTGCCCTCAATCTTTCCCAACCAGTATAGTCTTAAGCTTATCTTGCGCCCTGGTGCAGGGATCCCTAGGGCACTCCCACACACGCGCCTGCCACCTCACCTGCACTTTCCTCACCTGTGCACGTTTGGGTAGCGCAGGAGGCCACGGCCCATCCCCTGGCTGCCTTGGCCAGGGAAGAGCAGCACAGAAGCCTCCTGGGGAACACGGTGCGCCTTCCCGCCAGGCCCCGACCGGTGCCTCATCCTCTGCTGCTGCCATGTCCCGCAACAGGCCCGCCACGCTCGCTGCCTCCCCCTCACCGGGAGGCCTCGATGCTCCACCTCAGCTGAGCCATTGTCACGCGGAGAGCCACAGGACCGGGAAGGGGAGAGTGTGGCCTCCGGAGAGGCTTCGCCACCAGTGCACACACAGCGCAGGGGAAAGGAGAAGGAGGCGCGGCGCAGAGTCGTGGCCAGACAGCCAGAACCCCGCGATCACTTGTGAGGCTCCAGGGCGCCGCCTCCTCCTTCGCTGCCTGATGACAGCCCACTGATTTCTGCAGCCAAGGGACAGGTGGAGGCAGCGGTGGAGGAGCCATAGGGATTAGTGGCTGGTTGCGCCCCGCCAGCGCCCCCGAGAGGCCGGCACCCTGGCGCAACGTGCCACTAGGCCCTATGGTGAAGACGCCTCTGTTCCCAACATCAGGGTCTTTTCCAGGGAGTCTTCTCTTCTCATGAGGTGGCCAGAGTATTGGAGCCTCAGCTTCACGATCTGTCCTTCCAGTGAGCACTCAGGGCTGATTTCCATCAGAATGGATAGGTTTGATCTTCTTGCAGTCCATGGGACTCTCAAGAGTCTCCTCCAGCACCATAATTCAAAAGCATCAATTCTTCTGCAATCAGCCTTCTTTATGGTCCAGCTCTCACTTCCATACATCACTACTGGGAAAACCATAGCTTTAACTATATGGACCTTTGTCGGCAAGGTGATGTCTCTGCTTTTTAAAATGCTGTCTAGGTTTCTCATTGCTTTTCTCCCAAGAAGCAGGCGTCTTTTAATTTTGTGGCTGCTGTCACCATCTGCAGTGATCATGGAGCCCAACATAGCTGATTCCATAATCTAATCTGGGGGGAAGCACTGGATGTCCAAGTAACCAGTTGCAACTGGTGGGGCTGCACTGCTCTCCTGTCTTTCCACTTACTGAAAGGGAGAAGCGCAAGGCAGCAGGAGCCCAGTGTGGAGCAGACACTGCAGCAGAGCCAGTCTAATGCTCCACCACTGCACCTGCACCACACTGAGCTCCCGTTGCCTCTGTCTCCCTTTCGGTAAGCAGCAGTAACACAACAGATTATGAAGACAGGAAATCAGTGCCCCACCAGCCTCTGATGCAAACAACTGATTTGAAATGCCCACATTAGCAGGAAAGGTCATTGCTCAGAGGAAGAGGGTATGCTTGACGTGCAGGAGTCCATGATTTCACTTCCTGTCTGTGGCTGCTGTGGCTGTAGAGACCGATGCCGGAGAGACAGGTTTTGTTACAGCTGGGCCAGAGGAAGGCGTCCAGTTATACAGAGCAATGAATGTCCGTTTTAACTTTTGTATTGTAGACTGGCTTTTTTCTACACACAGTCACAGACCCCTCTCTATCGTCCAGGCAAACAAAAGGCTGCAAAGCGGGACATTCTCAGTGGTAGCACCTCAACTATATAGAACTCCCCGGCAAGGGGAAATCAGGAAGTCCCCTTTCAGCTGCAGGAGCAACGTCAAAGCTATTTGTTCTGGGTTTTGAAAAACAGCTTCATCGGGGTTTTACACTGCTGGTATCAACCGCTATTTGTAATATGTTACAGTGTTGTTTTACATTTCTGATTTTTCTAGTTGTGGGAAGGAAGGGTAGGTTTTTAAAAATTAATAGATAAACAAACAAGCAGTCTGGGTAGTTTCTCTCATAATAGATCCTGTATTTGCATAATTTCCTCTGCAGTAATCATATTTATTCAGATCAGCTCTTATTCCTTCATTTTTGTGCTTTAATATTTTGTTGATGGGCAGCTTGTTGTTGTTGTTGTTGTTGCTGCTGCTGCTGCTGCTGCTGCTGCTGCTGTTGTTCTAGATATTACCTCCTATAATTGAACCTCATTCACAATTCATCTTTGTTCATAGCGAATGATGACAACACAAGTCTTATTTAGAAACATGCAAACTGTTGGCACTCATTATGTCATCCGCTTAGCTCCACGATCTCCTGAGGAGAACTGGGTGGTGACTTGAATGTGCTCTAGGCTCTTAATAGTCCTGACTAGTGTTTCCGTTTTTATTATCCTTATGATCGTATCTTTTTTGTTTGTCTGAGGGAAAGAGGATTATATGTACTCCAACGTGAGCCTCCAGACGGCCCCATAACATAAAGGTTATGGGACTGGGCCCTTCTTAATTTTCAGAGAATAAATAAATTTATGCCCCAGGGTTTTGTTTTTTTTCTGAATGACTATGAACAAAACAAAACAAAAAACCCTACTGTGATACCGAGTTGTTAATGAAATTCCTAACTGAATCTCTCAGTGCAAAAGGGCACTGTGCTGCTTGGAAACTAGGGGGAGGAAAGGCAGGGGTGTGTTGGCTCACCTCAAAAGGGATATTGCAGAGCTGAGAAATGTGCAGGAAAGGGCAACAGAATGACCAGGTGAGAGGGAGCAATTTCGCTATGAGGAAAGGTCACAAGCAAACTGGCGTCTTTTAGTTGAGAGCAGGAGTGGAAATAAGAGAGGTTTATAACTTTATGCATGGGGAAGAAGAAGCAGACAGAGAGAAGATCTGGAACAGACAAAAGGGAATCCTCACAGCACTTAGTTAAACTGATCGGGTCCTCCCTAACAAGAGGGCATGTGTTGCGGTGCGACACTGACAACCAAACCCTGTGTTGTGGGTGGGAACGTTTGGATGGCTACAACACCCTATTGGAGGTCCCTCGATGCTGGGTGCAATTAGACCAATGGGATGCCAGCTAAAGTTCATCAAGGGACCTCTATTTAAGCCCATGCACGTGTCCCTGAGCTTCCTCTTTGGGGCCAGTGCATCGGAACACCTGCCCACCTCTCCCTATATTTAGGGCTTGCATGCATGACGTGTCGTCTGTCGTTGGGACAGGGGCACGGCAGGAATTTTCCCCACTTGGCTGATTGGCTGGTGCCATTTGGGTTTCGTCTGTCGCGTAGCAAATCGTCACAACTTGTAAGGTTGCGGATAGACTCTGGTTCAGGTGATAGGGGTGGCAGAGCTGTCTAGCCATCCCTATGCGATGGGTATTCCGTTAAAGGAATCCTGGGACTCTCTGGTTGGTCAACCCTGAGAGGGGTTGTGCCCTGAGCCTGAGTCCAGGGGGGAATCTGGGTGGTGGACTGGCTTGACCCCGCCTTCCACTATGCCGGGTGTTTACCCAAGGCTGACCTATGGTGTGCCCTGGGTCAGCGCTGCCTGCAAGGGTGCAGGGAGCCTATGCAACCACTCACTTGATTGTAATCAATAAAGTTGTGGCCTAAATTCTGCCAAAAACCAAACCAAAAATCTAAGTCTTGTCTGAATTTATTTGGGGTGGTTAAAAGGTCTACACACGCAATGGAATTTGCTAGCACAAGAAATAGCGACGCTTGCCGACTTGGACAGTTTTTTTTATTTTGGAGGATAGGGCTATTGAGGGATGTACAGTAAATCATGGTGAAAATGTTCTAGCCGTGCTCACCAGTCCCAATAGCTGACTTGTATTCATAGTCTTATCTGTTTTGAGCTGCTCAGCACCTTTCCAACCTTTGTTAAAATCAAAGCTGGCTTCCCCCTTGTTTGCTGTAACGGGGAATCTAGAAACAGGTGAAACAGTTTTCCTTTCCGTGGAATTGGATGCAGCATGGGAATGGATTAAGCCTGCCCACTGGCACCATCTCCAGGGGGGCCGGGGTCTTGAGCACCCACAAAGTTTTTTCTGTGCGTGCCCAACCTCTGCCCCCTATTGCCACCGGGACCTAGCCGCAGGGCCTCTGTTGGGACCTGCTGTGGCCACAGATGTGCTTCCACAGTCTGGGGCCACAGTCGGTGCCTCTGAGCCTGCCAAATTGTAGAGATAAAGAGACAATCTTCAGATGGGGAAAGTGTCACATGCACAACCAGCAAAGCCCCTCTCATCGCAAGGATCATTGGTGGGAGGTGGAGTTCTGTTTCCCAGGGCACTCCAATCACAGTGATTTGGGAGGAAGGAATTAAAAATTGTGTTTGTTTTATGCTCTTTCACCACCTATGCAAATTAATTGAGAGATCTCTTTTTCTCCCTAGTAGAAGAGTTTGTATCCCCCAGAAATACATGGGGGGGGGGGAACAGTGATTAAAACCTAGATAGACCTACTGGTTTGAGTTGAAATAAAAGGTTCTCCATGTGCAGATGCACACACAGAGATACCCCTCCTACTTGAGCTCAAGCTGTTTCCATAGTCAGCTTGCCTTCACTATCTTTATATTTTTTATAAAAAAACAACAACAACACCCATTTCTTTAAAAATTCAGCGTGCTTTGAGCACCCGATTCTGCAGAGCAACTTAGGACTGGAAGGAGTCCCTGGTCCGACTTGAGATGCCTTGTTAAGGGCTCAGTCTGACTCAGGAAATCCAACTCATAATTCAAGAAGTACCCAAAATGGATGTACACCCCCTACTATAATCTACCTCCAGTTTCACAAGCACAGTCCCTCTCAATACCAGCTGAGCATGAGAAGTAGCATGAGAGGGAGAGAGCTATTGGCCGCAGCTCCTGTTATGAGCTTCCCAAAGACATCTGGTTGGCCACTGTGAGAATAGGATATGGGACCAGATGGGCCTTTGGCCCGATCCAACAGAGCTCTTCTTGTGTTCTTAAAAACTTGTCAGCAACTGGAGCAAAAGGGGGCCACATCAAGAAGTAAGGGATCTAGACTTCTTCTGCCCCCTTCGCAATTCAGAACTGCACCGAGTACTAGCATTCCTTCTTCTACCCATTGTTCAACTGGCGAGAGTGTGGTGAGACGTTCAGTGTTGAAGAATCAACACAAATTTGTACTCAGAGGGAAATGGTTTCGGTCCTTGCCTCCTTGCCAGATCTTTTCATAACACTGGCTTCCGGCTTTCTTCCAAGATTTCAATTTTTTTTTTTAAGGAAACAAATAAATAAATAACAGTGGCTTGAGTAACATGATTTTGCTGCTAACCAGGACGCGTCTGAATTGGATTAAGCACTGCAACTTTTCCAGACCAAAGGGGGATAAAGCGATAAAGAAAAAGAATGGCTTTTTGGGGTCATTTTAAAATAGAATCGGAGACCCAGCAAACATCTCTAGAGTTCATGGCTGTTGGCTGCTAGCAGGATTGCCAGATTTTAAGAGGTACGTTACCTGCTGTTTAAAAGGATTCTTTCTTAATTCCGAGAAAAGCATCACAGATATAATATATGCTTCTGGTTTTCAGACACAACACCGAAGTGTTTCTTATTAGTGAAGTGTTTCTGATTAGACTTTGACAGTCCGTATGTGCACTGGAATGACTTGTGATCAAGATGCTGGCAGATCCTTGCGTTCTCTCAAGAACTACCCCTAGCAAAAGCATAGTGCAGAAGGTTTACCCAAAGGCTCAACAGATCCCATTTAAACCTCCTTTCCCACACACACACAACAGCAGGCCATGGCAGAGAGTGAGAAGCCTGTCACAGAGTCATAGAACTGCAGAGTTGGAAGGGATCCCAAGCAACACATAATCCAACTGCCTGCAATGCAGGAATCACAACTAAAGCACCCCTGATTATGTTTTGAAGGGGAAAAAACCAATGAAGGAAAGCCCATCAGCAGACTCTCCAAGTGTTCCTATTTTCCAGGGACAGTCCCTGATTTACAGAAGCCATCCTGGTTTGTGATTTGATCCCGGAATGTCCCACTTTTCCTTAGGAAAACCCTTGGACGGTTTGGAATTATGCAACCCCCAAGTCAAGGAGAAACAACCTTTAGAAGACATCTGAAGGCAGCCTTGTATAGGGAAGTGGGTTTTTTATGTTTAATGTTTTATTATGTTTTTACATACGTTGGAAGCTGCCCAGAGTGACTGGGGCAACCCAGTCAGATGGGCGGGGTATAAATAATAAAATTATTGTTATTAGCATGGAATAGGGTGTCCCTATTTTCATTGAAGAAATGAATGGAGGATATGTTCTAGTTCCAAGGTAGGCCATTCCACTGTCAACTGTCTCTTATTTTGTTAGCTTGTTCCTCATTAAGGGAAGCAAATTATTCCATTTTTATTTTCGTTATAGCTTTATAGCTAAATAGCAGTGCTGTAAAAAAGCATGGCAAAGTGCAAGTAGATAAATAGGTACCACTCTGGTGGGAAGGTAAACGGTGTTTCCGTGCACTGCTCTGGTTCGCCAGAAGCGGCTTTGTCATGCTGGCCACATGACCTGGAAGCTGTATGCCGGCTCCCTTGGCCAGTAAAGCAAGATGAGCGCTGCAACCCCAGAGTCGGTCACGACTGGACCTAACGGTCAGGGGTCCCTTTAGCTTTACTAAAAAAGAAGATCGGAATTAATGGGAAGAAATAACTCATTTAAGCAATACACCCATGTGGAACAAACTCTAGCTAATTAAAGTGAAATTAAACATGAATCGCTGCAGTGAAGCAATACAATGAGCTGAATCTCCAAAAGGGAAGTTTTCAGTTGGCATTGAAAATGAGCTTTTCTTGACTGAATCTTATTTGTGAGTAGGCCAAGGATTTTGGCCAAGGGAAAAAAGTGTTGCTGGACAATAGTGTTCCTGCTTTTCTGTACAAAGTTATGCTCAAAGCAGATCACCAGGACAGCAAGATATAAAAAAGACAGCACGTTATTTTGACTGTTTGCACATGTCCTCCATTTTAATTCCATTTCTAGCAAATTGCAAAAATGCCTTAGTAGCACTCAATGAGTCGGTGGAGGCTCACATGTTAGGAATGTGCACTGATCACATTCCTGGCAGTTCATAAAACAGGTCTTCTTGATCTGAGGCACTTCATAGTTTGCCAAATTTAGCTCATGATCTGTCTGAGTAGGAAATTAAAAAATTACTTTTTCCCTGATGACAGAAGTAGATGAAATTTGCAGACATACTATCCCCTGAAGAGCGGATAAAGCCTGTTGAATTATAGACAAACAGGTCGAGGGGCTTCTGTTAGCCACCTCTCAGGTGGGACACCATTGCTATTCCAAGAGAATGAGGGACGTGTTCATTTTTCTAGAAAAATAGCTCTGACCTCCTACAACACAGATAGCTGAGCTGGTTTCTGCAAGAATCTGAGAGCGCTGTTTCCTGCGACCTCTTTCCAAAAGGAACCAAACCCTGAAACTTATCATCACTCGGAGAAATGCAGCAAATGTAAGAGATACAAAGGAACTATTAACTAAGAGGGCTGCACATCTTCCAAATCTGAAATTCATTCTAGAAATTCTCCCAGTGAATAGTGCAGAACTAATCAGAGAAACAATAAAAGTAGAAAGCAAGGGAAATCCCCTCCACCCTTCATAAACGTTTTTATCGTCTGGATCTGCTCAAAATCGCAATTCCATTACAGTAATAATGTTGCCAAGTCAAAACCAACAGTAGCCAATGTGGTGCCTTTGGGTGTTGTTGGGCTCCAACTCTCACCAGCCCCATTCTGCATGACCAACGGTCAGCTGCAGTCCAGCAATATCTGGAGGGCACTGCACTGACTATGCCTGCAAGGAACAGGGAGATGAAATGCAGGAAAAGATCACTATACGGAATGAATGAAGCAGGTGATAGCTCCAAATTAACAACTGTGGGTTTCTGTTTGCTTATCTATGTTCATTTGGCCTCAAGGCCAACAGTAACCAGGAGTCATTATGCACAACCTCTCATATAAGCCATTTCCTCCAGCGTGCACCCAAAGCACCTTTTGCTCAAGCCTTTCCCTTTTCTTCTCTTGCAGGAGTGAAAACATGTTTTGATGCCACCCTAATTATAAAAAAATCTCTTTCTTCGGGGCCTTTCAGATGGTTGTTGATTACTTCGACTTAATTCCCAGTGTTGTAAAATAAGCCTTCAGGATCTGTATGTTGAGCAATCAGTCTGAAAGGAGATTGCTCTTCCAGAGTGTCGATTTCCTATGTGTCTGTTGGGCTATGGCAAGGGTGTTCCATGTTGCGAAGCTATGTGTGGCCTTAGGGAAGGAAAACCCACATTTTCAAATCACAGTAAAGAATTATCCGCTATCACCTTTGGAATCTTATTTATGAGATGAAATGTGAGACGTTCTGAGCCAGAACAAAGCTGCAATAAACCACTGTAGCCTTTGAACTGTTTGCCAAAGGATTAAAGGGTTTGAGGAGGTTTATAACTACACTATTAAACTTTACTGGGAATATCAGCTTTGAATGAAACTCAGAAGAGGTGAAAATAGTGGTGGGAAGGTTGTCAAGGTAAAATATGTTGCCTACTTGTGAAAGACACTTGTGGCATGTGGGGAAGGGCAGCACCAGAGAGTACCCAATGTGATGTCATTCAGATGTTGCAGACTACAACCAGCCCCAACCTAAATGGTCAATGGCCAGGGATGAGCAGGGAAGGCACTTTAACCCTTTGGGCAGCTGCTCTACACAAATCAGCTGAGAAGTTTGGGCTGTGTGCCTGTGCATCCTGCAAATGTGAGAAGTCTCCACACCTACTTTTGGACATACATGTGGTCCCCGGATGTCAGACTTCAGGGAATCTGAAGCCCCCACAGTAGGCTGCCAGGAAGAGATGAAAGGGAGAGTTCTTACCAATGTCTTTTATTCAATAGTCACAGAGAGAGGCTTAGAAATGCTGCCTCTTGGAGTAATGGTGTTGCTCCGAGTGAAACCCCACCCCCTCCCTTCATGTCTCCCATTATATGTCATCCCTATGGTGGCTGATCTGTGCCTTCTGCCTCTGAGCTCTCTGCTCTCCTACTTCCAATGCCCACCAGGTTCTGGAAGAAGGGGGGTCTGGAATGCTTTCTGAAGACACTGAGTCTGTCAGCTGTCTCTCCCCTGGTGCTTCTTCTTCTTCTTCTTCCTGCTCCTCTTCCATTATTTACCAGCTTTTCCCCTCATCTGCCTCTGAGCTATGACCTCCTGCAAACCACTGTTGTAAATCTATACTGCCCTCCTCTTCTCTGGAAAGGTCAGGCAGGGGAGGCGGTTCCCACCATTCCTCCTCTGCCCAGTCCCTGAGGGTTTACCAAGGGTGAATGTGACCCTCAGACTAAAAAGGTTAGCCGCCCCAGTATGTACAAATTGCAGCCTATATCACATGTCCTCAAGAAATGCTTGAATTGGCCTTGACAATGGAAGAGGCCATCTGGAAGAGCAATCTGCAGAGAAAGAAGCGAGAGGAACCATCAAGCGAGTTATATTTGGCATTTTGCAGCTGTTAGTCTTTCTAAAACTGTTTCCCACCCATTGCTCCTAATGGGAGGGAAATAAATTGTGGGCCAGCTCCAGAGCTGGGGGCAGAAGGGAGTCGGGGTGGTGGTGGGAAGGCTTGGACCAGGCAGATCCACACAGCATCACCTTGCACATCACTAGGATGGCTCTAACCCATGATCCTCCTTTTGTCACCTGACTTTGGTGTTCCAACATCATAAGATCAGGCCAAATGCCCATGATAGTCCAGATGCCTGCATGAAGCCCACAAGCAGGACCTAAGCGCAACATTTCCCTCCTCTTGTGCTCCCCAGAAACTAGTATTCAGAGGCATACTGACACCGGACACAGTCATCAGGGCTAGTAGGCAAATGGTGGTGGTTTTATCCTATGGTTTTAATAATAACTTGCAAGAATGTCAGAAGAGCCTGGCTGGATCTGACCGAAGTCCCATCCTAGTCCAGCATTGTGTGGGTCAACCCAGTGGAAAACAGAATCAATAAAAGACCACATTAAATGGCAATTGGGCCATCTTGAAGAAATTATTTAGCTTTCCGTTCGTTCGCTCAGCAAAAATCCAAAGGGCTAAAAAAAAAAAATGATGATGCAAATAATTGTTTTAATTTATTCCTCATTTTTTCCTACACTCAGCAAATGTCACTACACTCAGCAAATAAAATACAATGATATTTTATTTTATTTTAAAACGTATTTTCAGTTATTCTTTTTTCTAAGCGCCATCATAGTGGCTGGTACAAATTAATGGTTCACTTGTAAGACACATAATAATATATCATGGTCAGATCTATTTGATCTGGGTGCAATCAAACCTTTTCTCTGACTCATTGGGATATTGCCTTTTTTCCCCTTTCAAAGCCTTTGCACCCTTAAAGGCTGAAATAAAATAGGCCTAGCAATTTCCCTTCACTCTATGCTGGAAAAGCTGCCCCTACTGCATTCCAGTCTGCAGGCAACTTTTGGGAGCCCGGTTCCTTTGCTCTGCCTGGCAAACCTCCTCTGGTCTCCCTGGCAATGTAAAAAATGCCCCCTGTTGAGTCATTCCTTCAGAGGTTGGCATTCTAACCCAACTAGGGATAGAGGTCTGCAGAATTTGGATGAAGAAGCCATGTACACAATCAGGTGGTGCTATTCACCTCTGCAAAAGGAAGAGAAGACTTTTGGCATTCCAGATGCTGTGGGACTCCAACTCCCATCAGCCCCGGCCAGAAGGAATTTCGGTTCCTCTCAGTTTCAAGTCTTAAACTTAGCTCTCTGTATTTCCACAGCAGTCTGCAATTTTACGCCATTTATTCAAATCCTCGTGAAAATTCAACTACAGTAAGCTTCCATGTGAATTTATATTTCAGTGTAGCTTTGAGTAACGTACATGTTTTTTGAGCATTTTTCTACACGTTTAATGTGAATTTCACTAATATATGCATCTGTATGCACATATTCCCCTACTGTTGTTGTTGTTGTTTAGTCGTTTAGTCGTGTCCGACTCTTCGTGACCCCATGGACCAGAGCACGCCAGGCACTCCTCTCTTCCACTGCCTCCTGCAGTTTGGTCAAACTCATGTTTGTAGCTTCAAGAACACTGTCCAGCCATCTCGTCCTCTGTTGTCCCCTTCTCCTTGTGCCCTCCATCTTTCCCAACATCAGGGTCTTTTCCAGGGAGTCTTCTCTTCTCATGAGGTGGAGCCTCAGCTTCAGGATCTGTCATTCCAGTGAGCACTCAGAGCTGATTACCTTCAGAATGGATAAGTTTGATCTTCTTCCAATCCATGGGACTCTCAAGAGTCTCCTCCAGCACCATAATTCAAAAGCATCAATTCTTCGGTGATCAGCCTTCTTTGTGGTCCAGCTCTCACTTCCATACATCACTACTGTGAAAACCATAGCTTCAACTATACGGACCTTTGTTGGCAAGGTGATGTCTCTGCTTTTTAAGATGTTGTCTAGGTTTGTCATTGCTTTTCTCCCAAGAAGCAGGCGTCTTCTAATTTCGTGACTGCTGTCTCCATCTGCAGTGATCAAGGAGCCCAGGAAAGTAAAATCTCTCACTACATCCATTTCTTCCCCTTCTATTTGCCAGGAGGTGATGGGACCAGTGGCCATGCTCTTAGTTTTTTTTTTTTATGTTGAGCTTTAGACCATATTTTACGCTCTCTCACCCTCATTAAAAGGTTCTTTAATTCCTCCTCACTTTCTGCCATCAAGGTTGTTTCTTGTTAAAATGTGAACAAAATCTGATTTATCCGCCATCCCTACTGGCTGGCATGGCCAGGGGCCAAGGATGATGGCAACTCTAGTCCAACAACATTTGGAGTGCTACAGGTTACCCATCCCTGGTTTGATGTCTACTTGGGACCTGGGTCTCTGAAATAGAGCTTGCCCAAGACATCTTGCTGTCTTCGGCAAACGATAAGGCACCCTCCCGCTCCCACCTGTCTACAGAAAAAAAGATAATCTGAATCAACCTTAAACGAACTTGAATCAGGAAGAGGCTTGCATCAAATGTCATGCTAAAATGAAGTGGGGAAAATCATTTAAGTCAGAGTTTCAACGGAAACCTGCTGAACTGAGCAGGATTTAATCCCTACTCTTTGGCTGATGAATGATGGGTTAAATTCTGCTGCTTTGGCTGTTCCCTCTTAGGAGATTCAACCCTAAATTATTTCAATGCCTTCTGCGTACCTCCACTATTTTTCACTTTTCGCTCTGGAAACAGTGCCCGAATAGAGTTTTGAAAACAAATATTCTTCTCCAGTTGAGAATCAAGGCGTTACCACAGATATGCACCACAATCCCAAAGGGCGATTTTTATCATCATTTATTTTTCTTCCTTTCCCAATCTCCCACTCTAAAAGCATGATAATAATGCATGGGCTGAATATACATTTAATTATTTTCAGTGGACCAAAGTAAAAAGCTGCACAATCCCTGGGAATGTACTTACAAAGCTTGATAGTTTTGAAGATAGCAGCGACTTGATGGCAAAACCCTGCAAAAAGTCAGGCAGATATATGTGGTCCTACTTAAATAAACCTCAGGACCTCTGTTGAACTACTAGTGTTTTTTTCCAGGGCTACTGATTTGCCTGAAAAACAGTGCCTGAGGTCCAACAAGAAATGCAACCATGGAAAAAATTCAAGAGCTACACATTCTTGCCCAGCAGCTGCATAAGCTTCCATCTCCTCTAATCAACACCCTGATTTCACTTCCATAAAGCAAACAGGCATGTGTTATTGGCAGAGGATCGTGTGTTAGACTGAAAAATACATTGTTCCACATGATAAACCTTTGTTATTATTTTAGAGGCGCATCCAACTAGGTTGTCCTGTTCATGCAAGGACTTCTGCTTGCATAACCGAAATTCCCTTCTCTCTGCTCTCCCTGTGCCCCACCCCACTCTGCAAAATTTACTCCAAAGAGTTAGGGGAACCCCCAGAACAGATCTGGGGCGTGTGGAGATGGGAGGCGTTCCACTGAAGAAGCAGAAGCACAAACAGGTCTACTTTCTTGGATACAACCCATCATCATTATCATTACTAAAACAATAATAATTGAATATCTTAGTTGCTTGCTACATAAGGAATCTCTAAGCAATTCACTAAATTTTATCAGCAGGAAGCATTACATAAAATCTGAGAAAAGAACAAATACAGTGGTACCTCGACTTATGAATGACTCGACCTACGAATGTTTCGAGTTACGAACAGAGTTCCGTCCGCCATTTTGGATGCAGTTTAGATAGGAGTTTTTCGACTTACGAATTTTTAGATAGGATTTTTTTGACTTACGAATTTTTAGATAGGATTTTTTCGACTTACGATTTTTTTTAAAAAAAATCCCTCATTGGCTTCGACTTACAAATTTTTCAACTTAAGAAGGTCCATTCAGAACAGATTAAATTCGTAAGTCGAGGTACCACTGTACAAAACATTTAAAGCCATAGAATAATAATAGGACAACAGCATAATCCCTGACTGCCTGGGAGGAGATGAGTTTTTAACCTGGTGTGGAAATGGTGTTATTGATGTCATCAAGAGGGTCTCACTGAGGAGAGCATTCTACAAGCAGGGAGGCACAACCGAAAAGGCCCTCTCCTTTGTCATCTCCATCTGAACCTTCCTCAGAGAGGGCACCTGGAGGAGAGCTTCAGATCAAGATCAAAATTTACAGGTACGTTCACATTGGGAAGGGTGCTCTGAAATATATTGGAGTCCTGGGCCATAAAAGCATTGTAGATTAATACCAAACACTTTGTGTTACTCTCAGAAGGTAGTGTTCCTCTCTGAATGTGTTCATGTGGAATACTACACATTCTTCAGACTGGAGTGCAGCTTCTTGGCCAGCAGCCAGGGATGGTGAAAGTTGTAGTTCAGCAGCATCTGGAGGACCAAAGCTTCACCACACCTGAGTTGAGGCACTGCCTCTCTGCACATAAACTCACTCACTTACTCATTGAGGTCTAGTCAACAGATACTGTCAGATACTGGGAGTAGCTCTGTCTTTCCAGAGGAGGATGCTTTATTGGTCCTCTCAGGAGATAGAGACACCTGCCCTGTCACCATGAGGATGAGCCAAAAGAGAAGGGAACAAAGGATTCTGCCGACTAGATATAGCAAGACATTGCAGAAACCCTTACTGCCCTAAGATGACCCTGCCCTGTTCCTAGATAGAGGGATGTACAAAGGGATGTGTCAGTGTTAGATCAACATCTAAACTTTTGGCAGTTAGACTACCTGCTTTTGTTGTAACTGTATTTAGGCTTAACCATGTGTATTGCCAGAAGTGCCTCAAACCAGTGATCTGCATACATACTGCAGTAATATAAACATAAAAGACTTTGGGAAGAATCATTTTTCAAGACTTTGTTCTTCAGCAACTGGGAGCCACAACAGCACACAGCCTTGTTTTTTAGCCAGTAAACTTATTTAAAAGCACCTCAAAAGCACAGGGAGGGGCATCAAACCTTTTGATTATTTTTTTAAAAAAAATCCATCAAAATTAGAAGGCTCCTTGCACAAAAATCACTGCATCTTTGTGTCAAACATTTGGCAGACTTCATTTCCTCCCACCCTAAAGGGGCTCATATGCCTGACAATTCCAGCCAGTTCTGCCAAACAGGGTTTTTTTTAAGGTATAAGCAGCTGTTGCTTTTCCTCTTGTAGTCAATGGATCAACCATCCAAAATGAGGTGAGGCAACTCTTTGCCTCAGATCTGAGGTGAAGTGTAATTGTCTAACCAAGGCAATCCCCTTCCAAGCCAATGAGCAAGATTCTGAGGTAAATACAGTTTTTTCTCCACACAGCACTGAGAATCAGGCATTCACAACAAAAACCTCTTAAGGAATAGCAGTATGAACAATTTCTTAATGTACCTCAGAAAAAGAACCTCCCTTTCCTTCCTGCTGTGCTTGGCACAATATCCTATAGCACCCCCATCCATTATAATGAGTGTTTATATTATTAGGGGAGAAGTTGTACTGCAAAACAGAAAATACATCCCTCCTTGGCCTCACCCTGCCTTTCCAGCTTCTGCCATTTTTTGCCATGGTAAGTAAGAATAGAGAAACCAAAACAAGCAGCACAAGAAAGAGGCAGCAAGAAAAGATAGCTTGTAAAACAAAATTTTACAGCCACAAAGAATGGAGATCTTTGCCCATCTCTGCAATGCTGCCTAGTGTTGGGGCCGTGACAGCTTATTGTGTATTTGAATTATGGATGTTTATTTTAATGTTTGTGTAACTGGGTTTTGTTTGTATTTTATAAAATGTTATTGCAAAGATTAAAATCTTTATGGAAGAAATTGCAAAAGAAGTGCACACATACAGGCCAAAAAACACACACATTCATTGTGCCCTACATCCAGATACACACAAAAAGTCAATTACAGTTTAATGTGTGCCCTATAGATTTCTAGGTGCCCTTGGTAACTAATACAGCTTAAGCAGAAGATCAAATGATATGAGTGAAAATATATGTAACGCTAAAACTGAGCACAAAACATGTACATTGAAACCATGATAAAATAGAGGGCAACTGAGCTTAAAACTGGAAAAAGATGGAGAAACCAAAACAGACATATTTGCCTATCCCTGGAAGTGGTATATGCAGATGATAGGTCACCCCAGAAAACAACCTCGCTGCTGCATTTTGTACTAGATGCATCTCTTTCTTCCGTTCCTTTTCCTCTATGATTAAACAATTCATCACTAGGTACAGCTTCTGAACTAAGCTTAAAGGCAGCCCAGCACACAGTGTCTTGCAGTAATCCAGTCTTGAGGTTACCAATTCAAGCACCACTGTGAGCTTTGTAAAGAGTTTGGTTGTCAACATCATTGACATCCATCTGTCTCAAGAGACAATGGAGTGCGCCTCCAGGGGTTAGGTCAAACTGCTGCATTAGCAGCATTAAGGTGACCTCCCCGGGGCACAAGCCTGGGAAGTGTGTATGGATGTCTTGGGCTGCTCAGACAAGAAGACCCCACTCTCTGCCTCACTTATGTGGTCCAAAAGAAAGCAGAGCAGTAAGTCTGGCACTAACATGGCTGCAGGAGTTGCAGGAAGGAGGCATACAAGGTGCCATCCAACTGTCTTAGGGACTCTACTCCAGATTTGTGTAGGCTTTACTTTTTAGCCTTTTCTTCTCCCAAAGATATCCTGCAAGGCAAGGTTTAGGATGTGAGTTTTCCTTCATTTTCCTAAACAGGCTACCTTCTTGAAATAGTAGGGCTAGCCTTCTGGTAGCTTCAAAAAGTCAGATAGTTGTTTATTTCCTTGACATCTGATGGGAGAGCGTTCCACAGGGCTGGTGCCACTACTGAGAAGGCCCTCTGCCTGGTTCCCCATAACCTCGCTTCTCTCAGTGAGGGAAGCACCAGGAGGCCCTTGGAGCTAGACCTCCGTGTCCAGGCTGAACTATGGGGGTGGAGACGCCCCTTCAGATATACTGGGCCAAGGCCGTTTAGGGCTTTAAAGGTCAGCACCAGCACTTTGAATTGTGCTCGGAAACGTACTGGGAGCCAGTGAAGATCCTTTAGGACCAGTGTTACATGGTCCGGCGGCCACTCCCAGTCACCAGTCTAGCTGCCGCATCCTGGATTAGTTGTAGTTTCTGAATCACCATCAAAGGTAGCCCCATTGCAGTAGTCCAAGTGGGAGATAACCAGGGCATGCACCACTCAGGCGAGACAGTCTGCGGGCAGGTAGGGTCTCAGCCTGCGTACCAAATGGAGCTGGTAAACAGCTGCCCTGGGCACAGAATTGACGTGCGCCTCCATGGACAATTGTGAATCCAAAATGACTCCCGGATATCCTGTTCAGGACCAGGGAGTTCCCCACATCCACCCACCCCTTGTCCCCCAAGAACAGTACTTCTGTCTTGTCAAGGGTTTGAGACCCATCGGTGACCTCACCTGGTTTAGCCAGCCAGTCAAAGTTGTTTTTTGGGGTGCGGCCGCTGTTGCATACTGACAGCTCCTAGGAGCCACACTCTGTTCTCAACCTGGTTGTCAACATTAGCCATTCAGAAGTTACAAACATCTTTCTTAGTGAACATTGACATAGTACTGACCCCAATTTCTCAGACCACCCTCCCCAGCAGAGGAAGAATGGGGATGAAATGATGCAAATATAGGGAGGTTAACTTGTGAGCAGGCAAGGAAAGTGAGTCTGTAATACACCCTTGCTACTTACATGGTGCTGAAATTTTGGTGCATGTTGTAACTTACCATGTCTATGCTGTTTGGCGCATGAGTGAATTAGTAACAGCCTTAAGTTTTCTATTAAACCAAAGCTTTTTGAGCCTCAGAATATTCTTTGTATACTTTGACACGAATCACTGTCAACAGGGGAGACAATCATCTGTTGGGAAAGTTTAGCTGAGGCATGTGGGGGCCTAACCACTGTGTCAGGAATGCCTGTCGTTTTTAATGCAGCAGTAATATTTTTGCAGTACCCATGATGTGTTTATAGTTTGTGTAATTCCCTTTGCAGAAATTCAAGGCCAAGCAAACAGGCTACAACGCTAACCGGAAAACATCAGTTAAACAAAGCAATGCTTGTAAACAGAGAAGCTTTTCAAGATGCTTAGAAAGCTGAGGTAATTTTAATCTGTTTTAGTATTTTAACTTTTGCATGTTTCAAAGTATGATTCTGATTGTTTCTTGATTTTACTGTTATGTAAAACTGTTTCGAGGTTTCTTTCTACAGTCAACCAGAGTATAAATTTTATGAAATAAATAAATAAGGGCGGAAATCCTTCTGTGACCCTCTTCCAGGATATCTGCCTTGCCTAAATGTCTTATTATTTGCTAGTTGTGCAGCAAAACTTTAAAACATGAATCCGGTTATTAAATTTATCTCTTCCCCCAGGATCCAACAGTCAAGCTTGGAAGATCTCCTCTCCAGCCCAATAAACCTTCAAAGATGCATCTCTCTTTCTTCTAGCACTTACTCAGCTTTGGTCCCTAGCCTATAGGTTAGCTGATCATCTAGCTGAGTCACATGATCCTCATGCAGATGAACTGCCCACATGACTCTCTCAAAGTAGGAACACCAAAAGCTGCCTTATTCTCATACTATTTGTCTATCTGTTCCAGTGAATTTGCGGAACAACATAACAGATTTCAAACAGATGTCTTTGTTCTTCTTCTACCTTGCAATAAACACAAACAGTTCCAGCACATTTGGCAATATGAAACTCTAGTTTTAATTGCCTTATTTACAAGGCCTCTTCCACCTCCCTCTTCACCGAAGGCCTCCCACCGATTCTACTCAACAGCTCATGACAAGAGTTTGTGTGAAAAAGTCAACTGGTGTTCATATTTATTCTTGCCTCCAATTACTATTTTGTTGCTTATTTTGTTAACTTGCTGTTCTGTGCAAACTATTTGGAGGGAGGGAGGGAGGGAGAGAGAGAGCTCATGCTCCCTTTGAAAAGCAAAATTATTGTCTGGTTATTGTTATTAAAAGCAGAAGAGCCAGTGAGATGTAGTGGGGTGAGTTTTGCTCATAGAGGAGGAAGATCTGAGTTGCCCAACATTTTAAACTTGTAGCTACCTGGAGGGCCATTCACAAGTGGGAGAGAGAAAATACGTTCTTCTCAGGAAAGACCATTCCTATTTCTGTGTTGACCATATCTTGATCTCAGAGGAGTAGACCCACAGACTCCTCTAAGGCTCAATTTTGGTATCTCGCCATGTTCCCCTCACGACTGTCTTTATTTTTGATATCTTACTTCCCAACCCTCCATGCTGGAGACTCAACCCCACTTTGCTATCTAACACCTTGGTTGCAGAAAGGATACAGAAAGTGATCGTAGACTTTCCCCCTCCTCTGTGCTACAAGGGGATACTCTTTTGGTGCTGTTGTAGGGCACATTTAAGGCAGTGTTGGTTGGACGTTTTATTAGCAAAATAGCTAGTTGTTTGTTTGTTTGTTGTTAGCAGTATGGGCCTCACTCCTCCTATATATAAAAGAACTAGAGATCAAACATAAGAGAACTACTAGTCCCAGAAAGCTCCTGTGCAAATACACTGAGCTTAGGGTGTTAGATATTCCAAAAACTGCCAACTCTCTACAATACTTTAGCAAAACTTCCTATGAATTGAGTGATAAGAATTCTAGAATTTTGGCCAATGTATTGTGGAACAACCAAAACATGCAGAAGTATCCTCCCTTAAGTTAAACAACAGGCTTCTGATAGACTTATAGATGACTGTTTTGTAATGTAGCTGTAATGTCCACACATAACTTCACATAGCCCATTTCACAACTGTGGATGTCCTGCTGCAAAATTTGCGAATTATCAGATTCATGTTACTACAAAGTACCAGTTTTGGGGGTTGGGAGCAGTGCTGAGGTCCTGAACTCTCCTTCTTGCTGCATCCCCTTGATCTTAACAAGTCAAGAGTTCCCAACTGGGTTGAGAATACAAGACAGCAGGAACAAATCTCTCCCCAGTCCTCCCCACCCCCATCACATGCCTGCAAAGACTACAGTCAGCAAGCAGCTGCTTGAGGGGGAAAGGGATGGGTCTTTTAGATAGTTTATATTTCAAGGATTAGAAGCCCCTGGAATTCAATTCTACCTCCCATCCAACTACCCAGTTTCTCCTTGCCTCCTGCCCTTTGCTCCCTTCATCTATTCAAACAAACTGCAAATGCTTTCGCCATGACTTCCAACAAGATTTTCACACCCTTGCCTGTTTGAAACTCCTCAATTCTCCCACAGAGAGTCACTGCTTGGCCCCCCACTATTAAACGACTCTTCTGCAGTTGTTAGTTCTGATTAAAAAGCCAAGAGAGTGTCTGTTCTTTTGCCTAGATATGCCAGAAATGCATAAGCCTATATACTAACCACAAATTCATTATCCAAGTGCCTTTCCCTGAGAGATCACAATCAGGAAGGAATTATGAGGAATATACCCTACTCACTTTGTTGCTGGTTATTTGCAGACATCTGAAACTGATGCTAAACTGTAGCTGCAGATGTGCCTATGTAACTAGGAAAAGCTTTGACCAAGTGGCCTGTTTGCATGAGCATATTGCTTCCTTGGTGCTAACTATCGCTGCACAACATCAAGGCAATGCTTGGTCTCCTTTCTTTAAACTAGCCTTCGATCTGACAGTCCAGAGGACCATCATCATTTGTAAGGCAAAAACCCTCAGGTGCCTGAAAACTGCAGCTCTAGTAGCTCACACCTCTTGTTGACATCCATCTGTCTTGGGAGACTCACTCGCAGGATCATCACCTTGTCATGGTGAGTGGGCTTGCACATTCCTATGAGCCATGTGAGCGAAGCCATTAGGAGTTTCGTACTCCCAGTAGGGTCACCCAAGGCAGTAAGGTCAAAGGGGAGGAGCAAGACAAAGCATGATCCAAGAAGTCCTCAATGGCAGAACTGGCAGAAGATAAGCGGTATGTTACAATGGCTGTGAAGGGGATGAAGGCTGCAGCAGATAAGAATCTACTGGTCATCATGATATTCATGTCATCATAGAATCATAGAGTTGGAAGAGACCACAAGGGCCATCCAGTCCAACCCCCTGCCAAGCAGGAAACACCATCAAAGCATTCCTGACAGATGGCTGTCAAGCCTCTGCTTAAAGACCTCCAAAGAAGGAGACTCCACCACACTCCTTGGCAGCAAATTCCACCGCCGAACAGCTCTTACTGTCAGGAAGTTCTTCCTAATAGCCTTATTGCAAAGACTATGCATTGATCAGCATGCACTGATCTCCACACATAAAACAAATTCACACATAGGTGTCTTCCAGAGGAAAGAAGTCTTGGGAGACTATGGAAGAGTGTGCCTTTGTGGGGGAAATCAAACAGAGACTTACAGCACCTGCTGTGGCCGTAGAGACTAATACAGGAGGGATATGTTTTGTTGCAGCTGGGGTAGTTGACGGTTGTGCTGATGATGATGCACCATAGAGTTTTCTCTCTTCAGTCCTCCCAGTGGTCATTCCTCCTCTGGTTACTGCTATGGATGCACAACTTGCACAGGCTGACTGCAAGAGACTCCCACACAGTAAGGTTGGTGTTGCCAGCTTTCATGTCATGTTTGCATCATATGAGCATCATATGAACAGCAGGTATTTACCTGGGGCAGGCCCTGGTAAATAGGGACAGTTGGTGCATAAGTCTTCAATTGTCAGGCAGACTGTGGCTTTTCTCTTGCAGCAATGGTTCCACAAGTGACAAATACATGTAATAGGCATATATATTTTAGCAGGCTTGGATAGGATTTCCATTCTAAAAGACATGACACACAAGAGAAAAGGGAGGAGGAGGGAGGAGGAAAAAAAAGGTAGCCCAGAACACCAGTTACAACTCTTATGACATACAGGTAGCCTGAAAAATGTACAAGGCACCTGCAAATGGTTCAGATAGCCTGATGGAATGACGTTTGAGGGAGGGCCAAAGGCAGTTGTTCTCTCAGCAGGGGCAATGGAACAGTCTGTTTTTCTTCTCTCCCCCTGCTCTGCTGCCAGATGAAATGACTGCCATTAGAAGACAATATCTGAGTAAACATACATAGGATTTTGTTATTAAGTGTGGAGAGGTTGCATGTGTACAGTCTAGGGTCCCCATGTGTCCTCTTTTTTCCAGGAAACGTCCTCTTTTTCGGGGGTAAAATTTGAGACAAATTGCATTTATTTCCTTTGAATGGCTGTCGTAGCATCCTCTTTTTTGCTCTTTGAAGTATCGCAGTCCTAGTGTACATTGTACTATAGAGCAGGTGTGAGCAGACTTTGGACTTGCGGAATCTACTTTGTTTTTTACTAGAATCCTTGGATCCACCAACTGGAGCCTGGCACAAAAGATACATGCTTCAAATTAAAGAATTGCGAGTCCACAAATTTGCTTTGAGCCCCAGAACTGAATGGATCACGCAATATGTTGACAGCAAAAAACCCACCCACCCCAGCTTTCTTCATTTTGGTGCCATAGTATACATTTCCAAGACGACTGAAGAACCACTTAATCCTAGTCATTTTCCACCAATGCTCCTTGATCTCATCTACATATATATAATGCCCAGCCCATATCTGATCTAATATACAGTGTTTCTCTTCTTTAAAAAAATGTTTAGGGGTACTCTTGTTTTCCTATTCATTTTGAAATACTAGGTCAAACTTAGATTCACAAAATGTTTAGGGGTATGCGTACCCCTGCGTTCCCCCCCCCAGAAAAAAGCACTGCTAATATATGATTGCATCCATGCCTAAACAAGCTATTGGTCAGTTGAGTTGGGTTGTGTGGTGTGTGAAAGGAGCTTGCTCACATTGGCCGAATCCTGTGCATATCTGTGTAGAAGGAGGAGTTGTTTTTGTTTGTATTTTAAGCGCTGCTTAGGATTGCAGCCCAAGTGGAAGACGATTCCTTTTGAAAATTGGTCCCACTGCGCGCCAGTTGCATCTCCAGTGCCTAAGAGCATCTGTTGCCATTGAAGTTGGGTTATGTCAGCAGATGTGTCAGCTAAGACAAACAATTGGGGGCCACTCTGGCTGTTAACCTCTGAAACAGCAGGTCAAAATCGCATTAGACTGGCTACTTCATCATAAACCCATCCCAGAAAATGCCTTTGTTGTGATCTGTGTCAGAGGTGTGCACTTAACCCAGACCTCCATCTCAACAGGTCTTCTGGGTGGCATCCTAGAATAAAATGGGACAAAAAGGAGGGGGAAGCCGTAACTCATTCAATTTCGTAACTCATTCAATTTCGCCCAGCTGCCTGTTGATATCCAGCCTGCAGCCAGGAGGTTTTCTGGGGGCCATATGGCATCCTTCACAAGTGGTGAGATTTATTTTTTATTTGATTGCATCTTGCATTTTTTGGCACACACATCTGGAGGTCAGGACAGGGACACTGTTTAATTTTATTGTATTTATCTGCTTATTTGAATGCTTCGGCTGCATGCGCTAAATTAGTTGTGCGTGCCATGCGTTATGAGCATAGCACACTCAGGCTAGGCATGCCGCAAAACCAAATTCCATTCCATACCTCTTCCATGTAAGGATTGCACAAGAAGAGCTGACGACTGCGCCTTGCCTGTTCTTGCCTATTACGCAGGAAGTAAGGCAACAAGTCAGCTTATCTCAGCAGCAGTCACAGGAATCTCCAATCTCACCCTGGCAACACCTTTGACCCCAAGTGCTGCTATAGTTCCAGCTGCTGCTGTCAACTCTCAGAGTGCTACACTCCTGCTTCCTCTTTCCCTTCTTTTCTTTTGGTTCTACAGAGGGGTATGCCCTTCCCCTTGCCATACTCTCCATGCTTTGCGGTATCAGTCCCTAGTTGCCCCAACACAAGGGTAATGCACCCAGGATCTTAAACAGATGGACTCTAGCTTTAAGACCCAGGTGACTTATATTATGTGCCAGCGTGGGCGAAATGAAGATCAGGATCTCAGTAGGTTGGTGAGAGTTTCTGAATCACAATTGTTTAATTATGGCAGCAACAACAACAAGGATGATTTTCCCACCTAAATTGGGGTGCTGAAAAGTAGAAAGCTAACCAAGGATGGAGTTTTGTATGAAAGAATAGTGAGCAGCCTGTATGTTCTAACTGTATGTCTTTTGAACTCATCTGGCTCTTGTTAGGAGCATAGGAATCTGCCTTATACTGAGCCAGACCATTGGTCCAGCTAGCTCAGTATTACC
This sequence comes from Zootoca vivipara, assembly GCF_965207765.1. NCBI lineage: Eukaryota > Metazoa > Chordata > Lepidosauria > Squamata > Lacertidae > Zootoca > Zootoca vivipara. The sequence goes on along the minus strand of NC_142590.1, from coordinate 83,431,345 downwards.
TGCACTGATCACTGATTGGTTGTGGCTTTCCATGTTTCTGGGCAGGAGGCTTTCGTGGCCATACCTTGAGATTCCATGGATTGAACCTGGGACCATCAGGATGCAAACCAGATGCTGTACCACTGACCTACATCCCCTTCCCCCAGCTGGCAGATCTTGGAGGTAAAGTAAAACAGGAAGCAGATCCAACAAACAAGAAGTCTGCCCACCCTTGTTCTATTACTAGAGGACAGAGCTGCTGGTCTGGTTTCTGACAGAGGCATACCTAGGGGTTGGCAAAACTGGTCTCTGCCAATTGCACCCTGGGACACAAAAATCACCTATCAGACTATGGGGTGTCTGATATCTATGTGGATGGTAACACACTTCAGCTGTTGTGGTGAGATCAAATGCAAAAGAAACTTCCCGCCCTTCTCGCACTGTGGCACAAAGGTGTGCAGTAAAATAATTTTTTCCTGCGGTGAGGGGTACCAATATAGCTCCTTGCTAAGGGCACAAGGGACCTTAGGTACACCTCTTGTTTCTGATGCATTTCATTGTCACCCTGAAGATGGCTTAAGGTTGGTATTGAAGGTGTAAGGTCAGCAGGAGTCGACTGAAGGGGTCGGTTGGGTCCCACCTGGACTTATGAAGCTGTTGACTGTGGGCTTATCTCCGTCCGTCCAAGCAACTCTTTGCTTAGGCAGTAACAATCAACTTGCCACATTGACTGTGTTGAAGATTCATTCCCCATGTCTGCTGTCATGGGATTGTTGTTTATCACATGATGGTGTATGTTTTCATTCCACGGAGTCAGACGTGACGGAAACAGGATGTTTGTGTTACTGTGTTCCCTGAAGTGGCAGCGGCGTAGCTAGCCGCCTGCCCAGAGCGGCAAACCTGAATGCACCCCGTTGGGGGGGCGGGGTGTCCGTCACGCGCATGTGTCATGTGTCACGGTGCATGCGTCATGATGCACGATGCACGACACATGCGTTGCGGCGGTGCCGCAGCAAACCCTGTGAGCAAGCCATGGAGTGAGGCAGTCTCGGTTGTATCAGGGCTTCTCCTCCATGGCGGCAGCCGCATCGCGTGGCAGCGGCGGTGGCCGCCATTGGAGATGGTCAGCCCCGCCCAGCGTGCTGCCCGGGGCAGCGCGCCCCCATGCCCCTCTATTACTACGCCACTGTGAAGTGGGACTATCGTCTTTCATTCTCTCTCTTTGCTGCCTGATGCTAGAGAGAGAGGGAGCCATGTTGCAGTGCTCCGTGTGTGTTTATATGTAAATAAAAGTAGATTAGCCAAATGCTGAGTTGCTGAGGTCTGTTACGCAGTTGCGCAAACTCTGCAGATTCCTGAGTGTGCTGATGTCAGTTGGCATCAGTCGCTGTGATGTTTGGGCTAGAGAAAGCTTTTGAAGCTCCTGAACGATTGACCAGGTGGGAGGGAACATGCCTGTTGGGCATGTGTCTCTGTCAGGGTCCTACTTGAGAGGAGATCTTAACAGGCTGCCATCTTGCCTTCAGGCTGCAAGCAGCCACACATGTGGCTTTATAAATGAGATCTATGAGTTCTGGTTGAGTTACAGTTTGCCAGTTTTCAGTCCTGTTGGAATCAGTAGGACACGTCAGCCACAGCTAACTGAAGTCCTGTTAATTTCAATGGGATTTCAATGTAGCTAATTTTTGCAAGCTTTTTGGCTGGTCACTTCCACTTACATCTGAGGAACTCCAGTCTCTCCTCTGCTGTGCTTTTTATGACTAGGCTGGTTTCTGCTGCTAACACTTCTTTTGTGGCTTCATTATTTGCTGGTATGAAGTGGATTTTTAGACGTTGCGTTGGTTTTCATTGTTCTAATTTTTTAAGGCCTCCCAAGTGAAATGAGAGTGCGGGGCACAATATGGTCTGTATGGAAATATAACTACTATCATGAGTCTAATGATTGTGGATGTTGAGAAAAGTGGTACCATGTTCATGGAACTTGATGCCGGCTGTAACCATCTGCTTCATATTAGTACTTCCCCCGTGCAATAGTTGGCACCTCCCTGCTAAAGACAAGCTGTACATAGCTGCCAAGTTTTCCTTTTTCTCGCGAGGAAGCCTATTCAGCATAAGGGGAAATCCCTTTAAAAAAGGAATAACTTGGCAGCTATGAAGCTGTAATTGCTCACTTGCAGGAGAAACTGTGTGAAGCAACCTTAGGAGTTATGTCAAAACCAAATAATGTGGTTCTGAAAACCAAATAATCCAGGGCAACTCTCCTGAGACATCATCTTAAATCCAAGCACTCCAGTTTTCATGGTTTGTAGCCTACATTCTTTGAATGTCTTACTTCAGAACTCTGAAAAGGGGTTCAAATTACAGGAAGCTCTGTCCATTTGGGACCCTGTCTCCTATTTCCATGGTGCTGGCAAGCTTCAATGTTATGGTTTCTGTAGTATGGGGACAAACACCATACTTACATGGCTGCTTAGTCTATCAAAGCACAACATGTAATGTGGTTTAGTGTCAGGGAAGGGAGAAAGTCAATTCACTTTGCATTTTAATGTGAACTGAACTAATTCACAATTCCCAAAACTATATGTGAACCAAAACACAGCCACCCTTTGAAATTTGCACTTTTCTGAATTTTGTGATGCAGTCTTCCAACAGAAAAAGCTAGGGAAATATGTACATTAGGGAAACGTGTGCATAAAATAAAATCTAAACATGAATTTTATTAGAGAATATTTCTTGCAAAACTGTGTATATTAAGCAAAACTTGAAACAAAAATATGTGTATTAGGAGAAAATTGTACTAAAATGCTGGTGAATTTTCAGGGTGACCTTTTTTTAATGGCAAACTGATACAGAAAGACTGGGGAAATGAGAAACTGAGAAAAAGTAAAATGGAATCTGCTCCCACTGGTTTCAAAATCCATACCATTTGTTATCATGCCTATTTTGGTGTCCTAACTTCTTTCACCTTTAAAATACTAAGTAGCTTGACCTGCAGCTAACCCGTGACATGATAAATTGACATCAGAAGGTGTTAAATTCTGGCTTCATTCCTGTGAAGTTAACACATTTCCTCTGGTGTGATAAGCGCAGTGAAACAAAATACATTTTTTTAAAGCATGTAGGTGCTTTTATCTCTTTTATGAGCTTTTGCATCTGCCTTGTTGAAGGGCTGTGTATGAGCTGGGGAACTTTGGAGGGAGTTTATAGATCAGTCCAGTGTTGTTCTCCTTTCTCAAGTGGCCACCAAACTCTGAGTTGCCAACCTCCAACCTGCGTCACACCTCTGGGTTCTACCATATACAGTGGTACCTCGACTTGCGAATTTAATGCATTCCGAACGCACATTCGTAAATTGAAAAAAAATGTAAGTCGAATCCCATAGGAATGCATTGGGAGAAAAAATCCGTAAGTCAAAGCAACCCTATCTAAAAATTCATAAGTTGAAAAAATACTATCTAAACCGCATCCAAGATGGCGGACGGAGCTCCGTTCGTAAGTAGAAACATTCGTAAGTAGAGTTATTCGTAAGTCGAGGTACCACTGTACCATTTTGAGATATAAAATGAGATCAAGGTGAGGTGGGAGACAAAGGGTGGCTTACTCTAGCCATGGCACAAGATGAAAGGCAGGGAAGAGTGGCAGAGACATAAAAAGGGGACTGAAACGAGTCAGACCCATTTCAGATGGGACAAAAGAGGGGTGGGACACAGGATGAGCAATTCAATCCACTTGCATTTTCTCCTCCCCATACTTCTGTCTTGCCCTGAACTGATCTTGAACATCTCCCTATTGTTGAGCAAGGGGGAATACAAGATCAATCTCAGAACAGACAAAAGTGAAAGCCAATTTGTGCATGCTGTCTGCCCCTCCATCCTCCTTTTTTATGATCGTGTCCAAAACAGCTGCCCTGTAGCTTCGACCAAAACTATACCAGTAGCTGGGAACTCACACATACTAGAAAATGCAGTCCCGCAAAGCCAACTGTATTTCATCTTGGAGCAGACAAAATAAATTAAGAAAATGAGACAACGCCGAGTTGAGATAGGGGGAGTCTTGCTTTATGCAATTGGCAGCCTTTTATCCTTAATTGTATATTGCCTTTTTTAAAATTGCTCTTCTGTTAGAGGATCTTATCTTGCACAACAGTAATTATGGTAAATTGATATGAATATCTATCTTGGAAAATCTACTTTTTTCCAAACCTCAGTCTCTGGAGTGCCCTCCTTATAGTATAACTGTATTTGCACAATCTTCTGTCCAATTCACTCCTGCTTATTTGCATTTTTTTTATTACTTACAGTATTTGGTGGTTGTGGAAACAGTGGAGCTACATTGCACTGAACTGTTCCTTTATCGTTGTTCTGATTAAAGCAGGCATGGAGAAGCAGTGACCCTCCACACTGAGGTCCAGTGCCGAGGGCCTTCTGGCGGTTCCCTCGCTACGAGAAGCCAAGTTACAGGGAACCAGGCAGAGGGCCTTCTCAGTAGTGGCACCCACCCTGTGGAATGCCCTCCCACCAGAGGTCAAAGAAAACAACAACTACCAGACCTTTAGAAGGCATCTCAAGGCAGCCCTGTTTAGGGAAGCTTTTAATATTTGATGGATTTCTGTATTTTAATATTTTGTTGGAAGCCGCCCAGAGTGGCTGGGGGAACCCGGCCAGATGGACGGGGTATAAATAATAAATTATTATTATTATTATTATTATTATTATTATTATTATTATTATTATTATGCTCCAATTCCCAATAACCTCAACAATCATAGCTGATGGTTCTTCTTTCATCTTTCTCTCTCCATCCTTTTAGCCCGTTACCACTTCTAATGTATGTCTGTAGATTACTTAAAGCAGGGGTGGGGGAAAGATTGGCCGAGATCTATTGGTTGATTTATAGCAGCTTGACAAGAGTTTCCAACTCCCAGTTGCTTTAAACATGGCAACAACCAAATGGCTTTTCCCAGCTAAATTGGACAGCTGAAATTAAGAAAGCGAATGGAGGTGCAGAAGGCTCCAATCATTTCTCTAAGTGAAAATAAAGTGCTATGCTCAGAATATGCTCAGAGGCACCCTGGTTTTTAATTGCCATGTTTGTCTTTTGCTGGCTGTGGTTGGTAGATCTTGGGGTTCTAGTGGAAAACTAAGTAGATCTCAGAAGTCTGCCCACCCTATCTTTGTTCACATCTGTGATTTTTCACTATGTGAATCTTCCTCTTCCTTGGACTGCAACCTTCCTCTGTCTTGACATGCTGAATACATAAAATGTCGTTTTTGTGATAACCAGATCTATCAGAGCTCAGTAGCGTGCAATAACTCTTCCTTAAAAACCTTTGACCATTGACATTCTTCACACATTTTCCTGGAGCATGTTTCATTCATGTCTAGGCTGTTGCAAATTTACTGGCCCTGAGGGTTGTTTGCTTTATAGCAAAGCTCAGCTTTTATCTGAGAGCATGTTCCGCCAAAAGCTCCCCTGGGTTTCACTTCAACAAGGTCTCGCAAGTTCATCAGCCAGATGTGAGTTTGTAGCCGACTTAGCACAGCAGACAAACCTCCTGGCCTGCTATCCTGCTGCCTTTGGGAATTTCACCACTGGTTTTCTTGGGGGTAGAATAGCACTCTGGTGGGAGAATTTTCCCTGAGATATTTTCCATTTTAAATGCATTAAAATACAGCAGTGCCTAGGTTTGATACGCTTACTCTAAATGGCATTAGATTTATAGAACTTTTGCTAGACAATCAGTTTGCAACATTAAAAGCACAGTTGGTGCATGAAATCCAAAGAACTTTCCACAAGGAACTCCATCTATTTGGGGCATGCCTTTATTCTTTGCTCCCAACAGTCAAACTGTGCTATATCGTTGCTTAGAAAAGAAAATTGCCCCAGCTAAAAAGACCATTGCAATTATATGAGCTGTCTGGACTGTAGATACTTATGCAGATATCACAGGCACCAACTGGGCAGTTCCCATAACACCACTACTGGCAGATGACAAATCTTATTCTTATTTGCATTATTATTTTGTGACCCAGTGCTCAGCATTCTGAGTGAGGGGTTGCAAGGGCACAGACCTTGTCTTCCCTCAAGGTACACTCACTGTCAGTCCCTGCCTCCCCTTGCAGCAGGTCCAGATTTTATGTTGCGCTTTTAATAGGGCTGGCTGCTGGCTGAACGAAAAAGGGCTTCGCTTCACCAGGCTCCTGTTGTGCACTGGAGTGCTGGTTAATGTCAGTCTTTGTCTTTTTGAAGGCAGGCATTGGCCCAGCCACCACATCTTTCTCCAAGAAGCTGGTTTGTTACCCACTTAACTGCTTACTGAATGAAAGCTGGTTTATGTCATCACTTGATTAGCCAACAGTTGCTCGCTTGTAGTGGGATTGTGATTAAACTCCATTGACACCAGATGAAAGCCCTAGCTGTGTTGTAAGAGCTGCAATGCCTTATTCCCAAAGTCATGCCATCAATTGATATGGCGGTCATCAATATATGTACCCTCAAAATAAATCGCCTGACAAAGTGAATTCAGCACAAGTCTTTTCATGTCTCAAAAATAGGTTAACTGGCTATCTGCTAACTCTATCAAGAAAATGGCAGAAAAGTACCCAGTTTGCAAACTTCTGGCTAGCTGCTGATGGAAGCAGAATACTGGGTTAATGGGCCTTAACTGGATCAAGCAAAACAGTCCTGATGTTTCAGGACTAAATGGCCTTTTAAGCCCAATTGTAATTAACCGACTCTAATTCATTAATCAATTCCATACTGAGTTGGCAAAGTTCTGAAAGGCCCAAAATGCTTTATATTTTATAAGAAACAGATACAGGCTACTCTGTAGAATTTGCTCCCTCCTCCATGTGGAACTAATAGCTTAGCTTGAAATGCTGGATTTAAATGCTGATGTTTATCGGTGTTTTGTTGGTTCCCTGTTTTGATGCTAGGTTATACGAAAAGTTTCTGTCATTGTACTTGTGGGTGCGCTTCTGTTTTGTTTTCAGTGTCTCAGTCATGGCCCCATTCTGAGATCTTGGGACAAGTTTATTATTGTTTAGCGAACTTTTTGCACAAATTATTCTTTCATTTTGATTGTTTCCAGTTCCGATTAAAGAAGCAGCAGTGTAAACAGCTTAATACAAGAGCGGGGAGTTTACTTTTGAATAGTTGTGCCGGGACAATTAAATAAATCCCATCCCAAAATTATCTTTTTAAAAATTATCTTTTATTAGTTTTCAAATTATTATGCAGACAAGTAAAGAATAACAAAAATTCAACAATATATCCAACTAAAGGCAGAGCAAACAAAATCTGAACACATTTTTATTTAATACCACCCAAACTAAAATAATGGCAACCAAATTTCTCTAGACTGTGTTGGGAGAGATACATGAAAATCTGAACCTAAACTATATGAAATAAAATCCCACCGTCCTGAATAGAAATGACCAGGAACTTCGTGTCCCTTAGAGAACAGTTAACATATGTGTTATTTTTTCTGCAATAACTAATTCCAGAGATATTTATGCCATAAGGATATAGTCAGACTTGTGCTATAGAGACCCTGTCAGCCACCGGCATCCATGTCAATAGTTCCTTTTGGTGAAATGAATTCATAGCAGGTTCAGCCCAGGGCGTTTTGCTGCCCAAGATAAAACAGAAAATACTGCCCTTCCTCTACAGCAACCAGCACTTGAGGAATTGGAGGTACTTATCATGGTGATGACAGGTAAGGAATGACTGGGGGAGGAATTAACTCTGTATTGTCAAAAGTGCACTTGCAAGTTAGGGGAAAGCATATCCTTTAGTCCTGTGTCTCTCAGGTGCTCCTTGGTGTGGACCCAATGAGGCAGTTGCCGCAACAGAGAGACCCCGCTCCCAACCTCAGCTTATGTATCTCCCCTTTTCTAAGCAGACAAAGACTCTACCTGCATGTAACCTGCTTCTGCTCCTCCCACTTCAATCCTCTTCTGGTCCTGGGGCAGGAGGAGGAGATGTGGAAGCCTCCACCAGCCTGACCTCTCCCTCCCTTCTCCTGCAACTGTTCTTCACTCTCTGAACCTGCAGTTTCTCCTGTCTCTGACCCTCATCCACCTGGCTGTTACATGTTCCCCAAGTTAACCAATCCCGTCTTCCAAGTCAGCTTCCAACCCCACTTCTCCTAGTGCCCACTCATCAGAATCCAGCCACCACTCCTCAGTGTCCAGCCAGCCTCTGACAGCAACCCAGGGACAGTGGCGGAGCTTCATGCTCTGGCACCGAGGGAGGAGAGCAGGAGGGGCAGGGAGCGCCGCCCAAAGGGGTGTGTCGCATGTTCCGGGGAAGGGCATGCTGCCCGCAGAGCCATGGCGCACGTTCTGGGGGCGTGGTGCACCGCCCGCAGGGGTGGGGTGTGCGTTCTGGGGGCAGGGCACCCAGCGCAGGCGGGGGCAGCTGCAATGGCACTCCACCAGGATCGCACGGGCGGGGGCACTGCACTCCCATCGCCCCCCTCTTCCTACGCCCCTGCGCAGGGAAGCTGGTGGCAGAGTAAAAGGAGAGGAGCCAGCAGTGGGGGGTGGAAGAGGAGGCCGACAAGCATAGGAGGCAGTTCCTTGGAAGTCAAATCTGCCCCCTGAGGCAGCTGCTTCACCGTGCCTCATGGGCGGGCCAGCCAAGGGCAAGTCTACTATGAAACTAATAAAGCTTAAACTTCAGGGCCCCTAATCCCAAAGGGGCCCCAGAAACAACTTTAGCGCACATCGCTCAAAAATTTTGGGTCTAGTGAGTGCACGACTCAAATTGATTATTTTTTTGTTGTAAATATTTCTACAATCCCAAAGTTCGACCATCAGTAGCACATATGTTGTAAAAGTGTTGTGCTCTGTCATGGAGCAACCCCACTGAAGAAGATAACAGTGGTTACCCAGAACTCATTGCTGGTTGAGAAGGGGCATCCCCAAATGCAGATCTGCCAGTGGGGCCATCCCTGCTTCATAGTACCAGTCCACATATAGAGTAGGGATATCTCACAGGGCTACAATTCTCAGCGTTCCCTCAGAAGAAGGATTGGCTGTTAAACCACTCTGGAAAATAGTATCTCTGTGGGGAGAATAGGGGTCTCCCAACATGTCTCATCACCCTTAACAAACTACAGCTCCCAGAATTCTTTGGAGTAAGCTATGGCTGTTTAAAGTGCTTTAATTGTATAGTGTGAAAAGTGGCCTAGGTGTTGCCAATTTATTATTTAAGAAGCTTTGGAAATATAGGACAACCCAAATGTTCCCTTCCTCTTCTCCCCTGCCCCTCAAACACACAAACACACTGCAAGTAGAGCTTTTATTAGCAGAAAGTGCTTTTTTTTAAAAAAAAAAAGCAGCTCAGTAAAATACCAAGATAATGTAAACAGAGAATTTCAATATTCTTTGTTTAAATTGCCTGGTATATTGTAAACCACTTAATCCTGAAAGATTTTGCTGTTCTATAAACCTTTTCCATACATAGAGAGAAATGTATTTCTAATCTCTTTTCTCTTTTCAGCATAGCTACAGAAACAGATCTTGTTCTGTGTATTTAACATTTTCCTTGACTGCTGCCGTAGCAGATTCTAACAAAGGGATTAAGAAGTTTTAAAGTCCACAGCGGTGGCACATTGTTCCATTGGTCAGGAAACACTTTTGTGTTAGTTTACTCAGCTTAATAGTGGCTGAGATTGCACTCTTTGGAGCTTTATTCTGACCCAAATTTCCTGGACCAGAGAGTTTCATGGTTGTTTTGTTTTTGCACAGGGCAGCCTCAGAACCCAGAGAGAGGAGGCTTTAAAGGCAGGGAATTCCATGAGCTGATGGGCAGGATCAGGCTCTCTAAAGCATTCTTTTAGACATTGAACCCTCTTCCGTAGTTCCCTTTACTTAACCAACCTTTTCATGCTTATAGATACCTGATTTGTATTTGTAGCCAGGCCCAGAAGAATGGTGGGTCTATCACCTTGATATTTACTTGCTGAGATTACCATCTGAAATAGCTTGGATGATAGAGCATGGGACTCTTAATCTTCGGGTCATGGATTTGAGCCCCACGTTGGGCAAAATATTCCTGATTTGTAGGAAGTTGGACTACAGTATAGGGCCCTCCTGGTCCCTTCCAACTCTTTGATTTTATGGATATATATGAGGCCAGTAAACTCTGTTAGCAGCATTGATACTTGTGATCCCTCGTATCAATGAGCTTGCACTGTGCTGCTACTTTAGAATGCTGATTGTTCTGCTCTAACACTGCCTCTAATGGGCTACAGCAAATCTCACAAGATCTGGGCACTAGGTACATAAGTACAGGGAAATAGGTTTCCATAAATAATCCTCAAGCAATTTAGCCTCAGATTTTTACTGATGATAATGCAATTGCCCTGTAAAATGCACACAAACCCCTCCCCCCCCATACTCTGGAGGCACTAGGAAAATCTTATCAGTTGGGATGGGCACCTGAGCATCAAAACCTTTCAAAGAGGGATGGAATTCAAGATTTGGGGAAATGGCCAAAGGGACCCACTTCCCCTTTGATGTTTTGTTTTCTGCTACATTTGGAAGTACTTTCCCCCCCAAAAAAAACCCCAATCTGAAGAGTGTTGTTTGTTTAGTAATCCTAGTGAGGTGTGGTTACTGGAGTAAAGGCCCTCTCATCTCTGCTCTCCTAGAGAGGTGCAACCTTGGTGTCCTTTCGGCACTACTGAAAGACTTTTTAATTTTCCCAGGCCTTTTGATCTGGGTTAATATGGGGAGTATGGGTGCTCAGGGAGACTTTTACCATCAGAGGGGAGGGCATAGGCAATTGGTTTCTATTTCCCTCTCCAGAGCACCCAAGAGCCTACAAGTAGCCTTGCGTAGTCATGCTGGCTTACCCTTCAAGTCTGGTGGTGTTGCCGGTCAATACCGAGTTTGTCCATAATAAAACATTGCTCAGCCAGGATTTGATCGTGGATGAGGGGGCTGGCCTGGCATGCATTACAGAGGCCCAAGCAGGTAAGCCAGTTGTGCCTCATTAGGTAACTTGGCCAGATTGGAGGATCAGGGGTATTGCAATTGACCACAGGGGTTCCATCATAATCACTAGGAAACCAATCTGGCTGGGTGCCAGATGTGAGGGGCTGTTATCAAGTGTTGGGTGACCGGCAGATACCACTTGCCCTGATTCATGTGTTAGAGACCAGTCTTCGAGTGTGGTTTGGAGAACTGCAGGATTTTAGCTTGTCATTTATTCAGGTCCAGCTCAGAGATTCATGGGCAATACGTCAACCACGGGGCTGCCTCAAGACATTGATCGTAGGTCCAACGCATAGTCAGTCATGTCATTGGTCTGGTTTTTACTAAAGGACGAACGAGGAGTAATCTAGTGTCCAGGAGGGGTGAGCATCTGCTTTGCATTAAGAAGGTCCGAGGTTCAACCCTTGGTATCTTCAGACTGGGCTGGGAATGTCCCATCTGAAGTTCTGGAAAGCCAGTGCCAGTTGGTATGTAAACAATACAGAGATGGATGGAGTAAATGGTCAGATTCAGTATAATTCCTATGTTTCTGTATCATAGACGGATCACTTTCTGGTGAGGTTTGGACTAATATGCCCCCTCCCCACTTGGGGCAAAAAGAAAAAAATGTCCTCCAGCCACTTACAGTGAGATACTGGCCATTGTGCCTTTGAAAGCACCTACCCACCCCACAATGACTCCTGGGAACTATAGTTTATCCCTCAACAGAGCTACAAATCCAAATTGAAACAGAGTACCGCTAAGCCTGCATCGTGCAGTTGAAGAGCCAAAAGAACTTCCTTCAGCCTGTTTGTGGCTAGCCTGCGAAGGAATCAAATATGTTACTGGTATGGAAGAGTCATTATTCGTTGAGTTTCCCTGCATCAAATAAATAGTTGGATGGCAATCGCAAAGCTGCAGCCAATCACTGTGCTTTGAACTGTTTCAGCTGCCTTTGATCCATTCATATCCAAGACAAAATGAATTATGGCACTATAATGCGGCAAGTTTTGCATCCTTCAGAAACTTGGCTAATAAATTACCCAGGCAGAAGCATCACTAACCCAGAAGTAACAAAGAGAATCATGTTTCAATCACTTTGTGGATTTTTACCATTGGAATTTGTTTACAGACATGACATCCCTTTAAATTTCTTGCTAAGCTACTCATTCAGATGCAAACTAAATCTACTCAGCTTCATATTTATCTCATTTAACAGGAGCCAGGGTTCACAAACTAGCATTCCTTTTGGCTGAATCAAAACGAGACATATCTTTGTTCGGTAGTAAGTTCTACAATTTCTCCTTATGACTCAGCCTAACATTTTAAGAAGGATGGAAATAATTTGATAGCTCTGTCACTACCCTTCACCCTTCAAAAATGTACTGGGGTGAATTCTAGAAACGGGGAAGGTCGGGGAGGGGGGACTTAGATCAGTTTGAACCAGGGGTCAGCAAACTTTTTCAGCAGGGGGCCGGTCTACTGTCCCTCAGACCTTGTGGGGGGCCAGATTATATTGGGGGGGGAATGAACGAATTCCTATGCCCCATAAATAACGCAGAGATGCATTTTAAATAAAAGAACACATTCTACTCATGTAAAAACATGCTGATTCCTGGACCATCCGCGGGCCGGATTTAGAAGGTGATTGGGCCGCATCCGGCCCCCGGGCCTTAGTTTGGAGACCCCTGCTTTGAACTGAAGGAAAGCTGACTGAAATAAGTGCCTGTTGGCTAGCATCTGTGACATCACCAACAAGGCTATTTTAACTTTTTGCTTACTTTAGACATTTTATGGAGAAGCTAATAACACTTTATTTTTTAAAAAGCATGCCTTTATTCCCAACAGTCGCTAGAGAAGTTTTGCAACTTTTTTTAAAAAAATGTTTGCAGTTTTTGCTTTAATTATGTGCCTGATAATAAGACTTTATGTACCAGAACCATGATTTGGCCAAGGTTCCCAGAAGCAGGACCACCACATAACAGCATCGTCAAAAGCGCTTGGCACTCAACAGCAGAATCCGTACCCAAAGCTGAAAGTTGTCATGGCTGCTGGCAATTTAGGCTTAATCAAGTGTGATGCAAAGAACTTGTAGCCTAAAATATTGAGATTAATATCATCTGGGTAAATCACAAACCTTTTATTTTGCAATATGTTGTTGCGAAGTTACTCAGGTAGAGGTGGTAGCAATCCAACAAGGCCAAACTAAACAAACCGTGGAAATTTTCTACAATCCATTTAATTGAAAACAGGTTCCATAGGAGTTGAAGCAAGTTTTGACCTGTGATTTACCTGGGCTCAATGAAGAGCCAGTTTAATCTCATCATTGAGCCTCATCAAACTTAACAGAATAAATTAATCACAACTAAATTTGAATCTCCATTCTTCTTATGTGATGCAAATATAACTAATTACCTGGCTTGGAGACACCATATTTGCTCAATTTGATCTTTTGCTACACTAATTAACACCTGGATTACAGAAAATGGATTTTCATTGTCTATAGCAGGCATTCCCAAACTTCGGCCCTCCAGATGTTTTGGACTACAATTCCCATCTTCCCCGACCACTGGTCCTGTTAGCTAGGGATCATGGGAGTTGTAGGCCAAAACATCTGGAGGGCCGCAGTTTGGGGATGCCAAACTCTTATCAAACCATTTGGTACTGTAAGGAACCTTGGGGAAACTGATATTCTAATTAAACCATTGACATGTATTTAATTCCATTACCTGATGACATAGATTTCTTTATATGTTGAAGGCCACATACTGGGGAAATTTGGGGCCATAATGTTGGACATTTTTTTGGCACATTTTACATATGGTCAAAAGATTTGTTGTGACAGAAAATACTCAGCTGCCTAAGTACCCTTACAACAGTGTCAAACTTCCTATGTGTCTATTCCAGAAGGCAGCTGGATTTTTGGAAAGAGGTAAGCACACAAGCGACATATCCAGTGCCTAGCATTTCGGTCAAAGATGATCAACTTATTCTCAGGAGCTACTACAATTCCCATCATCACTGACCATGAGCCACGCCGGACAATGCTCATGGCAGTTGTAGTCTAAAACATCTGGAAGACACTGAGTTGACTACCATGACTCTAGATGATGGTCTGAGGTCCAGAACTGTTTGATCCGCACTGACACACCTAGTGGACAGTTCTATTCCATGATTAGGTTAATGTCTAAAATGAAGGACTTTCTGGATAGAAGAAGTAGAGTTTGGATTTGATACCCTGCTTTATCACTACCCTAAGGAGTCTCAAAGCGGCTAACATTCTCCTTTCCCTTCCTCCCCCACAACAAACACTCTGTGAGGTGGGTGGGGCTGAGAGACTTCAGAGAAGTGTGACTAGCCCAAGGTCACCCAGCAGCTGCATGTGGAGGAGCGGAGACGCGAACCCGGTTCCCCAGATTACGAGTCTACCGCTCTTAACCACTACACCACACTGGCTCTCAGTGGTAGAGACTGCATGCACTCAAATGCTATGAAGTCATTGGTTGGGGTGGGGCTGAGGGTTTGCCAGATGAAAGATTTGTGCACCTTTCTGCATTTTCCGAGTCTGTAGAAAATAGCGATAGAATAAAATACACATGAAATACACAAAGAGCATCTTTTTCTTACAACTGGAAGCGGGCAAAGCTCCAGCTGGATTTGAACCTTATTCTGTACGACAAGGGCCTGCTTTAAAAACAGTTCCATATGCTCACATTGCACACTCACATTGTGACTTTCTAAAAGAAATCTGTGGTTATTAAAATATACCACATATACCTCAGATAGCAATCTACCTCATAACAAAAGGTTAGTTCCTTGAAACAAGATTGATTTCCCCACTGAGGTAATTAAAAGAAACACACACAGTAAGAAAAGCTATTTGCCAGGACAATAAATAGACAACATCTCAACAAAATACACCAAATTGGGGCCAGAAAAATAGAAAACTAGTATAAATGTGATAATGGAGAGAGGTGTTTTACTTTTATAAGTAGAATAATTTATTTATGTAATATATTCATATATATATACTATATATATATAATATAGACAAAAGATCTCTTCCTTTCTTGCTGAAAACAATGTCCGTTACTTATTTTGCAAATTTTATATAGCTGGTTTGGGGATGTGCACGTTTTCTGAATGAGCCCAAAAGTTCATCAGTTCAGCCTACAGTCTTAACTGTGGTCTCTAGAACTATGTTCTTGTAAAATAATAGACTTTTAAAGAAAAATCCATTTTTATGAAAGTATCCTTTGAAAGATTCTCAACTACCAGTAATGAATGTCTTTTTCCTCTTTCTGCTTAGCAAACACTGGGTGAATGTTCTTCCGCAGTCTTCTTAACATGCACCCAACTAATTCAAAAAGGCCATCCATTGATTGTGTAGAAATACATCCAATTCTTCTGCTTCGTCTGTTCCTCAAAAATGAACTTTCGTAATTGCAATTAACAGTTCCCATCACTGTATTTTCCCAGCCAGTCCTTCTAGCAATTTGAATTAAGGGCTAATATATGGCTTTGTATGTCCTTCAAATGCATTTTTAATGTTTCAGAATTTCTTCACCCCGGGGCAGCAGAGTGAATAGGATGGATAAACTAGTGTTCTTCTCTCTCAACATCTATCCAGTAGATCTGTTGTAAAATTCCATTTCAGTGCAGGAATAATTGGTGCCTAAATCCAATAACCTATGAAATACTCCCAGTATACTGTTAGCTTGCTATATGTTATAATTATATTAATATTAGCCATTCATATTCAATCTGCATAGATATTGTCATTTACATTTCTTCACCACTGAGATTACAATAGGAAGACAGGTTTGAACAGCATTATGGAGAAAAGGGTGCCTTTAAAAAAAAAAAGTGACCAGAATATCAAATATAGGTACTGTTCCAATGTCCCAATTTGTCCCATGACAACCGCATGTGAAAAGCTGGACATTCATACACATGACAAGCAAAAAAGTGAAGCATTCTTTTTTCCTGTCCTGCATTCTTGACAGAGTAGGAAAGTTTTTCACTCCTTGAATCTTTATTTTTTTTTTCCCTTTCTTTCTTTTTTGCCAGTGGGGGCTGTTCTTGGGACCGTAAACAGCAAAAATGTTGCTTTCCAAAATTGATGGATGTCATCATGGATGTCATTATCATGTGGGGTGTATAAGACTCAAGCAAGAAACGAGCCAGAACATTGCAGTTCAGTAACACTTCCTCCAGGTAGGTACATTGTCGACTTTCAAGATTGCATCAGTTCAGGAAAAGGGCACACCTGCAGCTAGATAATCCATTTGAGAGTCTTGAACATTTGTTCATCTTCAGTGAGTTTCATATCTTAGCTAGTAGGTACTCAGCTTCATACCTGTGAAAGAAAAATGCACAATGAAAGGCTTTTCCAAATGCTGTTGAAATTTTGTTTTGTACAGTATTCTGAATCCACCATTATTTTTGAGGGCCAAAAGCAAGGGTTATTTTATAAATAAATGAAACAAGCACTGAGAGCCTGTGTGGTGGAGTGGTTAGAGCTGCTTTCATGTCTGCACAGATCAGCTACAGATCCCACAAGACCCCTGCTCCATACAAGACTTCAAGAAAAAAATGTATTTACTAGGTGTCTGGACATACTGCAAAGCTAAGTGTTGTCAAGCCATCCAGCTCATTTCTGGTGGTTACTGCAAGACAAGACTTCGCTCCAATTTCCCCCACACAAACCGATTTTTTTATTTCGTTTTGATTGATGACATGGGCTTTTCAGGAACAAACTAAGAACAGAATACTTATGCAACTTTTTGCGCCATTTGCTGTGGAATAATTCTTCATTTATAAATATATATACCCAGAAATGTAGCAAACAGTGCCAGAAAATTAAATTTCTGAGAACTATTAGCCATATGTTACCACAAAAATCAACTGCCATTCTAGCAAAGAGAATGGAATCGGAGTAAACATCATTGCATGGAAGGAACTGCTTTTAGTTATCATAGTGCCTTAGTCCACAACTAGTTTTAAAGTAGGTCAGCTCTGAGCAGGGAAGGGAGGGTGCTGCAGCAAGCCTCCCCTGCTCATCCTCAAAGTGGGCTGCCGGCAAGTCCTACTGCAATTGCTGCCACTATCTTCGCACACATCTCTCATTTCTGGATGGGCCAGCATATTCCTTAGACCTTAGGCTAGGGGAGTTCTACTTACTTTCATTCAGGAATGATCCCACAAACATGAAGTTAGCGTAATGTACCCTTGGTCCACCTAGCTAGATTAGTGAAATTAGTGGGATGGAGGGGGCACCTTCCCCAGGCTGGTGCCCTCCAGATGATTTGAGCACTAGCTTGGGAAATGCTGGTCTAATGCAATGTTTGGAAGGTTAGCTGTGCATATCGGAAACCCAGTGTCAGTTTCCTGCTCGGTCGTGAGGTAGTGTGACTGGTTGGCTGTCATCAAGTCTTAGTTTTTCAGCCTGACCTATCTCATTGGTGATACTGAAGCAAAAAAGGCCAAGATGTGGGAGTGGGAAACCCCTGTCACAGCTGAAAGGTTACCCCTGCCAGGAACTCAGCAGATGGCTTTGAGCAAGATACTGTTTCTTAGTACAGTGGTGCCTTGCAAGACAAATTTAATTCGTTCCACAAGTCAATTTGTTTTGCGAAAAATTCATCTTGCGAATCGCGGTTTCCCATAGGAATGCATTGAAATTTATTTATTTTTATTTTTGCCCACAGGAACGCATTAATTAAATTTCAATGCATTCCTATGGGAAACGCAATTTGCAAGACGAATTTTTCACAAAACGAATTCGTCTTGGGAGTCACCATCAGATCACAAAACGCATTCGTCTTGAGAAAAATTCGTCTCGCAGGGCATTCGTCTTGCGAGGTACCACTGTACCCGCTCCAACTTCAATTGTAGGAGTAATAAAACTGATCCATCTTATTATAGGGCATTTGTAAGGCTTACTGAGGTATGTGATATAAAGCACTTTGAAGTGCTAAATGTTGTTATTAATAACACAGTATTAAAAAAATTATTATATTAAAAAATTATTTTAGGTTATGCTTCTTGGTTTGCACCACACAAAGCTATTGGGTTGAGTTTGGTTGCACATTTGAGTCAACAGAAAACACTTTACATTTTGCATACAACACTTCTGCCTTGAGGCAAGCCAATTTCATGTTTTGGCTGGAAGAGCAGGGATGATTAAAACGTGCCTTAAATATGCACATGATCAGGTAGAAACATGCTTGCTATCCGCTTCTAGGCCTTTTCTTTAAACTAACAGACTTGACAATTATCAAAATATTAACTTGCCCTCCAAACATTTTAGCCACTTACGCGCACAATATAATTAAAACATAGACTGCACCTCTCCAACTTGAAGAAGCTGAAAATTCTCCTGGGCTACAGATATATGCTCCTTTTCTTGATGGGGATCTGTTTCTTCTCTGCTGTTCAGTTGCTCATTATTACTATGGAAAAGAAAGTTGGGGCTTTTAAATTACCACACAATTTCTTCATCCGAAATATTTATCTAGCTTTAGTTTTTAATTTGCAACGGTCTCCCGCAATAACATCTAGTGGACTCAGGAGACAGCCCACGATATTGTGTGCTGTCTTCACCACCCTCCGTAGGCACTCTCTGTCCATGGCTGTCAAACCAGCATACCACACCGTGATGCAGTATGAGAGAACACTTTCTATCGTGGACCGATAGAAGGAAATCATCAGTTGCTGTCCAACCTTGTTCTTTCGCAAGACCCTAAGGAAATGAAGTCTCTGTTGGGCCTTCCTAACTACCTGGGCTGTACTGACCTTCCAAGTTAGGTCTTCACTCCCAGGTATTTAAAGGAAGAGACTCTCTCCACATAGTCCCCCCGATATACAACAGGGCTAGCTCCCCTCTCTTCCTCCAAAAGAGGATATAGCTAGCTGTGGATGCATGTGAAAGGGGACAGTGCTAACAGTCATAATCACATTTGTGGTAGGGAATTCTATAGTCGTACCTTGGGTCTCAAACGCCTTGACTCCCGAACAAATCAGCTCCCGAGCGATCGAAACCCAGAAGTGAGTGTTCCAGTTTTCGAACGATTTTCAGAAACCGAATGTCTGGTGGGGCTTCTGATTGGCTGCAGCCAGTATGGTCATAGCTGCCAAGTCTCCTGTTTTTCGCGGGAAACCCCCAGATTTTAATCCGTTTCCCGCTGTTATCCCGAATAGAAAAAAATCCCGGAAATCCCCCGGATTTCCTACCTGCCAGGGAGGCTCCATTTTGGGTGCTGCTCTGCCCATGTCTGGGCACCGGAAATCGGGCAGAGAGGCACCGGAAGTTGCTTCTACGCATGTCCAGACATGTGTAGAAGCGACTTCTGGTGCCGCGCCGCTGCTGATCCCACATATTTCAGCGGGAGACTTGGCAGCTATGGTGCCGATTGGACTCCCAAAATGCATTCTGTTCGAGAACCAAGGTATGACTGTACACTGAATTAAGTACTTCCTGAAAAGTTACTTCCTGTTGCTACTGATTCATTTGGTTTCTCTTATATGAGAGAGGGAGAAAAAATATACTCACGCTATTCTCAATTCCTTTTAGATATGCAAATACCATAAAACAGGAGAATGCAACATGCATTATCCTTGGGCTAATTTCATGAGAGTGGCAAGAAGGGGGAAATGAGAGGAAGGGGGCTATGCAAGAGATGAGAGGGGATAGCCCCATCCACCATAAACTCTGTCCCCACCTACCATCAGTATGGTGTCCCTCAAAAGAAAAGGGCTTCTCACCCCTGTCACAGATGAACAATCTTACCATTGGCCATTCTGGGTCGTTCTGCAAAAATGCATACACTGCTTGTCGCATCTGTCTGCACAAGAGCAGCGTAATGGAGGCTGCTTTGATGAATGCAAGCTCTTGCGATGCCGCTCTGTAGATCTTTTGCCTCTGAAACTTCCCCTGTAATTTGCCAGTCCATATGGAACAATCCTCCTGCAACAAAAACATATGAATGCCTTAGCATTTTCAAGATCGTATGGAAGCTATCAGCAAACTTTTTCAGCAGGGGGCCGGTCCACTTTCCCTCAGACCTTGTGGGGGGCCGGACTATAATTGGGGGGGGGCGAATCCCTATGCCCCACAAATAACCCAGAGATGCATTTTAAATAAAAGGACACATTCTATTCATGTAAAAACACGCTGATTTCTGGACCATCCGTGGGCCGGATTTAGAAGGCGATTGGGCCGCATCTGGCCCCCGGGCCTTAGTTTGCCTACCCATGTTTTAAGTGCTTTTACCCCATACTTCTGGCCCGTCAGCCAGCATGATCAGCAGGGTCTTGCAGGCTGCAGCGGAACAGAGAGCGGGAGGAGGCAGCCCCGCCCCCAGGCTCGCGCTCCCAGCGATCCCCACGCGCCTCTGGAGCTTCTCGCAAGGAGCAGCAGCCTGGGGCCGCCTCAACTGAACAGCTGAGAGGCGCGGCGAGGTGGCCCCAAGCTCGCGCTCCGGGCGCTTGGCCCGCACTCCTCCCGCCAATGGAGGGGACGCAGGGGCATCAGTGGCGTGCGTGCGCCATGGCGCATGCGCCCGGGGTGCCAGAAAGTGTTTTGCTTAGGGAGCAAAAAGCCCTAGCACCGCGCCTGAGACAAAGCCAGTGATCTGGTTTGGAGACAACGCTAAACTATGGCTAAGTGCAAAAATGCACAAACTTTGGGCTTGTGCACTTCTTCCAATATGGCTGCAAACAGAAACTGAACTCAAAATCCTGTATGGTTAACCTTAAATGTGGTTTAGGCAAATAAGCAAGGATAATAAACCGTGGCTTTGGGCTTAATGCTAAAGTGCGGTTAAGCAAAAGTCGAGGCAAAAGTTTCCAAAATCCTCCGCATAAGGGGAGGAATGAGCAAACCAAAGGCTCAACTAGGCTTGTTTCTGCAACAATAAACCATCATTCACCAATTATATGCCCACTCAAATGCTTTGGTCTTCAGAACTGGCACTTTTACAAGAGCCACATAATGTTTGTTAAACACTTACAATGAACCAGTGCTTCAGTGTACATAGGTATCTTTGTTGCACTGTTTTCGGTGCCTGGTAAAGGATTTTTTGTCTAGGCAAGCCTACCCAGACATGTAAATTTAACCAGTATTTTAATATGTAACATTATTTTCTAATGTATATTTGTTAACATTGCTGCTTTTGTTTATATTTTGAGGAAAGAGTTGTTCAACCTGCTTTTAAACATCTGATTTTATCTGTGATTTTAATTTTCATGTATGTAAACCACTTAAGAGATTTTGATGCTCTTAAATAAGTAAATGCCAAAAGGTATCAGAGAGGGAGATGAACAGTGCAGATCAGAGCTTTCCAAACTGTGTGTCGGGACACGTTAGTGTGTTGGCTGCAGTGTGTTGGTTTTTTGACATGAATGCTCCCCGCACTCCTCCCAGGGCTGGAAAGGGGTTAGTTTAACCTCCGGTTTGCAAGTAAAACTGAATTTCTGTGTCGCAAAATGATGCAAGTCTAAAAGGTGTGTCACCAACATGAAAAATTTGGAAAGCTCTGGTGTAGATGGTAATGCTTCTAAGCCATAGTTTCTTGTTTCTTATGATTGTCACAATTAGTTTATTAATTCCCTTATAAACCACTGTCTCTCGGTAATTTACACATACAGTACATTAATTAAAAAGTTAAAACACAGTAACAGCAAATAAATTTAAAACAAGAGTAAAATCCTGACAAGTGGACCCTCATGGTAAATACCCAGCCCAATCAGCTGGGAAAGACTGAACAAAACTGTTGTGAATTGTTTCTGGAAAGAGCGGGTGCCAGTCGTACTGTGGCAGGAATGTCATTCCACAGAACAGGGGCAGCCACACTAAAAGTCCTACTCTGAGTTACTGCAGAGCGGGCTTCTGAAATCTTTAGAATTTGTAGGAGAAACTCTTCTACAGACCGCAGCAATTTACTGGGTTTATAAGAGATAAAAGCGGTTTCTCAAGTAACCTGACCTTGACTTGCAGGAGGAATTATAAGACTATGTTAGCACCAATACCCTCAACCTGCTGGCAAATTGGCAGCCAGTGCAAATTCTGAAAGTAAGGGATTATATGCCCAGTGGTACGGTAGCTTACAACTACAAGCAACCCAACCGCCATGTTCTGCACCACTTGCAGCCTCCAAACCAACCCCACGTAGAGAGCACTGTAGTAATCCGACCATGAGGTTACTGGTGCACGAACTATGATCAAGTTATCCTGATCCAGAAAGGACAGCAACTGTCTTGCTGAAATAAGGGGGGAAAGGCACTCCTAGGACTCAGCTATAGAGCTGCAAAATAAAACATTTTAAGTGTGTTTTAAGTGCCAGGTGGCGCTGTGGTTAAACCACTGAGCCTAGGGCTTGCTGATCAGAAGGTCGGCGGTTCGAATCCCTGTGACGGGGTGAGCTCCCGTTGCTTGGTCCCAGCTCCTGCCAACCTAGCAGTTCGAAAGCACGTCAAAATGCAAGTAGATAAATAGGAACCGCTACAGCGGGAAGGTAAACGGCATTTCCATGTGCTGCTCTGGTTTGCCAGAAGCGGCTTTGTCATGCTGGCCACATGACCTGGAAGCTATACACCGGCTCCCTCGGCCAATAATGTGAGATGAGCACGCAACCCGAGTCGGTCACGACTGGACCTAATGGTCAGGGGTCCCTTTACCTTTACCTAAGTGCAATATACAATGTGACACTAGATGGTGAGCCTAATGAAAAATTCAATGTATTTTTAAAAACGCTTTTTAAAATTTTTTTAAAAAAGCATTTTCAGAACGGTTTTTATATGTATGTAGATTCCACCCTAGTCACTAAGGACACCTGTACCTCCAGTGACAGAGCTGGATCAAGGAGCACCCCCCAACTTCAGGGAGAGTCCAAACTCATTTAGCATTATGTCCAGAAGGGAGAGCGAAGAGTCATGAGTTCCCACTGAATCATGTAGCTCGTTGGAGTAAAACAATGATAAAATTGGAGCTCTAAGATGCCTGGAGGAAGGGTGGGAGGAAATGTAACTATTAAGTAATGCCCAAGACTGGTTCCAGCAATGTCATCACAACCATTTCCTTCCTCCACTTGAGAGTCCAAGAAGAAAGAGCTCAATCATCAAGAATGATTATATTCTGCTGGAATTGCCAAATGAGTCTTCAGTGTTAATCCAAACAGCACTGAAAGCTTACATATGCACCCAAGAATACGAAGAAGGGCAACGTTGATTGGCTATAACGGTTACAGATATCCTATGACTGAAGAAGAAGCATTAGGAAGGAAGGAAAGAGGAAGGAGTTTGACAGCTGAAAGTGTAGGGGGTTGCATCAAGGCCTAGGAATGGCCTGAAACATTGGTACAGAAGACATGTATTTGCAAAAAGAATTGGAAGTAGATAAGAAGGCATTAAGTGAAACAGGCAAAAGAGAAAGGAGGAAGAGGAGTATAAAATCATGAAAAGTTACAGCAATAGAGAAAATTAAGCAATTTAAATGGGCTAACTGTGAATAAATTGGTAAGTAACTGCACTCCAGTGAAATGCTTTTGGGCTTCAGCCTACACTGAAAAAGTCAACTCTCACTTATTACAATTATTTTTTTAAGCCAAGGGAACAGAGTGAATTTTATATTACATGTTTTAGGTCCATGTGCTCCTTCCCCAGTGCCCGTAAATATTAGCCTGATCGTGAAAAGCAACGCATCAACAATACTACCAAAAAATTTATTAGAGTGGACGTGGGAGTGGGGAAGAATTCACAGATCACTGACACTAATCCAGGAAAAATTAATAGGGTTTCGCACCAATGTGTACGACTAGCAAAATTACCCATCTCAAAGGCATTGGGTGGTTGTGTGTCTCATTTCCTGTTTTTTCCCCACAGAGTACAGCAAGCAGTCTGATCAAAATTAAATTTATTTTCTCTAGTTTTGCACACATGAAGAAAGGAGGAAAATTATAAAGTAATGCAGGATGAATGTTTAATATGGAACCATACAAAAATCTAAAATATTCAAACTTTATTCAGATGAATTGAGTTGAATGCTACACTAGAAATCTCAGCTCCAAGGAAGGTAGTACAAAATATTTTCTCGCTCGCCAATCCACTTGTTTTCCATCTATTTCTTTAACACACACACAAGCACACAAGACAAATGTTCTTCTCTCCCAACCCCCTCTTCTCCTGTGTCTGGGTCAAAAACAAGGCATGAGAAATTAATTTCTGCCTCATAAAACAAAACAGACCTTCCCACAATAAGGAAGGGAAGAAGGGCATCAATAAACATCAATATAGAGGTAGAGAATGTGAAATAATGAGAGCATTTTCTGCAGCATAAACATAGCATATGGGAGTTAGCACATACTCTTCTGCATTTTAATATTCAGCACCATGAATAAATGTGCAACAGTATTAA
This sequence comes from Zootoca vivipara, assembly GCF_965207765.1. Taxonomy (NCBI): domain Eukaryota; kingdom Metazoa; phylum Chordata; class Lepidosauria; order Squamata; family Lacertidae; genus Zootoca; species Zootoca vivipara. The sequence continues at coordinate 83,406,967 of NC_142590.1, read as the reverse complement.
ATGCCTCAGGACACCTCAAACCAAATTTGTACCCAGTCCGGCATTTTAGCGCTAATATTAGCCAGCCACCTGTGAATGTCCATTTATGACATTCACAAACATGGCCTGATGGAAACAGCCATTCTGGATTGTTTACATCCTGCATCTGATAATCAGGAGTGTACTGCCCCTGAATATGCCATTTTTCATTATTTTGGCTACTAGTTTCCATGAAGCCATTCAATCCTCTTTAAAAGGACCATTAGACAGAGTGTTGTACTATGATCTGGGAGGCCAGGGTTCAAATTCCCCTTTCAACCATGAAGTTCAATGGGTGACCTTGGGCCAGTCACTGCCTCTTAGCCTAACCCACCTTACAGGGCTGTTGTGAAGATAAAATGGGTAGTGGAGAATCATGTACACTGCCTTGAGCTCCTTGGAGGAAAATACAGAATCATAGAATCATAGAGTTGGAAGAGACCACAAGGGCCATCCAGTCCAACCCCCTGTTAAGCAGGAAACACCATCAAAGCATTCTTGACATATGTCTGTCAAGCCTCTGCTTAAAGACCTCCAAAGAAGGAGACTCCACCACACTTCTTGGCAGCAAATTCCACTGTCGAACAGCTCTTACTGTCAGGAATATGGTACATAAATGGCAATAAGAACATAATAAGAACCTGCTTATCAAGCCAATGGCCAGTCTAGCCCAGCATCTGTTCTCACAGTAGCCAACCAGATGTCTGTGGAAAGCTCACAAGCAGGATTCAGGCACAAGAGCGCTCTCCCCTGTTGTGGTTTCCAGCAACTGGTATTCAGAAGTATTGCCATCATGAATTTACATTGTCATCATGGATTTGTCTAAGTTAGTGGCCATCACTGTCTCTAATGGAAGCAATGCAGTTTCATTTTTTCTTCTTCATTCTATTTCAGACACTTGTCCTTTTTCTCAATCAATCCAAAATCCACTTACGTGGAAGCCACATTGAACTCAGTGGGACTTCCCTCTCTGTAGGCATGCATAGGATTGCACTTTCAAATGTTTTATTTAAAGCATGGACAGGTGGACCTGCCCACATAGGATGCCATGCTGTGATACCCTTTAAGCTAAAACAAAACAAAACATGCAGAACTGACCAAAGACTGTAAGACTGATCAAATCTGCATCAACTAAGACTAGGGAAACTAAACCCAAAGCAAACCATGGGGCTACTGCCCTTAATCACACCACCACCCTGAAATCTATTTTTAGGATGCAAGTACACTTTAGACTTTTTCAAAATAAATAAATTTAAAAGATAAACTAAACTTTCCCATTCAAGGAGGAACAGAAAGCTTTTGCTGCTTATGATGTGCAGGCTTAAACCTCAAACATTTTTCTCAAAAACGTCTCAGAACCACCAAACATTAAAATTTGCATGTAAAACGGCAAATGATGTCTGTCTCTGAACAGTTAGGCAGAACTAGTAGCTTCCAAAAAGGATTATCCGCTGTCTGTTTTGCCTGCCCTTTTCCCCTGTAGCGATTAGAACTATAATCTTTCCATTATTTACTTTTAATAGCTTGAGACATTGATTCACTCTTAATCCTTCTGTCTGTCTCTCTCTCATGCAAAGTTGGAAGCAAATGCGTATACAACCCAGTGCTGTATAATTTTCTCACGCAAGTCTCCCAGAAGACCACGGCAGTTTAGCAAAGGCTCAGGAACTATCCAAAATTAGATTCTACAGTCCAGTCCTGGGTACTGACATTTATAAGCTTATTTACATAATATTCTGTGTGTTTAGCTAATTTTATTTGAACTGCAATTAACATTAAACCGTTTGTGTGTTAGCTACAAATATAAGGAATAAGTATGCCAACAAAGTTTAAATCCTTTATTTTTATTGTGTTTTGAAAGATGTTCACAACCTCGAGAATTTATCTGCAACTTAAGACAACTGTATTCTCTAAAAGTATGGAGATCTGCAGGAAAAAATACAAGAACAGCTAATGTTTCATGAGCAGGTGTCAATGTTACAGGAATGTTTACTGGAAACTGTGGAAAGAAAGTTTTCTGACAAATGACCTGTGACCAACAGGTGACAATTCACTGACAGATACACAAATAAAGGCCTCCAAAACAAGGCCTTGTGCACGTAACGCTTTACTATGTGTTGTGTGTCGAGGACCTCCAGGACACCCCTAAACAGTTCAGAAAACAGTTCACACAGAATTTTGTTTTTGGTTTTTGGCATAATTTTGGCCACAACTTTATTGCTTGCAGTATGTGAACGGTTGCTTAGGCATTGGTTCGCGACTATCTGTTCCCACTTAGAGGTAGGAACAGAACTGACATCTGCAAGCCTACAAAAGGGAAAACAGGAAAAGAGGAAGCTCAACGCTGCGCGCAGGGAATAAAAAGCACCCCAACAGTCATTGAAACTTGGCAACACTAAATTCTCCCCAGCAACATTGGAGGTGCCCTATCAGCTTCGTGGCCATACATTCTAACCTGCCCAACAACAGGTGGGTGTCCTGGTTGCCCCCACCGCAACACATGCTCTCCATGAAGGAGAATCCGCTTTAACAAATTGCAAATCTGCAGAGAGTCCAAATGGGAAGTTGCAATGCCCATGGTAATTTGCACTTGACAGTGGCAATGCCCAAACTATTTGTTTCTTTTCAACCTAATCTTCATTCTCATTTGCAGGGAAGACAAATGTCAGAGACGTCCCATTTTTTTAACACGAGGATTTCATATTCAAGATCATCATACCATCAACCATTTTCCTTTCAATTTCCGTCTCAAACTCAACAATAACAAATTTGCCAACTGAAACCAGTACTTCAGTGACTGCTTCAGCATCTGTGCTTTCTTTCAGGAAAATCATATTTCCTATGAGGGCATCTTCCCCTGTGTTCATTTAAAAATATGTGAAATATCCATTTACACTTTGTGTTCAACACTGCCTTCAAATTTTTACAGGGTTGTACTGTCACCCTGTGAGGCAAGGTAAGAAGCCTTTGGCTCCAGAGGTGAAGTTTTGGATTTGTAAATGAGTCCACCTGTTCAGCCTCATCAGGCTGGGCCTCCCCCTCCTTGACCCATCTGAGTGGAAACTGGTAGGAACTTGTATATACTTCAAGAAAAAGAGTGGGGGGGGTTCTATTAGAGAAAAATCAATACTTGAGAGGGAAGTAGAAAAATTCTAAGTTGTATGTAAAATGTCATCTCGAAAAACTGGTTACCAGATGGAACTTTGGAAAATTATCTTTAAGATTATACAGAGCACGTTCAGTATATATGAAAATGAAAAATGGGTCTGTAGGTTGACATTTTAATGGAATTACCCTCCTATTGTTTTCAGTGGGGAGTATGTGAAAGGGTTTGCATGTAATGTTGGATAATAACTCAGGTTTAGCAGCTGCGCAAACCTCAGCAAGGTTTTGCACAAGGTTCAATGTCAGTGGGAAAGTAGCATACAAGGGGCAGATTGAACAACAACACTACTAAAGACCACCATATCCAGATGAACAAATACTAATGTATATATATTTAAAAAGGAAAAAACCAACAACATGTGTATATTGTCTTTCTATCTTTAAATAAAAACAGCCTTCCCAAGGCAGGTAATAAATCTCAGTTAACTTTTTCTCCTTTCTTCTGTCTCCTTGGATGCTTAACTTACATAAATCCTCGATACAAAACTGTCCCGTGCTGCCCACTTCTGCATAGTAGAAAGAAGTGTGGCCTGTCCCGTTTCACCACCCGAGGTGAAATAGGAAGGTGGCACCCCACCAAAGCCTCACTTTCCAGGGATTGCAAGATCTCGAAGGGAAGCTGCTGCCAAGCGACTCCAGCACAAGGGGTGGGGACCTCACAGGGATTCCACCGTCCAAGGCAGCTGCTTCTGTCTGCCTCATGGGAGGGCCAGCCTTGGTAGGAAGCTCCAGAACCACTTTACAGTCCACCAGAAGTTTGTATTTTTAAAGGAGGTGTTCCTTTACATACCCAGTGAGAAGTAGATAGGTGCACAGATAGGCAATGCTAGTATTATCGCTGTGTGCCGATGATGTGGTGCTCCTATCACTCACCCGATTAGGTCTTAACGATCTGCTTACAGCATTTAGCATGTACTGCAAGCGGGAAGACCTCGTTGTGATTTACCCCAAGACCAAAATTATGGTCTTTGGGAAGCGTAGTCCCAAAATCAAATGGAAAATCTTGCTCCCCAACAGGACCCCAGCTGCTCTTCTTCGTGCTGAAGCTGACGTGACAACAATACAGGCTAGAATTGATTGCCTGTGCCTAAATTTTGTGGAAAGACTTCAATCTCTTTTAAGGAGCGATTCTCCGCTATGTCTCACACAGAACGGGAACAGACCAAATGCTGGAAGGCTAGCACGCAACGCCTCTTGTCCCAATATCAATTACAAGATCTTCAGGCGACCATGAAGATGGATAAGAGGCACTTAAGAGACTGTCTCTTTAGGTCCGATTCAGAAAGGGATCTAGCCATGAGCTCACCCTGGTTCCCACTTATTAAAATGGAGCATGCCCGAGCCAGATACCTGACAAAGCTACCACTTGCTGTACTAAGAATCGCTTTTACAGAACTACGATTCCAATCGATGCCCTCGGCGGTGTTGGATGGACAGTACGGCAAAGTACATTATGAAGAGAGAGACTGCCTGTGTGGACAACCCTGTGTCGAGGACCTGTACCATTATTTATTGCAGTGCCCGTTATATAGAGACCCAAGAGACCGATTTATAAAACCCCTGTTTACAAATGGAACACGTTTGAATAGGGTGGAAAGGGTGAAATGGCTGCTGAGCAACACCGGCGACTTTGTTACTTATAAAGTAGCACTCAATGCGCTGGCAGCTAAGAAGATCAGGAGGAAGGAACTAGACAAAATAGCGGTCAACTGCAAAGGGGATTCGGATATTTAATTTGGCACATCTAACCTGAGAATCTTCTGCTATTCTATTCTATTTAATGCAAAAAATAATTTTAGTAGCCGTGACCGTGGTTTTATTGTATGTCTGTGCCCGATGATTTTTATGGTGGTTGTTGTTGTTGTTGTTTCTTTTTTGTTCTCCTTCTGAATGATGCCATGGCCTATGGCTAGTGCAATAAAAAGTTTACCAGTAATTGGGTAGTATTATCACAATTGTCAGTCACCAGAAGGAGAATTCTAATAAACCCCTCCCACAGAAGCAGAGCCAGCTCCAGGACATCAAAGATGTTTTCTCTCTGTGTTCAAAGAATGCCCAAAGGGACCTCTAGAGACAGCTGTGGCTTCAGGTTTCTTTTCCCATGCTTTTTTTCTTTTAGTTTAACATCTGCTTAACGGTTCATTAAGGAAACAACTATTGTTCACCATCAATTAGCAGGCTATAAGAGAACACTCTCGCTGCCCTTTACGGAGCAGCATTTTCATTGCAAAGGAAATTATTATAGCAGAGTGTCAGTCAACAATGACGAGTCTGAAACTAAGCCGCTGTCCAGTTCAAGGACTGAGGAAAATAGATTTTGTACACTTTACACTTATATAAAAAAAAGAAAGAAACCCACCACATTACTAATTCTTAAAAGCAGACCAAAAGCAACAGGTTGCTCCACACTACAAAATGACAACTCAATATTTGAGCGCAAAGGAACAAAAATAATTTTAGTTTTAAAACTTTTTTAAAGCAACATGTTATTGGTGATGCCCTAATAGTAGTCAGACAGGAAGTAATGGGGATAATTTTCAGCATTTGTGGCTTTGGCATAATATTTCAATGGGAGTTATTACAATCAGCAACGTGAAACAGCTGTGTGGCAACAGCTGAAGGCAGAAGTTGACTGCATTTTGATTTCAGCGGCCAGGATCTCAGAAAACAATTGAAACTATACTTTTTGTAGCACAGTGGGCAAAAGTGAGAAGGGAACTTTTAAAAAAAAATTATTGTTGTTCTCTTGTGAAGCAGCCGAGCTAAAAATCAGCTACTGAAGTTAACCACAGCAAATAAAGAACCAGAGTATACTGTCATAGCTGCCAAGTTTTCCCTTTTCTCGCGAGGAAGCCTATTCAGCATAAGGGAAAATCCCTTTAAAAAAAGGGATAACTTGGCAGCTATGGTATACCGTGTGATTCTGGAATTGTCTTTGTCACAAAAAAGGCCATAGACCTGTTCTAAAAATAATTTCCAAAAATGAACATTGACACAGATTTGTTAAGGCATTTAGTGCAATTCCATAGTCAGTCACTTATCCAGAGTAATTCCTAGTTGCACCAACTATTTTGTAACTGTTCTAGGTGGACCGAGGGGGAGGCTGAGGACTGGTAAAACATTTTGAAGTAATCTGCATTAAAAAAGTGTGGGGGGGGGAGTCTTAAGATTCTGGGGTTGCAATCCTAAACACATTTACTAGGCCACTCAACAGAGTTACTGTAGATTTACTCCAGAACAGAAATGCACAGGATTGCAATAAAAGCTGCTCAAAAGCTGTCCAGAATTCCCTGGAAAGAGGAATTGATTGTTAAACCAGTGGCGTCGCAACAGGGGGGGGGCTTACACCCCAGGTTCTATGTCTGTGGGGGTGACAATAAGTCACCCTGCGGGGGCTCACGGCGGCGCAAGCAGCCATCGTGCCGCCGCAGCCACATGTGGAGGATCATCTGTTCACGGCTGCAGCCGCGAGCACAGGATCCCGGCGCCGGCGGCAAACCGCTAAGTACAGTACATGTGCAGCGTTGCACGCATGCGCTGTATAGCGGTTTGCCAGCGGCGGTGTTCCAGCGCCATACGGGATCCCTCCATTGCTGCTACAACCGCGAGCAGAGGATCCCAGCACCTTCCGTATGGCGCTGGGGTGGCGCCAGCTGCAAACCGCTATACAGCGCATGCGCAGCATCACTACATGCGGCGCATGCGTCATCCGTAGCAATGCCGCACATGCGCCCTACATAGTGTCACAATGCCTTCCTTCGCAACAAATCCCATGAGGGGAATATGAAATACGGGTCTCCTTGGATGGCTTTAAAAGATGGCTTTGACCGAGTGCTCATCCATGCTTCTGCTTATCCCACGCCTAGAAAGCACAGTCTGAGAGGTTTTCCCGGGGGCAAACTTGCTCTTTGGCACTAAATCAGAGTGTTGTTGTTTCATTTTCTAACTCTTTCTCTGTCTGTGTGGCATGGATTTGCCTGTTCTCTGATAAGCGGATAGTTACATTTCCTTTTGCTGCTCCTTTTCGGTTAGTTCTAATAAATAGAGGTGGAAAAAGTGATTGGCGTTTGCATCGATTCAGCGCCAAAGATTGTTTTTTCGGGGGGGGGGCAGGAGCAGCAGACAAGCAGAAGCCTGGATGAGCCCAAAATCTTGAAGGATGAGGCTATTAGTGGCAATGCTGCCGCCCACACTCCTGACCCTGGCGCCATTTTGATACGTTCTGCCACTGACAGGAGTCTCCTCACAGCACGCTTAACAAACTACAGTTCCCAGGATGCTTTGGGGAAGCCATGACTGTTTAAGGTGGTACGATGCTGCTTTAAATGTATAGTGCAGACAGGGCCTTGCTCTTTATTTTTTAATCTCTCCCTCATTAACTCCCTACCGCCATTGCTAAGCGACATCTCAAAGGTGTCTTGCCCTCCCTTCACCATTGCTAAGCAACACCTCATGGGAGTAACTGTCAGTTCCAACTGCCAACTTGAGGGAGTAACTGTCAGATCCAATCAGGGTGGATTTGATTTAAATCACGATTTAAATCACGATTTAAATCACTAGTCAGTAAGGCTTGATTTAAATCACTAGTCAGTAAGACTTGATTTAAATCCTTTTTTTACAGAAAGACTCATTATTGCTGGTATAATCTTAATACTTACAACCAGATGAAGGTATCATTTTTGGAATAATAAATTTTCAGGGTAGTTTTTACAGTTATATCACAAATTACTGATTTGGTTATACTATTAGAAATACACAGACAGATAATTATGACATTATTGTGAGGTTTAATAAGTTAACTGTTTATATTTGCACAACATTTCTGCTGTACTTTATTGGAAGGAGAAAAATAATCATTAATAACAATTTAGACAATTTATTTAACCAAAACAATAAATTTTATTTAAATCTGATTTAAATAAAAAAATTTGATATACAGTATATATATATATCTCGGATTATATATATGTGTGGTTTTTATCCACCCTGGTTCTGTTGTAAGCCAGTTTACAGCTTACAACAGTTCCAACTGCCAACTTGAGGGAGTAACTGCCAACCAGCCATGAGGGCAGAGGACTTGGAAGGAAATGGTTACTCAGATTGTGTCAAGAGTTGAAGGGGAATTTACATGGCAAACCTTTCATTTGGCTGCTCTCTCATGGCAGGAGCACCACTTCAGAATTAACTCTTTTTTAATTGGTTTGCACCAGCAAGAGTAAACCTCGCCATACTCTGGCTCACTTTGTATTCACAATGTAGTTGATGTTAAAATAATAATAATTAAGTGCTATATAATAAATGATTAGGTGCTGCACATAACCTTAAAAGATGTTCCTACTCACACACTTCCAATTCCACAGACATGATACAAAAAAGGGGGGAAAGGATGGGCAGGGAAGAGAAAAGCAAGTAAATGTGAAGCAGATATGGGGAAATTGTCCCAAGGGAACCTTAAAATAACAAAAAGCCACTCGGGAAGTCAAGTATTTGCAAACATTGTAAGCTGGTTGGGAATAGCTCACTAAAGTAGGCCTCTTTTCCATGGCTACAAGCAAGTGGTTTCCCTTAAATTGTATATGCAGTTAACAGGGGAGACGTGAAAGAGTTGTTTTAAAATGTATTCTATATTATAGCCAAAGTAGGTTTTATATTTAAATTAGAAGCACAGATGAAGTGTGCTTAAGAGACTATTGTGAGAACAGTTCAAATGTGCTTTGCCATGGCACACAAACGTATTAACTGTCCTGCTGGATGTACAAAAACATCCGTTTAGTCCAGTCTGGTTTCTGACTCTGAGCATGGTTGGTTCCTTTTAAAGCCAAAGGCTGTTAATATCTGTCTGACATGTACATGATTTTTCCAGTCCCCTTCTACGTTTGGGGCAGCAAATTCCCCAGGTTCATTATGTGCTTTGTCACAAGTACTTCCTTTAGTGGTGAGGAGTCTTCCACTTCCGTTGTGCTTTTCTACAGTTATAATTTTAAATGTCATATGTAGTGGTTTAACATTTTATGAATATCCCCTTTACAATAAAGACATTTTCAAATAAAGCAGCAGAGCACAGGAACATGTCTGTCTGTTTGTTTGTTTGTTTTTAATCTATCTGGCCTGGAGCAATTCCAATTCTAGGTAACTGTGTGATGTCCAATTCTAACACAGAGAGCAAAAGAGTTCACAGAACTATGAATTAAGCCTCATATGTCCCTTGGCAGCTGTGTTTCCTTGATGCCTCTGAGTATTAAACAGTCTGCTCCAAAGGGTGAGTGTTCATTACATCCTAAGGTGACTCAAAATTACATCACTCTCATAACCAATTTTGATGCAAAACTCAGACTGCACTCTAGGACTTCTTGTAACATTTCTAATACTATGATCTCGCGTCACAAAATCTCTATAGAGAACATACGACCCTCTCCAAAGCAAGCACACAAACGTTATTTAATGAGGAGAGAAGAATGATCAAAACAGTTTTGTATCTCATTGAGCATTACCAGTGTCCTGTGATTTCGGCAAAAATGTATGAAAAGCCATACTGAATCAGGTCAAAGGCTGATCTAACCCAGCAAAGGTGAAGAACCAAATGCCCATAGAAAGCATGCAAGCAGGAACTGAGTGGAACAGCATTCTCCCCACGTGTGATTTCTGGTATTCAGAGGTATAATGCCTCCTGACAGTGGAGGACAGAAAATAGCCATCATTGTAGTAGTCACTGGTAGTCTTACCCTCTATGACCCTATGACCTTGCCTAATCTCTCTTGAAGCTATCCACGTTTATGGCAATCACAACATCTTCTGGGAATGAATTCCAGCATTTAACTGTGCAGCATGTGGGGAAAGTACTTTATTTTGGCTGCCATGAATATACAGTGGTACCTCTGTTTATGAACTTAATCCGTTCCAGAAGTCCTTTCTTAAACTGAAACTGTTCTTAAACCGAGGCACGTTTTCCCTAAGGAGGCCTCCCACCGCCGGTGCCCTTCCACCATTTGGATTCTGTTCTTAGACTGAGGTAAAGTTCGCAAACTGGAGCACTATCGGTTCATAAACCGAATAGTTCGTAAACAGGACTGTTCATAAACCGAGGTACCACTGTACTAACATTCAGTGCTGTATTTGATGGCACCCATTTCTACGATTACAAGAGAGGAAGAAAAATGCCTCCGTATCCAATTTTTCTATGCCAAGCATAATCTTATACAACTCTATCATGTCCCCTTTACTCACATTTATTCCCCAAACTAAAAGCTGCTAATGCTGTAACCTTTCTTTATAGGAGAATTGCTCCAATCCCTTGATCATTTTGGTTGATCTTTTCTGAACTTCTGCTAGATCTATGATTTCCTTTTAGAGGTAAGCAATGTACCAGAAATGTGCACAGTATTTCCCAGATGGTGTTCAAAAACTCACCAAAGATTTGTATAACCGCATTATGATACTGACAGTTTAATTTTCATTCCTGTAACTAATGATTCCTAACTCAGAATTCACGTTTTCCACAGCTGCCACACCCTAGGTTGACATCTTCATCAGTCTATCTGCTAGAACTAATTTTCTATGTCCCTGGAACTTTCTTCATGTCAAACAACAACCATGCGAGACACACTTGCAGTTCTACTACGTCAGTGAGAACTGGGCCTTGCAGGAAGGGATGCCTAAATGTTTGTTATAAACATCTGCAATGTTTATTATTACTAGTGTATTTTTATAGAACCATCTATGTATGTAGTGCTTTACAAAGAACACAGCTGACATCTTCCTCCTCCAAAGGGACTTACACCCTAAGTATTTCAAAGAGGCATTCAGATAATCTTTATTATTATCACACCCTGCATAATGTGGAATAACTCAGTGTTCACCAAGACCTCAGTCACGTAGCAACATGGGCTCGTATTTTATTTGCATTCAGATATCCACCCTTCTTCATAAAGCACGAGTAGGAAACCTTAGTCACAGGGGCCAAATGTGGCTGCCCAGACCCTCCCCAGGCCACAATCTTTACTGGCTCTGTTCCAGGCCCTACTTTTGAGTGATTCTGCCAGGGGTAGAGGTGGGAATGTGTCCTGGAACTGTGATAATACCTCAGTTGCCTGGATGGATGGATGGATGGATGGATGGATGGATGGATGGATGGAGAGATTTTGTGGATGTGTAGGAAGCCCACCTGTTTGTGACTGGAATATAGCCTACTGTACAAAGGCGAGTGTTGTATATTTTGAATCTGGCCCTGCCCAGAACTAGCATATGGTCCCTGAAAGGTTTTCCATGTAGGAATGCAGCCGTTGGGCTGCAAAAGGTTTGCCATCCTTGTCATAAACCATGCTCTCAAATAATCAAGAACAGTAGAACACAGCAAAACCAAAATAAAGGAAATACACACTAAGTTAAGACCATCAACTTGGCCACAAAAATACCCACTTCCAGAACAATTATCTGGTCTGCAAAACAAGAAGATTTTAACCACCTACACCCTGGGAGAGAGTAATCTTGACATAATTCCATGGCTAGGGAAACTTTTTAGTTCCTTCGTGTGGGTAACACCACTTGGCTGAAAAAAACATGAAACAGGAGAGTCACATATCTCCCAAGTTTTTTTCTCCCTTTGCATAAAAGCAGCTGCTGGGGTGAGTTAACCCTTTCCCTAACGCCATTTTCCATATGTAAATCAAGCCCATTAGTTGGAACAGCCTTTCATTGCATAATTAAATTGCCTCATTTGCCCTGACTCCTTGGAAGTTACACCAAACCCTCTGTGCTAAAATAGTAAAGTTTAAAACATGCCAGGAACCCACAAAACAGCAGGGAATTAAAATGTCACAGCATCAAGCACTGGCCGTTAGAAGTCTTTTCGACTTGATAGGGAGAGAATACAAAGGGCGGAAAGGCTTGTGGTGCTTCTGGAAAATGTTCAGCCTCTAGCAGATTGGCAGCTGCCCATTTGGCAGCAAGAGTTAATGAGGAAGGAATCTATTTGAATTCAATTACAGTATATTGTATACCTAAATTCATTTTTAAATATGTTACTTGCCTTGAAGCTTTGGAATTTTTTTCCAAAAAAAAGGGTAGGAAGGAATGAAAATATAAACCAGCCAGCTGTCTGTCAGCATGTTGCTAATGGAGCAGAGCATGTGAAGAGGAAAACTTGGCATACCAATGTCCATTGAGTAACACTGCCCAATAAGCAACACATGCTTATTGATTCCAACACATCAGCGGGCTGGCACATTTAAAACACCTTCCCACCCTTATTATTCTAGTTAACTCCCATTCCCTAAAAATAAGCACGTATATAAGCCTGGATTGGCTAGAGCATGGTGCTGATAACAGCAAGGTTGCAGGTTCATTAGCTGTATGGTGCAGGGGTCAGCAAAATTTTTCAGGAGGGGGCCAGTCCACTGTCCCTCAGACCTTGTGGGGGCCAGACCATATTTGGGGGGGGGGAACAAATTCCTATGCCCCACAAATAACCCAGAGATGCATTTTAAATAAAAGGACACATTCAACTCATGTAAAAACACACTGATTCCCGGACCGTCCACGGGCCGGATTTAGAAGGGGATTGGGCCGGATTCGGCCCCCTGGCCTTAGTTTGCCTACCCATGGACTAGGTGATCCTCAGGTCCTTTCCAACTCTACAATTCTACAATTCTATATTATACCAGCAACCATGCCACATTTAATCATAGAATAATAGAATTGCTCCCTCCTTACATCAGTTTATTATGTTATCACCAGGCTGGGCATCGCTTTCCTTTTGGGTGAAGACAGAGGCAAAGTGGGTGTTTGTCACCCAATAGCATTTCTACATCTCCATGCAGAGGACCTACCACTTGCTTGTTCTTCCTCTTGTTTCGATCACAGAAAACTTTTAGAATTATTTTTAACCTCTCTTGCAAGCCTGAGCTCATTCTGAGCTTTAGCCCACCTGACATTCACCCTCTAATTGTTTACTACTCGTGTATACCATAGCTGCCAAGTTTTCGCTTTTCTCGCGAGGAAGCCTATTCAGCATAAGGGAAAATCCCTGTAAAAAAGGGATAACTTGGCAGCTATGGTATACTCCTCCTTTATGATTTCCCCTTTCTTCCATTTCTTACACATGCCCTTCTTAACTCTCAGCTCATCTGTAAGCTCCTTATGCAGCCACACCAGTTTCTTTAGATGCCTCCCACTTTTCTTTCTTGTTGGAATTGTCTGCCTTTGTGCCTTCAATAGCTGACCCATTCATCTAGGACTCCCTTCTCTTTGAGTATTTCTGACCCAGTAGTGCCTTAAGCTTTCTGAAATCAGCCTTAGCTTGATTTACTTAGTGCATAAATCCTCAGAATAATTGAACATCCTGTCAATTTGTAGGTAAATATTAGGGAGACAGAATCAAGTCTCCACTGTTTTCCAAATTTATCCTCACAACAACCCTTTGAGGTAGGGTAATGATCAAACTTATCCATTCTGAAGGAAATCAGCCCTGAGTGCTCCCTGGAAGGACAGATCCTGAAGCTGAGGCTCCAATACTTTGGGCCACCTCATGAGAAGAGAAGACTCCCTGGAAAAGACCCTGATGTTGAGAAAGATGGAGTGCACAAGGAGAAGGGGATGACAGAGGATGAGATGGTGGGACAGTGTTCTCGAAACGACCAACATGAGTTTGACCAAACTGCAGGAGGCAGTGGAAGACAGGAGTGCCTGGCGTTCTCTGGTCCATGGGGTCAAGAAGAGTGAGACACGACTAAACGACTAAACAACAACAAACAATGATTTACTCAGTATTGCCCAGCAAGTTTCATGCATAAGCAGCTATTTGAACCCATGCATCGCCCTCCCAAGTTCAGCAGCCAGTGTTGCACTAGCAAAAAGGAATCTGCAGGAAATAACAATGGCATGTGGGGTAGAACTTCATGTCTTCCTATCTTTAACACCAGAGGTAGTTGGTGGCTAAACCAACTACAGTAGAAAATTTGGCTGCCTAAGTCTGAACAGTCATTCAGCATAGCAGAAAAGGCAAATCAAATTCAAAACAGTGTTTTCTATTTTAACACTCTTTCACAGTTTATTAGAAAGCACTGCCAATTTAAAAATGGAAAGCATATGATTGATTCATTGCAAAAGGCCCGTTTTTCAACATTAAGGACTGGAACCAGCAATTCTGCACGTATAATCCTACTAAGGTGAGCGGAATTTGATCAAGGATAACCGGCTCGTTGATTGAAAGTATGCTAAGCAGAAATGATGTGAGATGTTTATTTCCCAAATTCAGATCTCAAATTTAAGCTGCCTCAGGCAAGAAGATTTATCTAGACAGATAATGCTTTGGTGCAAAACAACACTGATAAGAGTTTAACATTCGGTTGTATTTTATTGCACAGAAATGTGGCAGGAATGTGCAACCTATTAAACAGAAGGGTGCATTTATCATGTGTTTGAGGAGCTCATCTACACAAAAGCAATAGCATACAGAAAACTATATGGTGTAAAAAGGCCCTCAGCACTCACCTTGAAAGTTCCCTAGCAGGACCTCTTTTTATATATATACTAAAAAAGGTTCAGAGACTAAGGACATAAGTGTGCAATCCAATAACAGTTTCCCAATAAAGAAACACATGCTTATCATATGTGCTTTGAAAAACAGCCACATGTCTAATCTTTTCTCCTTTGAAAAATTACAAGTGGCAAACAGCAGATGTCCTGGGTCTCACTGATTAATGTTTTGAAGGGAACAGCCACAATTTATGTAGGTTCCTTATGAAACCAGTATCAGAAATTTAAAAACACAATACTTTGAAATAACCCTAAGTTTGCTCTAGAATGAGAACGCCCAATGCATTCTTATCCCTGTCATCTTCCTTTAGCAGATAAAGAAGGATAAACAGAAGCTCAAAACGTAGCATATTCAATGCACAAAAATTGTGAATACTGAATTAATGTCACATTATTTGGGTCATGGTTTAGCCAGCATTTTAAAAGAGAAATAGAGTTTAGAAGAAGAGTTTGGATTTGATACCCCGCTTTATCACTACCCGAAGGAGTCTCAAAGTGGCTAGCATTCTCCTTCATATTCAATTCATATGTCAATTCATATTCCTTTATTAAGCCACTTCACTCACAGCATTTTAAAGGTTTACTTCTAAAAAATGCAATTTGTGAATTAATGTATTGCACAGGTACACCTAGAGAGCCAGTATTAGCCGCATCGATATTTCAACAATTCACTCAGTAGATTACTGTGTGGTATGTGGTATGGCAATTATTCCGTATTTCATCTCTGTGCCAAAGAGTAGCATTAGGATCAAGAATCACAGTGATACAGCTTCCTGATTCCGGTGCACCAGGAATGGGGTTTCTTCCAACACCACAGGAGAAAAACAGACTGAGATAATCAGATGATGATAGGGGGATTTCATTATCTGCATTCCTCTTCAGTTGGAAGAGGAACCAGGCTCTCATCCGCAGTTTGCCTGGTGGTCTGGCACTCGCTTCCCCATGGAATGCAAGGGTAGGCAAAGGCACTGGGTGCACGGAGCACTCCGGCTGCCACGAAACCCCCCCCCCCATCCCATTCCTGGAAACACAGGTTGTGCTGTTAATTGGATTTTAATTGGAGAAAACTACAGGCACATGCCAGAGACGATGGGATAAGAAACTGTGAAAACAACCCAGCTACAAGGATGTGAAAGGTTTGGATTGAGAGCTGATTTCACTCGGTGAAAGAGACAATGCAGGGAGGGGAGCCCATGGTTTGCCTACTTAAGATTTTTCTCTACATTTATGATACGGCAACCCCACCCCACCCAGAATGCAAGTTTTATTTTAAAATATCTGCACAAGTGAGGATGGAAGAAATCGGAATATAATATGGAATTTAACAAAATTGAAACTGTGTGTGAGAGAGAAAGGAACTGAGAGGGAACCAGGGAAGAAATGCTATGCTTTGAAAATATAGAATAAAATCCACCCTAACCTCCATTATCCATAAAGGAATGTGTTTGAGATAAGGATAAATCACCATAAATCAGTGGCAGGGAGGAAAGGAGTCTACCAGTTATGAGAATAGAAGTTTTTGGATTAACTATCTGCAGTCTAGATTCAGACCGTTCTTTCTAGGCTGGAAAAATGGTAGAGATGGCTTGTTTACTGGAAACCGAATCACAGGACAAAGCAATGCAGTGACTTTTGAAAACTCTGAGATAACAACTTCTCCCAAGACATGACTGGAACCATCAACAGTTGCAGAAATAAAGGATGCAACACCATATATGGATGGAAAGACATCATGGGGGGGGGGAAATGTCACACACAGGAAAGAATAACGATTACAGCTAACGTTCCTCATTTGAAACTTTATAAATTACCTATTATACCAACACGAATTGAAATCACAAGATTGTAGCTGTTATATAAGGGATTATAATATCTGAATGAAAATTATTAAAATTTTGGATCGCAGAAAAAATGTAGAAGAATGAACTTATCAACTCTAGCATGCGAGGGGGGCAGTTTAATTAAACTTTATAATTTGACATTTGAATAATTGGCATTAATAATTGTATCAATTGGAGACTTCTGGTCTACCGCCATCGCTGAGCGGCGAGGAAAGCTCAAGCTTTGAGGTTCCTGGCGCTGCGAAGGAGGGGGGAGCTGCGAGAGCGCCGCAGACCTCCAAAAGAACCCCAGATCAAGCTTTCTGGGGGCGTGGAGACTCAGCTGAGCCCCAAAACGTATCATTCGCTCCCTGGTAAGCTCTATTAAGAGCCCCAAGAGCGAGCGGAGCTGAGACGTGGGTGTCTGTGAGTGGATTTGCTACCTCCGCAGCATGAAGCTCCGAGCCGACAGCCCGTTGAGTGATGGATTCTTCCAATTTTGAAAGAATTGAGGACTTTGGTAACCATGAGTAAAAGAAAATGGATTTTTAATTTGAAAAAATTGGCCACGGGGAGGAAATTTAAAAACGGAAGTCGATCTCCCCCATTGAGTGAACTGAGACACAGTTATCTTGCCCGAAGCCGGAAAGATTGACAGGAAGCTTTCCATTTCCAAAGACTAGACTCAAAACCTTCCCCCTGAGGCAGGGTAAAGGGGAGAAGGGGTGAACTTAGTAAAATCCCTGTAAAAAAAAATTATTTTGGACTGGGGAAAGTCCCCCTGTAAACTGGAGTCGGGTCCCTGGAGGGATCAGCGAGCCGCCATTATGACATCACAATAGGAAGGAATTTGTTTACCTCTTTGAGGTCGGGAACTGTCAGTATTGAAGAGAGTGCAAAAAATAAGGCTGTGAATACCGTAAGAAGTTTGATAAATGCTATTTTTGTAAATGGACATAAGAGTTTTAAGGTATGAAGAAGAACTGAAAATGCTAGTTTGCAACCAGTTCGGATATAATTTCTGTCTTTGAAGTTTGGAAATACGAACTGCGCCATTTCCTGTTTTGTAACCTGTGCTGTTCCAATGAAATTTGAGACAAGCAAGATGCCAGTAGACACAATAACATCGGACTTCTCTGATTTTCAAGAGGAATTTCTGAAATTGTTATGGGAACTAAGGAGTGCAGTACATCAGAATACAATACAGATTGGAAAAATAAACCAGAGGTGTGTGGAAATTGAAAAATGATTAATTTCATCAGAGAGTGTAAAGAAGAAAGATGAACATTCATCAGTCCTGGACAGTGCAATTGAATCTAAAGAAGAGGAAGGGGCATGGAACATTGTGCTCCGGGGGGGGGGGGCAAGACCCATGCTTGATTCAAAGGGTTTTTAAAGAAGAACCAGTATGGAATAATGCCCTCCCAGTGGGAGAGGGAGAGCAGGATCCATGCTGGGGTCAGAATCTAAGGGGAACAAAAATTGTGAAAGGATTGAAAAGTGGAAATTTGGATGGATGGTATCGTGTAATGGTTAGAGAATTGGGGAGACAGCAGGGGACGAAAAAGAAAGTGTGGTGGATAGGCTGTGACAGAGTGGGAGTGGGGTGAGGAGTAATAATGGATGTTATTTTCTGACTAAGATGGTCCAGAACTGGATTGACCTATGGAACTGGCTGAATCTTCTGGGAGACTCCGAGTCCGGGGGGGGGGGGGGCTGAATCAGAACTACGGTGAGTGTTTAAATGTTATTAGGATAGAAGAAGTAATGTTTGAATTTATGGATAATTTTTGGGAATAAATTTTAGGCTAAGTGGTGAAATAGAAGATAATAGAATCATAGAATCATAGAGTTGGCAGAGACCACAAGGGCCATCCAGTCCAACCCCCTGCCAAGCAGGAAACACAGGGAAAATAATTTTTTATTTGGAATAATTGATGAATTATAGGTTAAGGATAGTTGATGTTTATAGATTAGGAATAATTGAGAAATAATGAAACAAATGTGTGTTAAAATTATTTAAGATATAATATGAAAATTGCTTAAGTTGGATTTAAAAATGGACTCAGTGAGGAGGGAATTGAGGAAGTCTACAATGTCAAGTAAAAATGAAATATTGTTGTAATTGATATTTTTGTTTTTTGTTTTTTGTCTTTTTGTTTTTGTTTTTGAGTTTTTTTTGTATTTTGTATTGTTTTAAAATGAATAAATATTATTTGGGGGAAATTGTATCAATTGGATAAAATTGGTATTGTTATAATGAGGCTGTTATTGGAGCAATATTTGAAAATCATATATATATGAATTGTAGAGATATGGAAACCAACAGGAGCATATCCTATGAAAATATCTAGCAAAAACCTTCACTTACTAGTACAAGCAAAATACCATACTATAAAAGTGTCCTGGAGCAACTATTACAGCTTTTCAGATATGCACCATGAAAAACTAAGCAAAGTATCATCTGACAAAAGTGCAATTGACAAAATCCATATGTACAACATGATGGGATCCAGAGAAACATACAATTTCCACGGTTTAAAAAAATAATAATCCTGTAACATCTGGATTTCCCTTATGCAGCTATTTGCTATTACACAGGAGTTTTTAATTGAAAATGTATGCTTATATTGTTCTCTATGACACAATGGGCACTGTTTTCAATTCCTTGCATTCATCTGTGAGAACTGGGTGCTAAGGTGGAAAACATGCATCTGGGTGTCATACATTTTCTGTGTATGTGGAATTTAAACACTAACTATTCAAGCCACAAATCAAATGCATTTAAAAGTTAACTAAGAAAGGTCAGTGTTGGGTGGATCTGAAGGACTTCAGTGTTTTTGCAACTGGCATCTTCATGAGGGTCAAAGTAATCTGTATTCTGTAATCTGTAATCCAGTTTAACTCTTATGTTTTTTTCCTTACAACTTTTATTTCTTATAATGTATTTTAACATATTACAATTTGAATTCTGTGGAATTCATATTGTAAACAATATATAAGAAATAAAATAAGCAATAAAGAAACAAAATAAAAAACACATAGCATCTAACATAGCACATTACAATTGCTACAACAGGCAGAAGAATCAGTCCACTAATACCCACAGCCATGCTCAAGTATTCCATAGGTTAAAGGGTTTGGAAACCACTGGTCTTTTATTCCACAATGCTTTGGCATTAGAATGCAGGGTGGCATTGTGATCTGTGTTAAGCTACAACAAAAGCAAGAAGTACATTCCCACTGTATACCTTTGTAACCAAAGCATGAATTGACACTACAAATTCTAAGAGGTCAAACTGCAGTGGCCTCTTCTCAAACACCTCTTGGAATTGTAGTTCTATGAAATAGGCAAAGGGCTAAGATCAAACAAGGAATTCTCTGCTTTCCATCAAACTAAAATCATAGTTTGTAGGGATCATATGGGAAAGATCATGACTAGTAAAGAGATATAAACTCAATGAAAGTTCAGTAGTGCAGTTTTATGTCCCAAGAGCTCAGGAATCCAGCTTTTCAGAAAGGCAACCATTGTATAGTATGCTCTAACCATTTGCTCAAGCAGAACACAGATTGTACCAGGGTGGATTTGATTTAAATCAAACTGATTTAAATCACGATTTAAATCACTAGTCAGTACGGCTTGATTTAAATCATAGTTTTCTACATCAAGACTAATTCTTGCTGGTATAACTTTAAAATGCAAGTAGATGAAGATTTTTAGAAGAACAATTTTTCATATTAGTTTTTTTTATCCCCAGTTTAATAGGTTAATCATTCATATTTGGACAACTTTACTGTTGTACTTAGGAAGGAGAAAAATAATCATTACCTTAATAATAATAATTTAAATAGATTTATTCAACTGAAACAATAACATTACAGCATATGTTATTTGCTTAAACAAACATCCATGTTTGTTAACTAATTTGGCTAAACAAAAACAAAAAATATATATTTTAAGAAACTTAGACTGTCAGCCCAGCCTACACATGAAAAACTTAAATACTGTCCACTCCAAACAATCAGAAAAATATTGTTTCTATTCTATTCACTGAACTTCTTGAAACTTAGCACTGAAGGGCTTGTTTCTGTATTCATAGGTTTGTAGAACAATAGGATTAAGGTCTTTTGCTCAACTCTGTTCATGTTATAACATTTTTGCTGTGAAGAAGAGGCATGTGACCTCTGTTGAGTCAAATTCAGTTTTGAGAACTGCAAAAGTAAACCAAGCGTCTGTGATAATATCTTGTAGGCAGAGAAACTGCCCAATAATCTTACAAAAACCTCTGGAAGAGCATGACATTGTGAATGGATTAATGGCATTTATTTACCCCCAAAATTAAACATATACAACCTTATTCTACATAATTAAAAAAACTAATCTTTATTTCATGATGGAATAACCTTTGGATGGTAATGTATTTTCCTCAAAAAGCATTTTATTTAAAAAAATCCAATTTAAATCAAAAAATTGATTTAAATAAAAAAAATCCGATTTAAATCAAAAAAATCCAAATTTTTTGATTTTTTTTAAAAAATCATTTTTTATCCGCCCTGGTTTGTACACATTTTCAGTGTGACCTAGCACAATATTTTTCTTGCAGCATGTTGAACTGCAAAGGCTCTATAGCAGCACCTCCGAATTGTTGTCCCATGGATCACCATGAATGGAATGCTGTTTTTTAAAAAAGGCAAGTAACATCTAACAATCAAATGTTTCCTCTTTCCTGCTTCCCCTTGCCTGTTTCTCAAGTACATAAAACAGCTTAACCACTCCGAACTAATGTTCTGAAAGAAGCACAATCTACGACCCGACACCCTGCTTAGAAACCACCTGGAAACCACAGCCCACCTTAGAGGTTGGCATAGCTCATACTTTGTGATAAATATCCGCTTTATCTATAAGCCGCATTAATTCCTGGTCTGGGGAAAACGTGGTATATTAACAACAACAGAAATGGCATTCTGCACATGCTAAAATACACTATTGCACATGCTAAAATACACTATTATTCTGAAGGATACAAAACAGAATTTGAGGGTCTAAGCCCCTCCAAGGTGTGGCTCAGCCGGACGGATGATGGCTTATGTGTGTATGTTTGGGTTTCTTTCTTATATAGTACAGTGGAACTTCGGTTTACGAACGCAATCCGTTCCACGGAGGCGTTCGTAAACAGAGGCATTTGCTCCCCAAAGGCACACTTCTGCGCACGCACGCACTGCGCAGAAGCGATCTGCGCATCCAACTCCACGGAACCCGGATGTAAACACTTCCGGGTCCGCGGCATTTGTAAACGGAGGCGTTCATAAACCGAGGTAGGTGTAAACCGAGGTTCCACTGTACTCAAATCTGATTTAAGCAAACTTGAGGAACCTTTGACTAAAAGGTAGGGTATAAATCTTCAAACTCAATGGCAACAGTATGGAGGATGCAAAAAGGGCTACTCATTCTTAGTCTAAAACAAGAAACTAAACCATACTGTCTTTTCACACAGAGAAACCTAGTAGAAACACAAGAGAGAAGGGTATGCTAGAATCTTTTCAACATGCTCATTTTCTATGGGCAGGGATTAACTAGCCTCTTGAGGGAGCAGTATGCAGCCTTTGCAGTCTGAAGCTGTATGTAGTCCAAACCAACTGTTATATGGCTCCTCCAATGTTCATTTCACTTGTTTATTTAAATAGTGCTAACAATGTGCAAGGTGTTTTACAATTTGTATGAATACAAATCCCTGCCCAAAGAAACTTACAGTCCAAAATTGTAAACAGGAGTGGCAAGACCAGTGAAGTGGACAAGATAAATTGGTGGGGGGGGGAGAATATATGTCAATAATTAAAAACTTTAATTAACCAGAATATACTCATCTTTTTACCTTTTGTCACATGATGAAATAATAAGGAACCTTTTTTCTTTCATACAGTTCCTAATATGTTAAATGCATAACATTATTATTACTACTATAGCAAGCACCTAGCAATTTCACATGTCAAAGTAATAATAAATATAGCCCTGCAAATAAATTTACAAAAGATGCTTACCTACAACCCTTTTTCTAGCCTACCTGCTAACATTATACATTCCAAGCAGCCACTGTCAGCCAAGGGATGGATGAAAGAAAAATAAATACAGTGTTCCCTCCCTGGTTGCCTGAAGGCAATGCTTCACCACAGATGATCAGATAAGTGGCTACTTATGGTATAAGCCTGTAATAATATCATTAGCAGGCCAGTGTAACTCCAGTGGACCAATTGCCAGAACAGAATATTCTGAGTAGAAACTATTTGTGATAGAGATCTAGAATCGTAGAATCACAGAATGGTAGATTTGGGAGGATTCCCGAGGGTCCTCCTAGTCCAACCCCCTGCAATACAAGAATCTCAGCTAAAGCATACATGACAAATGAGCATCCAATCTCTGCTTTGAAACCCCAAGGAATATTTATTATAACTTGAATCTATTGGTTCGGGTCCCACCCTCCAGGGCAGGAGAAAACAAGCTTGTTCCATCTTTCATGTAGCATATCATATCTCTCAGTCTCCTCTTCTCCAGGCTAAACATACCAAACACTCTCAACAGTTACTCTCATAAGGCTTTGTTTCCAGACCCTTGATCATCTTGGCTACTCTGCTCTGCACACGTTCCGGCTTGTCTATATCCTTCTTAAATTGTGGAACCCAGAACTAGACACAGTACTCCAGGTGTGGTCTGAGCAAGGCAAAATTGAACAGTAATATTACAAATTTATAGGAAGGGGGGAAAGAGTAAGGGATTGTGTGTGTGTGTGTGTGTGTGTGTGTGTGTGTGTGTGTGTACTTCTTGCATGCCAGACTGTGCTGTCCATAGATCTTTGTGGAATTCTTGAAATGTCTAGTGTAAAGGGTTGGATCTAAAAATTAACTCCTAACTTTAACATTTGCCAGATGCACAACTTCAGCAGTTTCCTCCAAAAAAAGAGAAGGGGAACCTTTTCCAGCACTCACTTTCACTGTAAAAATAAAAAAATAAAAATACAGTATCCTTCCATTTTTATGTAAACACTATTGAGGCAGTACAACTGAAGGTCTTTAATGTTTAGGGAGGTTTTTAATGTTTGAAGCTGTATTGTTTTTAATATTCGGTTGGAAGCTGCCCAGAGTGGCTGGAGAAACCCAGCCAGGTGGGCGGGGTATAAATAATAATAATTTATTTTATGATTATTATTACTTCAGCATCTGAGTTATTTTTGTCAAATTAGTTGTCAGCCACAAAAATAATTCCATCTAGAGGTTCAATGGTGCTGTGGTCTAAACCACTGAGCCTCTTGGGCTTGCCGATCAGAAGGTCAGCGGTTCGAATCTGTGCAACAGGGTGAGCTCCCGTTGCTCTGTCCCAGCTTTTGCCAACCTAGCAGTTTGAAAGCATGCCAGTGCAAGTAGATAAATAGCTACCGCTGTGGAGAGAAAATAAACAGTGTTTCCGTCACGGTCCTTTGTGCGCCAGTAGCAGTTTAGTCAAGCTGGCCATATGGCCTGGAAAGGTGTCTGTGGACAAACACTGTCTCCCTTGGCCTGAGAAGCGAGATGAGCGCCGCACCTGCCTTTGATTGGACTTAACCGTCCAGGGGTCCTTTACTTTTACTTTACTTACTTCATACTCCAGGATCTGGTGAAGTCACTGCAATATTTAGGGTAGGAAGCAGGCATCTACAAATCCACTTGCTCAGTTAAATACCCCAGGCACTCTGGTGAAAAGGGACATCCAGCAGCTCACAATCCCTCTCCCTTCCACACTGGAATACAGCCAACTGCATTCGTATTCCTACTTGGAGAAGACAAGAACCAGCATCACCATACCTTTCCTCTGGGCTCCGGCGCATGAGGTTCCTCACACAATGGCCCAACACTGCCATGCCGGAGCTGTCAGGCCTGACCCAGGGGCAGGAGAGGAGATGCGCCACTCGTCCGCTGGAGTCTGGCATGTGAGGGAGCTGCAGAGGCAGCTTCCTCGCATGATGGCCCAGCACCATTGGGCTGCCCAGTCCACCGGGGGGGCACTTGCCCCACTGGGGCACCAGCAACATATGCTATGCCACTGTGGGTGAGCATAAGTAGTGACTGGTAAGAAAGCCAAGCCATTCCTTGCAGACTTACAGCTAGAAGGAATTTTCATGCCAGTAAGATCAGCTGCTGACCCTGTTCAGTTTTTGCCTTCCTATCCAACAGTTGCCTTTGCACAATTCACTAGCGCTATCATATGAATAGTTTTACTCATTGGTTCCTTGCTTGGAAGCTACCCCACTTTGATTCACTTTATCTTATCCTATTTTTGGCTTCTGGTACACTAGCTAGGCGATACAAATCAAACATACAGTCAGTTATATACAGCTGCTGGAAGCGCAGCCAAACTCCACAGAAGAGCTACATAAACAACATCTAAGAGATGTATCCAACCAATAACGTATCTTATTCATTCAGCATAACCAGACACTGGTTCTGTACCGTTATGCAGATTAAAATGTATACTCCACATGTAACAGTGCATGTGGAGTATATAAAACAGCAGGGAGATTCACTTTCCACACATTATTCAGAACAAACCTCCTCCTCACTCACTCTGGGGTGTTGATCCAGATTATGTCCAGGTGGCAGTAATAAACACACTCCTTATCTTTGTAGGTGTAGCAAGTGCAGCGCTTGGCTCTGTGGTGTACCTCCTGTGGGCCAGCCACTTTCCCCACGGTGGCGTTGCTGGCTGAGAGCAGCCCTCCTACTGCTGTCTCGTTTTCTTTGCTGACCCTCCCGTGGGGCCCTGGAAACCTCAGCTCACTGTTGTTGCTGCTACTGCCACCACTGTAGAGCAGCAGGGGGCGAGAGACGGGCAGTGAGAAGCCTGCAAAGTCAGGGAGAAAATAAAAGACAAAGTTTAATCAGAAGGGGAAGCTTCTATTTCTGTAGTAAGGCATTTAAGACCAATAAAAAGACAGCAACATCTGGAACAAGATTTAAAGGTCCATTGACCGTCACAATCCTTAGCATGTTTGCTCTCAGTTAATAGTGGTTTTTTATTACTTTTTAATATATGGAATGGAAACTGCAATAAATCATGAACATCTATTTATGCTAATCAACAACTGAGACTTCCACCTATGATTACATGTGTTCATAATAAAGCACAGCTTATCGACACACTGGATAGCTCAGTTGGTTAGAGCGTGGTGCTGATAATGCCAAGGTTGCAGGTTCAATCACTGTATGGGACAACTGCATATTCCTGCATTGCAGGGGGCTGGACTTGATGATCCTCCAGGGTCCCTTCCAACTCTATGATTCTGTGATTATGACAGGAATGAGCCTGTGTGAGCCTTGGTTTGCACACACCCCTCTCACCTCCTCTATCACGGCCATGAGGAGCTCAGAATCCTTCTCTTTCCATTTGATTAACCATGACCCGTTATGCCATCTGAACAAAGAAAAACTATGCTTAATGATAGCTAGGGTTTGTTTGAAACAAGACAGCTTCAAACCATGGGGTGTAACACTATACAGCTATTAATCAGGAACAGAAGTGAAACTTCCAATCCACTTCTCTCAGTCACGCTGGAGGAGTGGAAAGCTCACGAGCTGAAAGCTTGCACAGGCTTATCCATCTCACAATAAACCAGTTTATCATAACATCTGAACATGACCAATGGACGCATATCACTTAGCCATGGTTAATAAATCATAGTTTAATGTAATGAACCATGGTCTACTGTTACATGCAAAGCAGGACACTAAGTGAGTAGGACGGCGTGCATGGCATTTTAAGCCACAGTCTAGCATTAATGAGCAGATCATTCCCACTTCGCTAAAAAGAGCGTAAGAAAAGTCTACTGGTTCAGGACAATGGATCATCTAGTCCAGCATCCTGTTCTCACAGTGACCAACCAGATGCCTATAGGAAGTCTGAAAGCAGGACCTGAGCACAACAGCACTCTCTTAGTAGGAACATAAAACCGCAATCCTTGGCTTAGTGTTCTATCCAAACCAGAGATTGTGGCTTATTTCAATCCCAACAAACCATGGGCGTAGCCAGGGTGGTTCCCCCCCCTAATCATGTAAATAAATAAAAATACTTAACTAATTGACCAATTACCATTTGAGATAATTCAGTTCTGGCCCCCCATATAAAGCTTGCCCCCCCAAAAAAAGTCCTGGTTACGCTCATGCAACAAACCATGATCTGAAGCCAAATTTTGCTTGTAGTTTGTTTGGATAAAAACAAATGACAGTCAACAATTTGGACACCATAAACCAAGGGCAGTTAGTTTTGTTGCTCCTGCTCATGCAAGGGGAGGAGCAAAATGAGACTGATCCATGCATTCCTGGTAAAATATTAACTATGGCTTACCTGTGACCAATGCCAATGAGGGAAAAGTTGAGCAAATGGATGAAAAGAATACAAAATTGTACATTGATTGTCAAACTGCACTACTTTGCCAAGTATAATAAGCACTAATTTCTCCTAAGCTGCCAGTATACAAATATCAGAAGTCTTTTATTGATCTTGGAGGACTACTGGCTTCAACATTTGCTCTTAGCCACTAGAAATGTGCATCTTATCCCTCGGAGTTAGTTGTGCAACTTCTAGATCCTGAAATGCAGGAAATACTCCAAAAATTCCTTGAATAATTTAGTGCCATATTACACTGTGAGAAAACCTCTCACCAAAAACGTGCTGCCTTGCAACAAGCCATAGCATGCAAGTTAGAGGCACATTTAATTGTCATCTGCTAGATCCCTCTGGCATGCAGGATTTCAGCGGAGATCAGAGCAATACCTGCAGGGATGACAGTGCAATCTTAGAGGTGCACTCCAGGCATCCTCACTTCTACAAGCAAGAGATCCTAGGTGCAACCAGTACAGTGCAGTACAACCATGTGAGGTACACAAAATAATACAGTATTATTTCCGTCAGGGAACTTCCTGGTGGAGATAATACCGGACTTTTTGCGTCTTCAGAGCATTTCAGACAGACTACTAAGATGATTCTCGCAACCCCTTGGTAAGGCAAGCAAGAATGATCAACACCATTGCAGCCAAGAGACAGTGGTTTTGCTATCCTTAATGCTATGAAGAGAATGTGTTACTGAGGTTAGATTTCAGCCAGGGATTTATTCCCAGGCTCCTTGTTCATCACAGCCACAGCACGAGGAAATAGTCTTCTTTGTTCAGCAGCGAGGATGCACAACTCCAAAGTACACATAATCAATATAATACTTTGGAAAGGTCTCTGCGTTTTATTTTTAGAAAAATTGTCAGATTTCCTTGATCCAGAAAATCCTACATATTTCATGTGAGGAACAGTTAATAATATGGAAAGGTAGGTTCATAATTTCTTGTTGCCAAATAGCATTATTTTTAAAAAGCAAGGGGATGGAAAAGCAGTTTAAAATGTTGGGTGTTTGGTTTGTTTCTATTTTTTATTGCTAATTGTTTTTAATTATTGTACAGGGTATTTTTTAATATTGTCTTGCTTTTAAGTCACCAAGGGAATAGTCATTCATGTAGCCATTTAAATTTTATAATTACTTAACAACATTTCAGAAGTTATAAGCTTCTGGCAAGATTGTGTTGTTCCTATTTATTCTGTTTGGTATTCCATAGAGCACATTGTTTTTTAAAGTTTTATATTTATTATATTGTATTATTAATAATAGTGCTGTTATTGTTAAACAGAAGAAACAGTGCTTAGAATTTCTCAAATGCCATTAAGAGAACTGTATCTTTGATCTTGACTCTACAGTTACTAGGAGGCACTAAGGCCAGTGGGATTTGAAACTCAGCAATAAATCTTACTTTACTTTGCGCTCAGGTATGTAGGTATAGGATTACAATCTTCCACTGCAATCCTACACTCAACTAGGAATAAGACCCATAGAACTAAACTAGATTTACCTCTGAGACGTGATAGGATTGCACAGCTCAAAACCTATCCACATTTGCTAGGGAATTAAGCCAATTCAAGGGCTGGGTTTTGAGTAAATTCAAGGGCTGGGTTTTGAGTGCGGATCGCGCGGCTAATCGCGCAAAATCGAATTCTTGTTCAGTATCGTCGCTCCCGGGAATCCCTTCCGAGAAAGCGATCAGAAATAACCAATACAATCGATCTCGTTCTCAACCACCTTTGGTTTGGGTTTTTTTTTTTTTTTACCTGTACTCGAGATAACTGTAAGCCCAACAAGTACCAGGAATCCCAGCTCCATGAAATCCAATGGGAAGCTTCGCAACTTGTAGGCAAACACAGACGGCGAGGAAGAGGGGGCTGGAGGGGCGGGAGGGAAACCCCCGTAAGACTTGCGCGTGCAAAATTACTCCTGGCGGCAGGGAAAATCCCGGGTCGCAGCTACATGGAAGTTCTCCTCCCGGACGTGTTTCCTCCACGCGCCGAGGAGTTATCGGCGCCTGGGGTCTTGGATTGCCGGTTGTGCCCCCACCCCGCTTGCCCTCCAGCTCCCTCTTTGCAGAACTAGTCCCGAAGAAAGCGTTGCAAAGCCAAGATGCGCTCCATAGCTCGCCTTGCCTTTCCTCTCCCTTCTTCTCTCAGCACCTCTCGATCCGAATCCGAAACGCGGGTTCGGGGCTTCCCACGCGCGCACCGGCACAAACCGCTTCCAAGCGAGACTGCCGAGCTGCTATCGTCTTTCTCTGTCTCCTCCTGTTTCCCGCATCCTGCTGCAACGGCAGCTTTGCCCAGGTAAATGCCGAGAAAAGCAGGAACACCGGACGCTCCTCCGCCAAGACGAACCAGCTCTCGCCAAAACTGGGTTTTGCGCGCGCTTCTCATCCCATCACTTGCGCCGAGCTGTTAAGCGAGCCGTCGGAGGAGGGGTGGGTTTAGGGATGAAGGCGGGGCGTGGGAGCTGGTTCTGGTCCTGATTGGTTCCGCCCCAGCCCGGGTTTTGCATACGGAGCAACAGAGAGTTGGCTTTAGCTCGCAGGTTGCATCGTGGAGAGGTTGTAAATGCGCCGCTCAGTCCACAGCCACTGCGTGTTACGCAGCTTGTATAAAAAGCATGTACCCATATGGGCGTAGCCAAGCCCCTAACTCAATAAAAATCAATACAAATCTGAGGTTCTGCCGCCTCCTAACAAAAGCCCCCCCCAAAACAAAAATCCTGGCTACGCCCATGCATGTACAGTATACACAAACGGTTTAATGTGCAAAGTACTTAGCAATCTTAAATCTTTGCTGGCTATCCTATCCTCCTGAGCGTGCTTGCCCCGCCCTACAACACCCAGGGACCGGAGCCAGAAGCCGCAGTTGACCTGTTGGGGCTGAGAGACGGGAATATGACCAAAGTCGTAAACAAAGACTACTAGGAAATAGATCAGGGTTGTGAACCTGAGACACAGGGCAAGAGAGTAGGAACGAGCCTACTGCCCAAAGGCAAAATTTGCATTTCTTGCTCCAGCCACTTTTGCCTGTGTTCCTTGGAAGGTTGTCCAGAATGAAATGCAATCTTCAGAGTGAAAAATGTAGCCTACTCTTGGCATAGATCAAAGATGGGGAACCAGCTTTGGCCCTCCAGATATTCCTGGATAGCAGCTCCCATAATCCCTGAGTACTGGCTATGCTAACTGGAGTTGATGGGAGTTCAACAACAAGGAGGACCACTCACAGGCACTGAAAGCACTTGAACCCAGATCTAAGCCTGTCCACTGGACCAGTGGTTTGACAGCTTCCTAACTTCATAGAATCCTTCCCATGTCATCTACCAAGGGTCACATATGTTCTAGGGCACACTCTCCACTCATAGAAGACACTGAGGAAGGCCTCCTTCTGTCAACTGAGAAGCCATTTCTTTCAGCTGCACTTTGCAGAAGATTTCTATTGGTGGTTTAGCTGTGTTTCCAGGAAGTCTGTCTGCTGTTACTGCACTAATCATTAAGGAATAGCAGATAACCTTCCAAGGAATTCCAAGGGTCCTCCAGAACACAGTTAGAAAACTGGTGCTCTAAAGCTGGCTAATTGTTACTTATAAGTAAGGTTGGGGGGGGGGGAATAAGCACCACAACCCTAATAAGTTTACTAAGAAAGCATCACTTTTGATTTCAGTGGTACTTGTTGGGTAGTCAGCTCAGTACTCTGGGACTTCAAAATGCTGGGAGGCACTTGGAAGCAGCTGCCACCCGCTTCCTTCCCTCAACAACTGAGGAACAGGACAGAAGCCACAGCAGCCGTAGCCTCCGTGCCTCTAAACTTTTATAGATGGAGGTACTATCTCTGGGTAAGGTCCAGACCATAAAGCAATGATGTGTAATTTACAAGGGTATTCAGTACTGGTTGTACTTGTTAAAGTTTGTTGGAGAGCAACTTTGGAAGGAAGGTTACGGTAATTCCTCCTTAATGTAGCTGAAAGCCAGATTTCAGCTGCAACTAAAAATATTCCCAGCACTTCCCAACACAAGTACCAAATTCACTGCATTACAAATATAGCACGTTGCAGATTCCTCACTCATATGCTACCCTGCAGATTTACAGTTATTTTGTGACTATAACCCTGCAATATGTTATACCCTGGGTTGGTTGACTCTGGCTAAAAGTCACAGGTGGGGCCACTGCTGGGTGAGCAAAGTAATATGTGTGTGAAACTCCCTGACTGAACTGTAATAAACTGAAGAGCAACTTCTAGAGTGCTATAATTCACAAGTCTGGCTAAGTGCCCTTGACATGGGTATGGCTCCATTACAGGAGGAAATGCTGTGTGATTGAAGCCATAATACCACAAACTGACCTCTATGTACTGGCACATTATTGACACTGTATGCATATTGTGTCAGAATACAGTTTATTTTTATTTTTTATTTTCTGAAAACCACAATACTGTTAGCAGTTGTCAGGCTGTAGGCCAACATCTCAAACTACAACTTACTGTCTCAAAATATTCAGAATGATTTCCAGCTCAAAAATGCATTGCTTCATATGTGGATCTGCATACTGCACTGATTCACTCCACAAAGTACTGTGTTTCACTTATTCATAGTAAATTAAAATGTACTAAGAAGACAGTTTTCTGTTGCAACTCATCATTGCAACCAATGAAACATTTATGAGGGCTATGGTTCCTGGTTTTTATCATTTCCTTTGTTCAGATGTTGCAAAATTCCTTCTCTTTCCCAAGCAATGAACTCTTCATACAGCAATAAGGAAGAACAAGGGAACAAATTATAATTTTATTTCATATTTAGGGACTCTTGTTGACTCAATTCCAGAGGAATAGATGCATCAGTCTGTTGTAAAGCAACAGAGTCCTGTGGCATCCTAAAGGCTAATTGATTTATTGTGACATAGGCTAGAGACCACTATATCATGTAAACTGTAGTAGTCTAATGACCATTTTCAGATTTTTCAAGTTTCTTTAAAATAAGATATAATAAAGATATATATAAAGATATATCCAGAAAGCATGCTGGAGAGTTCACAGTTAACTATCCTTGATTTAGAGGCAGCATCAGACAGAGGTGGTCCAGGATATTTTATCACCTGAAGCTGAACATCTAAATGGCACCTCAGAGTGGTAAAAATCAGAGCTGGCCCTATGGCAAGGCTGGGTGGCGCAGGGCCACCAGGGGGGCGTTGTGCTGCTGTGCCCGCCAGGGGGGGCGCTAGGAAACGGGGGGGGCGCTGGAGGGATCTTTGCACCACGGCGCCAGGGCGCCAGATATGCTTAAGGTGGCCCTGGTAAAAATAAAAAACTAGGCAAGTGGCACTATGCTGCTTTTTAATGGCATACCCAAATTTGCTGCTTGAGTATGCTGAATAGCAGCTCTGGCCCTGACACAGGTGGCCCACTGCTTTAAAATCCACTTCTTTATCCACATAGATCCATCTTTGGTTCTTTTGTCTTCAAACGAAAATAGACAAACTACAGCTAATTCCTCAGCTGCAGTGTAAGAGTGCAACTTAGACATCAGGCACGAATACCAGAGAATCAAACACTGGTTAGGCTGTCAGATTTCCTTCCCTCTTCACTTTAAAAATAACTCTGTGTGTGTGTGTGTGTTGTTTTCGTTTGTTACTATATTGTGTATTTTTGTGTTTTTATATTGTAAACCACCCTGTGATCCTCGGATGAAGAACCGTAGTATAGAACGTACTTGATTTAATTTAATTTATTAAGTTTGTATTCTGCCCTTCATCCAAAGACCTCAGGGTGGTTCACAGTGTAAAAATACAAGATAAAAACACGAAATACATAATAAAAACAAGAAGTTAATAATTTTTTTATTTAAAAAAAACATGAAATGAACATTCATACAACAATCCACTTATTTATTCCTTATTAAGTAAACGAAGTGAGAGTGAATCTTGTCCTGGATTCCTTGGAGGAAGGACAGGATTTTTTAAAAAGAGAGAGAGAGAGAGAGAGAGAGAGAGAGAAATAAAATAAATGTTCCCTTACGTTTCATCATGTGCTGAAGAGCCAAGGAGTGCTTGGTCATTGCACCCAGTGCAAAGTCAGCTTACAGTCATAAAATATATTTCCTACTTAACAGCAATTAAAGTTCAAAATTAAAGTTCAGCAATTAAAGTTCAAAATCTTAGCCAATGCTTTGATCTAGCAACTTTCTTTGGGATATAATACACATATGTGAATAAAGCGGCTTGAATTCTAGAAGACTGTGACTGCTATCAATCAAGGCTGGGTTAAACATTTCTGTGTTTTGACTGTAATGGATTGGGGAGGGGGCTTGCCAAGAGATGGATGTCACCTGTAACTTGAGAATACTTAGATGCCTGTTTGTTACATTTTCCCTACTGATTGAAACAAGAATTGCTTTAAGCCTCATGTGTGACAATGCCCCACAAATAAGAACTAAATTTTGTCAGAGTGCGCCATCTATCTTTATTCCGTTTCAGATAGTTGTTGCTGGAAAAATCCCATGAAGCCTGAAATAGGTGCTCTCTTTCATTGGGCAAGCAACAATATTAAAGGGGAATCGGGAATTTCATTACTGAGGCAAAAAAATGTGTGTGTATGTAAAAGGCACAATTTGCCCATTGAAGCCCCATTGATCTCAGTGGGAGAGATGTATGCATATGTTTAACTCTTCAAAATACTTAATTTTGGCTGGATTGTACCCATAATGCTACACATAGTTAGGTTGCTTTGGTTAATCAGCCTATCAAAAGCTCTGGGGGAAAAAAGGAATCTCTCAAATGTCAATGATCAGGGACATTTCCAAAGTAATCCCATTTAAAGTGATATCATGACTCTTCGTTGTTCATTCAAATGAACTTGGTTTGGGAGTTCCAAACATAATTAAATGGTTCCATCCATTAATTCCCCGAGAGGGTTAAGTCAGTGGGCGATGCCTCTCATTTTCTATTGTCATAAGAAAGGTTGGGTGTGCATTTTTTAGTTCTGTGCAAATTTCACAATTTATAGCATAGCAACAACAGTCCAATCCTGCATAGAGTATGGCACATCTTAGCACATTGTTCAATATGCCTGGTTCTGCATAGGATCACGATGAAAGGGGGGGAGCGATGAGAAAGGAACATATTATTATTATTATTATTATTATTCCCACAAAACATTTTATTTATATATATTTTTGTAAGCAAGCTTTTCATAGGCATGGGCATCCTGGTGTACATATTCTGCTGTTATGTTCACAATGGGAAAAGGTGATTAGTTTATTATTATAATTTTGCACACATGGATCTACTCCTTCCATTGAAATTAATGAAACAGCTTGCCCGCTTAACAGCTCAGTGAACTAATGCACACATGTGTATTCATGTTATGTCCTAGCAGTCTCTCAAGCTTGAGACAATCAGAAAATGAAACAATTGTTCTGAAATATTTAACAGCATAAATTTTAAAAGGAATTACATTTTTCATAAAACAACCAATTTTCTTTCTCCAAATTTATCTGAGTTTCATAGGGCTGTCTATTTGAGAGCTACTAGGAAAGAGTTATCAATATAGCCAAGTAAGTGCTTTGTTTCCTTGATTTTTAACAGTTGTTCCTAACAGCTGAAGGGGTGCAATATTAAATGCCCTGGAAACAGTGATTCCCATCTCCATGTGTTCAGGAATTAGATGTTTCCTTACCTGCAGCAGAGAAGACAACAGAAAAACTGTGGCCTTTTCTGTTGTGACAACAGTATACCCCATAGCTGCCAAGTTTTCCCTTTTCTCGCGAGGAAGCCTATTCAGCATAAGGGGAAATCCCTTTAAAAAAGGGATAACTTGGCAGCTATGGTATACCCCTGCAACATAACAATTTTAGTTTTTGTAAGCCATTTTTGTATTTGGGTCAAAAGGCAAGTTAAAAATATGTTAAATAATATTTAACCATTGGGTCACACCCATAACCTTGAATATATCAGAAAGCAACAGCCCACATTTCCTCAG
The DNA here is from genome assembly GCF_965207765.1 of Zootoca vivipara. Taxonomy (NCBI): domain Eukaryota; kingdom Metazoa; phylum Chordata; class Lepidosauria; order Squamata; family Lacertidae; genus Zootoca; species Zootoca vivipara. The sequence goes on along the minus strand of NC_142590.1, from coordinate 83,372,046 downwards.
CACCATGCTAATGAATAGTGCAAAGTTCATGCTTCCCATTATTTCTTGTTGTTAAGGCATTATCAGCAAATGTACTGGCATAAAGAATGCTGAATGTGCAGATGCATCACTCAAAGTGCAAAGGCATCGCTCAAAGTCAATAGGTCATTCTCTGATGTCTGTGACATTTTGACTCAGACATGAAGCCGTCTAGTCACCTTAGGCAAGTCGCCATGATTAAACTTCAATTTCTCAACTGAAAAATGGAGCCATGGATGCCCAAAGGCTTGTTCTGAGAAACCTGACTACAGGCTCTGTCTGCTTTAATGCACTTACTAGAAGAGCCTCTCACCAGTTCTTGGGATTATTGCATGGAGACTACCCCAGGCCCTGTATCTTTAACGTTGCCTCTTAATAGGAAGTCGAGGAAGCATCTGCTTTTGTTTCCAGATCCTATTGTCCTTCCTCTTTCATGCCAGGGACATTGCACATACTTTTGTAAACCAAGAATTCTAGAAGAAGAAGAAGAAGAAGAAGAAGAAGAAGAAGAAGAAGAAGAAGAAGAAGAAGAAGAAGAAGAAGAAGAAGAAGCCAGACTCCGAGTGTGCCATACTGCTGTAGGGGAAGCAGCAGATAAAAACAATAAATGAAAGGGGAATGGGGAAAGGAAAGCCTAGATGCCTCATCTACCCAACTCAGCGGCAAATTTAAATTCAGGAGGAATTTCTGCATTACAGTCTAGCAACTCTAGCTTCAGCAACAAGAGAGAGTTAACAGAGCTGCTCATTTTGCTATCACTTCTCTTCAGGGGTATACCTAGGGGTTGACCAGGTTGGCTCCCACCAAGGGCCCAGGCCCAGGAGGGCACAAAAATTGTGCCTCTTCACTCTGGCTCGGAGTGGCAAGGAGCCCACCCATTTTCCTTGCCTCTACCTTTGTCTACAGCAGGGTCCCCAAACTAAGGCCCAGGGGCCGGATGTGGCCCAATTGCCTTTTCAATCCGGCCCACGGGCAGTCCGGGAATCAGCATGTTTTTGCATGAGTAGAATGTGTCCTTTTATTTAAAATGCATCTCTGGGTTGTTTGTGGGGCATAGGAATTCAGTCATATTTTTTTTCAAAATATAGTCTGGCCCCCCACAAGGTCTGAGGGACAGTGGACCGACCCCCTGCTGAAAAAGTTTGGTGACCCCTGGTCTACAGGTTTTTGTGGAGCTTTGGAAAAAAATCACCACAAAGAACACATATTAGTGTGCATACCAAGGGCAACTATAACCCTGTACAATATTATTTCTTTCTGTGTACATGAACATGGGAGGAAAGAGTGGGATTGTGCAAAGCAGCCCCACCTGACATCGGCATCTGCATCAGGGTTACCGATCCCAAAGAAACTTTTGTGCATATAACCATAAGCATGAAGGGGCCCCTCTCTATAGACGTTAATGCTGAATATGTGGGTTTTGCTGAAGGGACAGTTCCGCTCCTTGGCCCTTTGTCAATGCACATAGCAAAAAAAATAACACCCAGATAGAGCTTACACCTACGGTATTAATTGGCTCAACATCAACTCTGGTTGTAATTCATGGGCAGTCATTTAATTTTATCTTGATTCTAATTTTTAAGCTGTATTTTAATCAATTGTTTGATTGTGTTTTAGTGTATTTGATATTTGATGTTAGCTGCCCTGAGCCCGGTCTCGGCCGGGGAGGGCGGGGTATAAATGAAAATTTACTTACTTTACTTACTTACTTTTAGATACTATCAATTGCATCCAGTCTGGAAATTAGCTGGTGACAATAATAGCAATTTGCAGATAGTGCTTGGAAATTATCTGCCTTGTAAATTTTTGTAGAGCTTGACATAAGGAAATACTGTGTATTTGATACTTTCCTGAATCTGTGTGGTTTTTTTAAAATGGACTAACAGCAAGCATTTCTGTTCATGCGCATTTAATTCCAAGAGATTAATGATTAATTTCATATGCTCTGTGGCATGGGTAAAAAAGGCCCTTTTTATAATCAGACAGAAAGAAATATTGTTACCACATGCAAGTCTACTGTGATAGCAGCTTGTAAAGTATTTTGAGATGGGTGGTATTTATTCTCTCTTTCATCATTTATAAATTTAGATTGGTTGCTTTTTGATATATGATTAAAGTCTTTCGTAGTTTAAAAAAAATTCTTTTGGGAACATGAGGTTCTAATGGTTGAAATCTAGAAATACAGCAAGCATCCTTCACAAAGTACTGTAAAGACATCCCATACGCATCATACTTGTGGAGAAAAAGCTAAGAAGATTCAGCATAATTAGAGCCAGAAACTTAGATTGCTATAACTGACACTAGTTTTTGCTTTGGATGTGTTTGTTTAGATGTTGGAAAGGTAGGTTTTTCAAAGATGTAAATGATACCCAGAGGGCATCAAATTTCCCTTAAGACAAGGCAAAGCCAAAGATACCATTTTGAAACTGCTGTACAACAAAATTCCCTTTGTAACAAATGGGAGCAACACAAGAACGCTTGTTCCTTGGCCAAGCTTACTTTTCATTTCAGTTGGGTATATGCAGAAGAAATTTCTGGGGGGTTGTGTCATAAACTCTAGTGTGCTGCAAACACTTGCCATATGCTAAACTATATTATCTTAAGTACAACTCTGAATTCTGCAGGGACCTTTGCCATAACTGCTCCCCTGCTAGGTCCCTAAGCCCAATGCCCATTCCCCAAATTCTAGACCTGACAGGTAACAGAGTAGCTAATCGTATTGGTACTATTCTCTCTAGGGGTGATACCCAATGTCAGACCCTATGAATAGGACTTAGTTGAAGTTTTACCAGCTGTAGACAGAAGTTACAAATCTGTTCTCTTTCCATCAGCTGAACAATGCAAAAGGAATGAGAAGAAGGGAGCAGTATCCATTTAAAGCAGAGACGAGGGCAAAACAATGTGGAAAGTGGAACAGCTGAGAAGGGTGATACCAGAATACACAAACTGAGCTTGTAGTAGGAATCCCCAAGACAAGTGACTTCAACACATTCCATTTTCTATATTTAGTATATCATAGAATGGCAATGCAAATTCATCGGCAAGTGGTGCGGGGCTCCGGGTCACCAAGTTCTGGAGGGCACCAGGGAAGAGGCAGAGGCTGGACATGGCACCTCCCAGCATCAGCTCACTGCCCTCGCCCACCTCCACCATGTTGTGCCAAAGCAGCACCACACCTGGAGCCTCCGCCTGTCGTGGCCACCACAGCATGGGCACCAGGGAAGAGTTGGAGGCTGGGTGCAGTGCCTCCCAGCATCAGCTCACTGCCCTCGCCCGCCTCCGCGCCCGGAGCCTCCGCCTCTTCCCCACCAGAGGAGCCATCCTCCAGCCACTGCCCGCCTCCTCCAGCCCCACAAAGCTGCCGGCAGCACCATAAAAAGGTCAGCAACTCTGGGAAATGGGGGGGGGTTTGCTGCCGGAGAGATCTTTGCACCATGGCACCGGATATACTTAAGACGGCCCTGTTTGTTTCCAAAACTGAGATTCAGAAGTTGCTATATCAGAGTTGTCCCACAAGCATCTCTTTCCTGAATACAGGTCACTCTATTTCTGTGTTAATTATATATATACAGTAGTACCTCTACTTACGAATTTAATGTGTTCCAAACACACATTTGCAAGTCGAAAAAATTTGTAAGTCGAATCCCATAGGAATGCATTGGGAGAAAAAATTCGTAAGTAGAAGCAACCCTATCTAAACCGCATCCAAGATGGCAGACGGAGCTCCATTCGTAAGTAGAAACATTCGTAAGTAGAGTTATTCGTAAGTAGAGGTACCACTGTAACAGATAACTGCCCTTCTGTTGCCAGACCTACACTGGAAGATTGTGCCTGTCTTCATCATGCTGCCTTCATTCATATTTTCAGGTCACAGAGTCAAAATACTTTATTATGGAAAATAGGACATTATCCATATTATTATATGCATAGTTATAGACTAGAGCACTCCCCACAATAAGTTCTGTTAGTCTTTTTTTTGTAATATACCACTCATCAGCTTAAGTTGCTGCAAGCATCAGGCAGGCCTGTTTATTTTTATAATATATAATGCCCCATTCTCCATTCATAGAAAGTGATTCTCTCAGCATGCACAACATCCATCGAAGGACAAATTTCCAGGTTTGAGTGTTTTTTTTCTGCAACATCCATTGCAGCGCTTAACGAAAGACGTTTCCCCTTTCCATTTAACTACTGAATATCAACATTCTATTGTATAAACCTTGCAAAAACCATCCTATTATTTAAAAACACAGTGCAAGTAGCTCTCCACCCCCCAAGCACCATCCAGTAGCCACAATGAGCTCCCATCCCTTTGGAACGAAAACACAGTTTTCCAGTTTGTGCGGATCATTTGCACAAGAGGCCTCTCACCCCACAACAACTTTCTGTTTATAAATTAAACCCTTGGCATGAGGCTCAGTCAATCTGTTTTAATTCTTCTCTCAGGTGACATGCTGTTTAGATCTCTCTGGGGGCCTCTCTTTGGTGGGTGGGAGAGGAAAGATCATATATTCAAGTGTTAGATTGTTGGATTGATGGGACCATAGCTGCCAAGTTTTCCCTTTTCTCGTGAGGAAGCCTATTCAGCATAAGGGAAAATCCCTTAAAAAAGGCATAACTTGGCAGCTATGGATGGGACATGGCTGTGGGAACAAAGGAGAGGCTTTGGGCATAGGGCTGGGGCCTGTCTATTAATAAACAAAACAAAGGGGTAAGGGAGTTTCCTGCAACTGTTCATACCTCACTTTGGGCAGAATCCAACAAAGTCACTACAAGGGTAGGACGACTTTTGTGCCACAGAACTTCCCCTCCCTACCTCTCCCTCCGCATCAATTCTGGGTGGTTAGGGCAAGAAGTGTTATTGCAAGGAGGGATTATTGTGGATATCCAATTAATCACTGTTCAATTAACTAACTGCAGCATTGCAGTTAGATTAATCATTTCCAATTGTTCCCAGATGTTCCTAACCACATCCAGCTTCTTTGGCTCATTATAATGTTTTAACGTTTTGCCATAGAGTATCCTGGAAATGGTCATAATATGTAAAATCTGTGTCTGCTGGGGTTTTTTCCACTCAATTGGACCTGTGTATAATTTAATGAGCTTAACAAAGGGCCAATAAGAGTTACCTGGGTGTTAAATGTATCCACTCACCATCGCCAGCACCATTTTCCAGAATCCCCCTGCATTTTAGAGCATACCCACCTTCCACGTGGAAGGAATATTCTTTGGTTTCTTGGCATAGAAGAATCACCTGCCTTTCTGATTTGTTCGCTTTTCCATGAAGTCCAATACCAGTGAGCCGCCATCTTTATGCAGCTTTCTTCATGTGAAGTTGGTGTAGTTTAGAAAAATGGATGAAATTGCACTAAGTGCTTGGGCCGTGTCTTCAGCAGCTGTCTCCCATGTCTGGATTCTGTTTAGAGAAGTACACTAGCTGTGCTGGGTTGGACTAGATGACACTTGGGGTCCTTTCCAGCTCTCAGTTCTATGAGTCTATGATACTTGGCCACATGCATAACATGTAGTGGAGTAGAATCCCCCTCAGCATGTGGGCTGATATCATTGCTTTAATTTATGCTTCATGGCGCATCAATGGACCAGTCACAAAACCAGATGAATTACCAGTTTGTAATTCTTCCTGAAGTCAATGAGTTATCCAGTCTTAAGATGAGCTCCAAGTTTTTTATATTCCCTTTGAATTTTGTGGCATAAGCATCTTGTTATGGTTGTTTCCTGGAATCTATTCTATGAAGCTGCTTTTAATTTTTCTCTCTCTGCTTCTCACATCTTTCTTCTGCCTTCTTAATGTATGTTTCTAAGGCGAGACAAGTGGCTACTTTATTACCAATTAAAAATGCGCACAAATCCTTAAATTTGACAGCGCTCTATGTTGTGCAGATTTTCAGGGCAGTTTACAGCTCATAGAATTGACAAAGAGTGATGTAAAAAGGTACTATTCAAATTGTGGTAAAAATTATTTCCAAAGTTGCAGCTATGTCAGTATGTTGCAGCAAAAATGTGGGGGGGGGGGTCTTATGAAGCCTTAACAGACAGACACTGACAACTTTGTACTTTCAACCCATGGGGTTCTCCACATGACTGACAACCCCAATCATGCAGATTCCCCCTTTTGCCCAATGCACAAAGCTCTGGGGGTGGAGCCGGCAACATTTTTGGAATGCAAGGAGAGTAACTGCTTCTGAATTGGGGTAGCGGTGTGTGACGAAGTGTCTCCCTCTCTACTACAAAAATGCGGTACAGGACACTAGAGGTGAAACCACCCACCCTCTTCTCCTGCCGCCTTAAAATAAACCCCTTTTTACTTGTGGGTTTCTTAGTAAAGAGTGTCTTCCAGCTTACGTGGCCTGGTATCTTAAGGAACTGTAGGCTGTTTAACGGAATAACCTCTTGCCTACAGTAAAGGGTCTCACTCAGTTTGATTCCCCACTGTAAAAGCTTGCCCTTTCCACTCTGGCAACTTCGTGGCACCCCAGGTTTATCCTACTAAGCCTCCTCCGTGTAACTCCAGGACACAAACTGCCGCCTCTCTGCCTGAGGTGAGTTTTGCCCTCCCTTGAGCCACCACGGCTGTGAGTCCTGATACCCCGCTGGAACAATAAAGACGAACCTTCTTGGCAAAACAGAGATGAAATTTTATTGTCTTAAAAGCATAAGTGTTTCATTAACGTATCATGTGTTTATCCGCTTTGTTTCAGTTGTACAATAACTCTGTCAAACATTTAACTTCAAGCTTCCCTAAACCTTATCTAAATTCACACTCTCCTGACCTCTCCACTTTCTTCACATCACACCACACCCTCCTCCCTCTCCCTAACTGACCAAACCGACACTCCCTCCTTTTAAACTGGGAACAGTCCCGCCCCCATCAGAATTCTATGTCAGTCAGGCTGGAGGTGGATTAACTCTTTGCCAGCCAGGTAGGAATAAACATTTCAAAACTGCGTCAATTTGTCACACGGTGCAACTGGTAACATGCCGGCATGCAAAACAGTGGGAGTTCCACTGAGTGCCTTGAGGTGTTAAAAAAAAGCATATAGTATTTTATTAGAGTGGGAAACCAAAGATGAAGAGGTTAAATCGGTTATGATTAAATGGGATCAAAGATGTGGAACACCACATTCAATTTGAAAGTTGGGGGAAATTGTGGAAAGTTGATATAAAATTCACATACTGCATACTATTAAGAGAGAATTACATGAAAATGATTTATAGATGGTATATCACACCAGTGAAAATGGCAAAGATGTTTAGGAAAGAACATAACAGATGTTGGATATGTAAGGAAAAGGAAGGATCATTTTATCATATGTGGTGGGAATGCACATGCATTAAAAAATAATTGGGAAATGATATACAATGAATTGAAATAAATGTTAAACATCCTGAAGCCTTTTTGTTAAGTATCAAATCAAGAACTACCAAAAGAAAAATGGACATTATTTATGTATTCTACAACAGCGGCAAGAATCTTAATTGCACAATACTGGAAGACGGAAGAAGTACAGTCATACCTGGGTTTAAGTACGCTTCGGTTTGAGTACTTTCAGTTTAACTACTCCGCAAACCCGTCTGGAATGGATTAATCCACTTTCCATTACTTTCAATGGGAAAGTTTGCTTCAGGTTAAGTACGCTTCAAGTTAAGTACAGTCTTCCGGAACCAATTACACTCATACTTCAGGTTAAGTACGCTTCAGGTTGAATTCTCTGCGGACTTGTCTGGAACAGATTAATCCACTTTCCAATACTTTCAATGGGAAAGTTCGCTTCAGGTTAAGTACGCTTCAGTTTAAGTACTCAGCGGACCGTCTGGAATGGATTAATCCACTTTCCATTACTTTCAATGGGAAAGTTCACTTCAGGTTAAGTACGCTTCAGGTTAAGTACAGACTTCCTGAACCAATTGTGTATTTAAACCGATGTACCACTGTACCATCAAAGGAACAATGGCAAGAAAAACTGATGAACTACGGTATGGAGAATTGGCTAAGCTAACAGATAAACTAGGAGAGAAAGACAAAAAGGACTTCAAAAGAGTCTGGGAACCATTTGCAGTTTGTTTGCAGAAACAACAGAATGGATTGGATTCACTGGCAGGATTTGAATAAACGTTCACAATTTCATTTGAGTAACAGATATTTCAGAGAAATGATAAGGGATTTTATTTTTGTGTAGGAAAAGCAGGATACAATAAATAAAACTAAATACCTCAGCAGAGGGGGAGTTGAGGGAAGTCCAGAGGAGGGGAGGGAGAATAATTGTAAGAACATGATGAATGAGATTTGTATCATTATTTGTTATAAAATTCAATAAATATTCATGTACAAAAAGGAGTGAGTGACTTGATGTGAGTAGTTATGCAGATAGAACTTTACCACCAGCTCCATGACTCAGAGACCAGAATGGGGTGGGGAAGCAGGGAAGGGAAGGGAATGTAAAAAAAATAAAATGTTGCACTCAGCCAACCCCTTGGCAGGGCTTCCCAAACCAGAAAAATGAAACTTTGTACCCATTGAGAACAACAAGCTGTGTCAAACGAGGTCTCAACAATGCACCCTCCCATTCAGAATATGAAGAAGCGCCTTGTGTACTTGACACGTGGCTACAGAGACTTCCCCGGAGTCTGCAGGACTCTTGAAGCCTGCTCCTCTATACAAGCATAGCTCAGTCAAAAAAAAGAAAGAAAGAAAGGGTGGATACTATCTCTCAAAAGTCATTGGGGAACTCACTTGCGTATGCGTGCCATTTTAATTAATTATTTCCACAAGTCTTGGGTTCTCGAAGGGAAACTTGGATTGGCTAGAGCCATCTGCTCAGAGGTTGCACTTACAGTACTTCTTCAGCAAACCACTTCATTCTTCTAATCCTTTGTCTAGGGGGAATATATTAATGCCGACCACTACCACAATCAATTGCACTTCTGAAGTTGCATTTTCTCTCCAAACCACAAACTGTAGTTGCCAGGAAAATGTGACAAAAACATCCTTTTCTGCACAACTGTTGAAGACACAGCAGCCATGCCCTAACTGGCATCTGGTCGCCCAAAGGCAAAGAATGCCACAAATTTTTAGAACAATAGGGCTTTTCTGAGAGGGCATCTGGCGTGTTTAGTACAAACATACCTTGCTCTTCCGCGGTCAAGCTTATGGGCAAGGGGAAAGGAAGAACAGTTCTGAAAATTCATATTAGAGGTCGGAAGCTGTCTGTGGCACTAATGGGCTGTCCCATGCGATGCCACTGAAAAATATTATCTTATCTCATCCCAAGAGCAGTTTTGTTTGTTTAAGTTTGCTTTTTTTAAAAAAATAAGCTGATGTGTGAGTAGACACATCAAAACATTCATGGAATGCTTCTTAAAACAACTTAAATTGTGAGCGGTTGGGGCAAGTTAGCAAGAGAGCCAGCATGCAGATCTCCCCTTTGCTGAGGTTCAGTCTTGGCAACACAGAAGAACTAATGATGGTCCATATGACTTTGGAGGTGGTGTTCAGTCTTCTCTGGATAGGATGGCAATCCCTCCAAATGTACAAGTTTACAGCTGTACGATATTGCTGCATGCCACCCCAATCTCTGAGTGGTGAGAGATTCCAGGTGTTGTAGGCCTTTACCCAGGGTTCAGTTTCCATGGAATGAGGAACAGTGGAGACTATGGTGTCCTTATGATATATGGTTTATTCACACTTACTGTATATACAACCTGAGCCTAAGATGGAGGGGCTCACCCCAAGAGGTCTTGCTTCTCCCACAGTCACAGCCTTGAAATCAAACAGAAATCTAACATGGTTCTCACTTTCTGTCTTCTGCCTGCTTCTACCCCAGGTCTTGCACACCACTCTGCCTTTTTGTCTTTCTCACTTCCAGCTAGGTGAGGGAAGGGGCTCCACCCATTTGCTCTCTGCCACAGAGTCACTTCTTTTTGTTAAGCCCATGCTTAGGCCCATTAACTCAACAAGAAGCTGGCCTGGCTATTTCAACAATTAACTCCTCCATTAGATTTTAACCCTTGCTGGATCCAGGATCCCAAGAACTGGAAGGGATTCAGGCATCACACCGACTACCGTAACCCCACAAAACTCACAACAATATCCTTTTTGAGATGCAGCAACCAGAACTGTACTCTGTGTATCTAGTGTGGTTGGCCATAGAGTTCTATCCCAGCATGATACTAGCGGTTTTATTTTCTCCTGAGTACCGGTAATCTTAGCAGTCATGGAAAGAGGAGAGGTCCTCTTCCGGATCAGGAATTTGTGAAGTAGCAGGAAACGCAATGGAATAGATGAGACAGAGAGGTGGAGAAGGCAGCCTTGCCTTGTCAGGTGCAGAATAATTGAGATGAGCAAGGAATCTAGGGGTTGCCTAGACTCTCACATTCCTGCTACCTAATACAATTATCTCATTGCAATGCTCTCCTCAGGTATGGTCACCTGAAACTCTGGTGTCTTCTCAGCACCAGGTGAAGACCTTTTAATTTTCTCAGACCTTTCTAGATCAGTAAGCATTTGTTATGTGTTTATGCCAAGGGTTGGCAAGGCTTACCAGGCATGGGCCAGATCACTCCCGTGGAGATCCTCCGTGGGCCGGGCTGGCACAGCACGACACAGGAAATAGCGTCTGCACATGTCCGCGACTCCAGAAATCGCTTTTGCGCGTGCCCAGACGCCGAAATTGTGCCTGTGCAGAAGCAATGTTCAACGTCTGGGCATGCACAGAAGCAATTTCCGGAGCTGTGGAAGAGAGTCCCCACACTGTGCTGCGCACGGGGAATCGCCGAGCGGGTGGCTCAGTTCGGGGGCAGCTCATGGGCTGGTTAAGTGACCCTCGTGGGCCGCTTTCGGCCCATGGGCCTTAGGTTGCCGACCTCTGGTTTATGCCAACGTTCTGTTGGTTTTACTAATTTAATTGCATTGCATTGCATTTTTGTTTTAATGAATGTAAGCTGCTCTGCAAGTCTTTGGACTGAAGAGTGGATTTTGTTTTCTATTATCATTAAACAAATAAAATAAAACTAACATTCGATTCGCTGGTATGCAGATCTTTCATTTTAGTTTCAAAGCTGGAAGGAAACCAGGCTAACCAAACAGCTGAGGGATGTGCATTCTCTTTTCATATTCTGCCTGCCTTTAGCCTCAGTAGCACTGCACCATTTAGAACCTCTCTATTTAGCCTGGCACAGCATAGCATGGGGACGTTATGGGGACCACTGGGTAAGTTAGTTGAACAAACAAATACCCCGTGCTCTTAATAAAGCTAGACCACCACCCCTGAACTTACATTTTCTGCACAAGAATTAAAGACATCTTTGAGGACAACCTATTGCCAAATGCCTGCATGCAGGACTCAAGTCATGAACTAGAAAACCCAACATGAGCTCACATTTGTTGGTTCCCCCAGCAAATCCTGCAGCCTTTGCAGTTGTGGTAATCAGAAAGGCAACCAAAGTAAGCATGAAACCCCACAAGATGAACACAATTCCAAGGTTCCAAATGGGAAGCTTTTGAGGCCTAGCAGGCTGGCTGTGGGGCCAGGTTCCAGAGGATGGATTACCTAATCCACAAAACCAACCTGGACTTTAAACCAGCAGCCCCACTATTCATTTTAATTATTCATCACCTTTCCTCCAAGGACCTCAAGGTGGCACATGTGGTTCTGTTCCTGCCCATTTGTCAGGGACTGGGCAGAGGAGGAGGACAATGGTGGAGACCACCTCCCCACCCTGACCCTTCCAGGGAGGGGGAAGAGGAAGACAGTATACATTTACAACAGTGGCTTGCGAGGGGTCACAGATTAGAGGCAGATGAGGGGGAAAGCTGGGAAATAATGGGAGAGGAAGAGCAGGCAGAGCCGGAGCAGCAGCTGGCTGACACGTTGTCACTAGAAAGCATTCCAGACCCACCATCTCCCAGCACCTGGCGAGCCTTAAAAGTAGGAGAGCAAAGAGCTCAAAGACTGAGGGCACTTAGCGGCACTCATAGAGGTGGTGGTGATGATGAAGAATGAGGAAGTAGGAGAGACGGGGGGTGGAGATTCACTCAGGACAACGCCATTATCCAAGAGGCTGGGTTCTATAGCCTCTCTCTGTAAAGTTTCACACACAAAAAAAAAGTGTCAGTTTGCATTTCTGGGTAAAGAGAGTATTGATCTGATGTGTAGAGATCTTTCCTATTCTAATTAATTCAAGAGTGTTCTGGAAGCTTCTCTGTGTGAAAGAAACTGGTGCCAGCTGGAAGTTTCTAGCTGACAGGGAAGTTTCTATTCTGCCTAGAAACAAGCAGAATGTTCCTGATGTTTGGGTTATTGCTTCAGAGAAGCTGGGTGCAGCTGGTTCAAACTGGTTCTGTTATGTCTTCTGTCAAGGTCATGCTGACTATAAAAGTAAGGCAAGAAGGAGACTGGGTTTCACTTTCACTTTCTATCTCTTTTCCTTCCGGTGTTCTGTACATAGTATGCTTAGCGTTAAGGTTTTTGTCTTATTATAAGTTATTGTAAGTTTAAGTTAAGTTTGCTGCAACTGGATTTCTTACGGGCAGTGCCAATCCTGAATGTATTGGATTTGTGACCATTATGCTCGTTTGCCTTCAGCAGCAGTAAAGCTCTGCTGGGTGAAATATTAATTGCCTCCGGTCTATTTTTGTGGAATCCTGCAACATGTTTAAATTTTTACTCTGCTAACTATATGCTGGAATCTGCTCTGGATCAATATGAGTAGAATGCATGACAAAAAGGACTGTAATAAGTTTTCCCTTGTCTTTATACTTGCCTGGGCAGCCAGCCGGGAGCCGCTGACAGCATCATGATACCATTTTAGCCTCACAAGAAGCCTGTGTGGTTGGTTAGGCTGAGATGCTGCAACTGTCCCAAGGGCATCCAGCGAGCTTCATGTCTGAACGAGGATTTGAGCCCTGGTTTCCCAGGACCTTGCCCAACACTCTTTAACTACTACAGGCTTAGCGGTTCTGGTGCAAAAATGTTATCTGAATTGCCGTGGAAACTGGTTAGATTAGCCTGGTGGGATGCTGAGACAAACCTTGTCCTCAAGTAAATGACAGGGCTGAGGAACTGAAACAAAACAGAGCCAGCAAGACCCAGCCAACATCCATTCCCCAGCCCATCATCAAATTTTTTACTCTAAAAACTACGCATGAGTTCCCTGCACTTGTAAATTGAATGTGCAATAGCTGCATTAATTTAAGGATTGTTCTCATCTGCTTTCTGTTATAAACTAACAGCATTCACAAAAAGACAGCATCACTTATGAAAACAGCCTTAATAAGTAGCTGTTCCCATTCCAAAAATCTAAACAGTGAAGGGTGGAGGGGTGTTGTGCTGTTGTCACCATAATAACCCTTTTCTTACTTCAGTCAGTCCGGCAACTTTGCTGTTTATTTGAAGCAAGTGGGATTTTTAATGAAACAAAATGAGAGCCAAGAGCCAAGAGGCAACCTATTAGAGGGCCCATTGGATCCGAATCAAATTGAGTAAATAATCTTGGTAATTTTGCTCCAGGAAATATGTTCAGGTCCTTCCAAATTCAATATAAGTAGTCTGTCAAAGCATGCAAAAGCAGAACAATCTCCAAAGCTGCTTAAACTCAGCTGAAGTAGCTCAGACTAGAAAAGTCAAAACCCTTCAGGATACTGTACAGAATAGACTGTCTTGCCCCCACAATCCCCCCCCATATATATTCCTGGGAGAAGCACTGTTAGTAATGTAACTCTAATCTACATCGGGATCTGATGCCCTGGTGGATACTGCCACCTGAGGCGGTCACCTCATCTTGCCTCATGGGTGGGCCGGTGTTAGCATAAATCCTATGCAAGGAAAAAAGCTGCATGTGACTGATTCTTTACTTTATAAGACTGCTGTACTTTCCCACACACAGGAGACACTGTAACCTGACTCCTGTCATGTGATGTTCTTTGTTCTGTCTATACTTTCACTTTTGACTGAGAGTGATGGCGTACACACTTAACCATCGCTCTCTAATGTTGTTGTTGTTTAGTCGTTTAGTCGTGTCCGACTCTTCGTGACCCCATGGACCATAGCACGCCAGGCACTCCTGTCTTGCACTGCCTCCCGCAGTTTGGTCAAACTCATGTTGGTAGCTTCGAGAACACTGTCCAACCATCTCGTCCTCTGTCGTCCCCTTCTCCTAGTGCCCTCAATCTTTCCCAACATCAGGGTCTTTTCCAGGGAGTCTTCTCTTCTCATGAGGTGGCCAAAGTATTGGAGCCTCAGCTTCACGATCTGTCCTTCCAGTGAGCACTCAGGGCTGATTTCCTTAAGAAATCCATTCCATTCTCGCTCTCTAATAAACGTAGTTAAAAGCTACGATTGTTTGCTGTCTTCTTTACCGAAGCCAGTGGCAAGAGAAAGAATATAGGGCTTTACACCCCGATATTCTAACAGCCTGCATACACACCATCCATTTAAAGCACCTGACTTCCCCCAAAGAATCCTGAGAACTGTAGTTTACCCCTAAGAGAGTTACAGTTCCCAGCACCCTTAACAAGCAACAGTTCCCAGGATTCTTTGGGGAAAATAACGTACTTTAAATGTACACTGTATACACAGTCCATCTCCCCCTCAACAATGGAACCTAGCTGCTCTCTTTTCCTTGGACATTTGTGCACGCTTTCCTTACAATGCCTTGGCCAAACCACAATTAATTCCTGTTCCACCCCCTCAGAATTACTTTCTCCACACCTAAACAGCACGTTCCTCTCACCCAGCCTCTGAAATGGGGCACTGAAAAAAACTGCTTCTCCTCCTTGCCCCATCAAAATTCCTCCCGTTCAGCAACAACGTTAAAAATGCACACAAATATGAGGACTCAGCTAAAAACTTACCTGGTAATTATTTAAGAACACAAGAGAAGGCTTTTTTAAATTTTACAAACATTCCTGCCATAGTTGTGGTATAGGGTCTTTTTGTTGCTGTTTTTTGCCAGAACTGCACATACTTACATTGAACCACATATACCGTTTTGTAGCCTTAATTTTTTCTTCTTCTTCATAGCCCTTTGTTTTCCATCACACTGTTGTCAGGAGTACACCTTCAGAATTCAGGATGTTTACAGTACCAAACTATGTATTTGGTTCCAGAATTACTACCCTGGTGATTCTGTGGAGGAAGTGGGTGCCCCTCTCAATGCTTTTTCTTCCCAGCTTCTATGCATACAGAGTTACACCTCTCAGTACATCCCTCATTCGCCTTCATTCTACAGAGTCTGTATCCATGGGTTATTAATTCCCATTGACTATCTCCTTTCCAGGTTTCTACCCAGAGAGGCAACTTGAGACTCCAATGACAGAGCTGGATCCGGATTAATTCATCATTTTCTGTTCCTGTGGGTTACAGGCGTCCTTTCTTTACTCTCTTACCTTTATAGCCCAATAGTGCGCATGTCCCTGTTCCTCACTGTGCATGGGTGAACCAGCAATTCATGTAAAAAAAAAACAGGCAACAGTCCCCTAGTGCTTGTGAGAGATGCACCCCTTTCAATGATACATCATTAGGGTACTCTGAAGGCCAGCTTTTTCAGTCTTGTGGCTTTGAGCAAGTTTGCAGATGACACCAAATTGGGAGGGGTGGCTAATACCCCAGAGGACAGGATCACACTTCAAAATGACCTTAACAGATTAGACAACTGGGCCAAAGCAAACAAGATGGATTTTAACAAGGAGAAATGTAAAGTACTACACTTGGGCAAAAAAAATGAAAGGCACAAATACAGGATGGGAGACACCTGGCTTGAGAGCAGTACATGTGAAAAGGATCTAGGAGTCTTGGTAGACCACAAACTTGACATGAGTCAACAGTGTGATGCAGCAGCTAAAAAAGCCAATGCAATTCTGGGCTGCATCAATAGGAGTATAGCATCTAGATCAAGGGAAGTAATAGTACCACTGTATTCTGCTCTGGTCAGACCTCACATGGAGTACTGTGTCCAGTTTGGGCACCACAGTTCAAGAAGGATACTGACAAGCTGGAACGTGTCCAGAAGAGGGCAACCAAAATGGTCAAAGGCCTGGAAACGATACCTTATGAGGAACGGCTTAGGGAGCTGGGTATGTTTAGCCTGGAGAAGAGAAGGTTAAGGGGTGATATGATAGCCATGTTCAAATATATAAAAGGATGTCATATAGAGGAGGGAGAAAGGTTGTTTTCTGCTGCTCCAGAGAAGCGGACACGGAGCAATGGATTCAAACTACAAGAAAGAAGATTCCACCTAAACATTAGGAAGAACTTCCTGACAGTAAGAGCTGTTCGGCAGTGGAATTTGCTACCAAGGAGTGTGGTGGAGTCTCCTTTTTTGGAGGTCTTTAAGCAGAGGCTTCACAGGCATATGTGAATAATGCTTTGATGGTGTTTCCTGCTTGGCACGGGGTTGGACTGGATGGCCCTTGTGGTCTCTTCCAACTCTATGATTCTATGATTTTCTTTTAATCTTCAGTGTGCTAGCTGTCTTTGTGTTTATATCCAGATTGCTTTTATTAAAAGCCCCGTTAACCCGAACAGTAACTAGAAAGGCTTGGGAGGCACACAGCTAAGCAGAGGAAATTTTTTGACCAGAAAGGCCTCCTGCTGAGGTACAATTTTGTTATGACAAACTGCAGGCTTCCCCCGCCAATTATCTACTTAGCAGGAGAAAACTCTCCTCAAGTCCTTTGCTGCTGGGCCTGCTGTGTGCAGATAGATCGCTTAAGTATTAGTCCTAAAAAAAGGATTGACAATGGCGTTAAACATAATGCTAATTAACTCTAGCGTTTACCACTCAATCTTTAATGCTTTTGTTTTGGGGGAAGCACAAAATATTATCATTAGTGTGTGTGTGTTTTTATATAGTTCTTACTGATATGGAGTGCACATCCCTTTTTTTGCTGCCTATCATAGCCACTTTGTGCTAGCACCCTTGACGCTTATAAGAATACCAGCATCTCATTTTTAATGAAAAAAAGTTGTTGTTGTTGTTGTTGTGCCTTTCCTCCAAAAGGAGTCCAGAGCAGCTATCCCCTCACCCAACCCAACCCCAGAAAATCTCAGCACGTGTACAACCGATTCGTTTTGTTTTGCGTTGCATTGACAAACTTCATTATTTAGGAAGTTTTCCAGTGGCTCTAATTGCTAGGACTTGGGTTAAAGAAAATCCCTACAAAAGAGCAGGCTGATGCACATGCATATTTTTCTGTCTCCAGCAGCTTATGCAAGTCACTTTATAATTAAGTTTCACAACACCAGAAGCAATGCCACGTGAAAGTCATTTGATATCTTTGGGACTGCAGGGCGCATAATGTGTTTCCTAAGCAAGAGAAGCGGAAGAATTTGCAACAGCCAGGATGAGAAACCTCTATAGAAGAATCAAGAAGAAAGGGGGAAATAGACTACAGGCTCATCCACACTGCCACTTGTCCCATGCCTAGAAAGCACAGGTCTGAGCAGTTTTCACCTTACCCTGCTTCTTTCCCATGGAAAACCCACTCTCTGTCTCTAAATTGGAACAAATGGGAAGCCACAGAAAACCAGAATCATGCCAACTGAGCACTAAAGCACGGTTTCCCTCTGGGGGAAAGCAGCAGAACAAGAGGAAGTGTGGATAAGCCCTAGCTGTTGCTCAGATGGGAGAGTGGCAGAAGAAAGAGTAGGCCATGTGAAGTGCAATAAAGAACGTGCCAAGTAATTCATTGTTTGCTAAAGAAAGCTGATAATGCCAAGGTTGCAGGTTCAATCCCCATAAGGAACAGCTGCATATTCCTGCATTGCAGGGGGTTGGAGTGTTTCCCAAACTTGGGTCTCCAGCTGTTTTCGGACTACAATTCCCATGATCCCCTGACTGTTGGTCTCGCCAGCTATGGATGATGGGAGTTGTAGTCGAAAAACAGCTGGCAACCCAAGTTTAGGAAACACTGGAGTAGATGATCCTCAGGGTCCCTTCCAACTCTATGATTCTATGAACATAGGGAATTCTTAGAAACCTGTAACATATCTCTTTCCATGCCAATGTATTATTCCCCATAGCAGAATAATAATAATAATTATTATTATTATTATTATTATTTATTATTTATACCCCGCCCATCTGGCTGGGTTTCCCCAGCCACTCTGGGCGGCTTACAACAGAAAAATGAAATCAAACAATTAAACATTAAAAGCCTCCCTAAACAGGGCTGCCTTCAGATGTCTTCTAAAAATCTGGTAGCTGTTTTTCTCTTTGACATCTGATGGGAGGGCATTCCACAGGACAGGCGCCACCACCGAGAAGGCCCTCTGCCTAGTTCCCTGCAACTTGGCTTCTCGCAACGAGGGAACCGCCAGAAGGCCCTCGGTGCTGGACCTCAGTGTCCGGGCAGAAGACAAAATGCCTGCTGGAATAAAAATGTATTCCATACATGCCAGAAGTTCAACAGAGAGTGGGGCCTGTCTGACCTCAGCTGGAAGAGAGTTCTGTGAAATAGGGCTCACAATACTGGATGCTGTTGTGGTCAACATCACTATACTGTCAATTGTGGGCAGTTTTGATGGCACTAATGGCCTGCTTGTAGGTTTCCCATGGGCATCTGGCTGGCCACTGTGAGAATACTGGACTAGAGAGGCTTCTGGTCTGATCCAGGAGCAGACAAAGGAGAAGGATCCTGGTGCACACCTGGCCTACCAGCAGCAGCATTGCTGCACTTATCAGACGTGCAGAGGTTGGTGCTGTGCAAGTGCACTGGCAGAGCCAGTCCTACATTCCCACCAGTGCATCCGCACAGCGCCAAACTCCCCTCCTCTTTGCCCCTCTCCCTCATCGTAAGTGCGGTGTTTCCGCTGGTGGGAGGCCAAGTGTACACCGCGGCCTCCTCTTCAGTTCCAGCATGGTTCATCCTGCATCCTTATGTCACTGAACAGCTGCTAAGATGGCCATAGAACTCACAGAGTTTGAAGGGACGCTGAGGATCATCTCTAGCCTAACTCCCTGCAATGCAGGAATATGCAGCTGTCCCATACAGGGATCGAACCTGCAACCTTGGCATTATCAGCACCACGCTTTAACCAACTGAGCTATCCAGGCTGAAATGCAAGGCCAGACACAAGCCATAAACTATTTTCCCTCCATCTCTGTCTGGCAGGCAAACTGCCCATTTCACGGAACATAAAATATTGCTTCATGCAAGGAAGGCTATACTGTATGTCTGACAGCCAACATAACACACACTTTCTCTCCTGGATCATTCTTATACGCAAACTTCTCTCTTTCTCACCAGCCTTGACAGCTCTGTCCTTTGTCCCTTTCTCAGCTGTTCCATTTTTACTTCCTGCCCCTACAACCCCTCTACTGATCCATTTTTAACCCTCCCATGGGCCCTGGGTATTTGGGTTTTTTCTTTCTCCTATTATGTACCTTTTCTCCACTACGAAAGCACAGATGCAGCCAGGCCTTGCTATCTCCTGTTCTCTGAGCCCATGCTCCCTCCTGCTGGTAGCATCCAATTAAAACTACCATGTCTCTTCTAATAGGATGCTACCAGCAGAGAAAACTGCCTTCTCTTCTGGTCTGCTGGCCAATTAGGGAGAGTGACGAGGAATTCATATGGCTATTCTAGTTCACAATCTGGCATGAAAGGGACTAGGGAGCATGGCAGGCACCCTGATAGATCTTGGGGCAGGGGGCACTGGTGCCCATGCAGAGCCGTTTTTCCCATTGCTCTTAGTGGTTTGTTGTGCCAGGGCGGCGACCTCTCAGGGGCACCGTAGAGAGTGGGGGAGCTGTGCAGCTTTGTTGGAAGCCTCCCCTTTCCCATATGGCTGGCAGGCGTGCAGCTTCCTTCCCAAGCCTCCGCAGGAGGAGAGCGATCCTTGAAGAGGCTTAGGATGGAAGCAGCGTGCAGCTTCCCTCCCAAACCTCTGCATCTACCAGTCGTTGTCCTCCTCCTGCTTCCTGGCAAAAGGCAGCATGCAGCCTTCCCGAGCTGCCTTCTCGGGCGCCCCAACGCCAGAGAGCATGTCCGCCAGCACGTTTTCCTGCTTGATCGCCGCCGCCACGCCGGGGATCAGGGCGGTGGGGGAGGCAGAGGACATTTTCCACCGCCCCCTCCCTTCTTTTGGAGTTGCCAGGGAGGCGCCGGAGGGATCTTTGCACCACGGCGCTAGATATGCTTAAGACCGCCTTGTGCCCATAGGTGCTACGATGGGGACTCAACTATCTGTTTATTTAAAGAAGGGGTGCAGCCTGTTACTAGACAGTGCTGTTCTGACTGTGGGAGCTTAAAGGAGGGGATTAGACACAGCAGAAACTGCAAGAGGTTGGGTTTCTCCCCCCCCCCAAAAAAATACTACTGCCATTGGTTCAACTGTATACGCAGTGTTGTGAAGCCAGATGGTACAGTGGGCTTTTATACTCTTCTCTTACTTGGTACGTTGTTGTTGTTGTTGTTTAGTCGTGTCCAACTCTTCGTGACCCCATGAACCATAGCATGCCAGGCACTCCTGTCTTGCACTGCTTCCCGCAGTTTGGTCAAACTCATGTTCGTAGCTTCGAGAACTTGGTACAGCATGTCCATTTTCCTGTTACAACAGGAAACAGCACTGATTCGTGATAAAAAGGAATGTTCTTCTACTTTTAAGTAGCGCACATGCCAAAGTGACCAAAAATTAGAGCTTTGTACTCAAAACTGTTCCTTTGACTGGTCCCATCCCTCCCCCTCCCCGTTCAGCCAATAAGTTTGTTCCGGAATATTTTGGAGCCATTCCCATTTCAACATGGTCTGCCTATTGCAAAACTCTTGCCACAGGACTAAATCTGCTTTCCTGTAGTTTTAATTTGGTGTGTAATGTTATCCTGTCCTTTCCTGGGGGG